>NC_091772.1:6959358-7270953 GCF_029378745.1 Bos indicus | reverse complement strand
ATTAGGGGATAACCTTCCTTTTGTCACAGGAGAAGCCTTTAATATTACCTTATAACTTTAGAGCATAACATACCTATTTTGGGGGCTTCCCAGGTGGCACTAGTGGGAAAGAGCCCACCTGCCAATGCAGAAGACTTAAGAGATGCGGGTTCGATCCCTGAGTCAGAAGAACTCCTGAAGGAGGGCATGGCAGCCCACTCCAGTATTCTTGCCTGGAGAATCCCATGGACAGAGGAGCCTGGTGGGCTACTGTCCGTGGGGTCCCACAGAGGCAGACATGACTGAGGCGACTTGGCACACACACATGCATACTATTTTTAACACACATATATTTTTTTAAGTACAAATGGATTACCAACCTTAAACTGCTAACCACCAGGTCAAACGTATTTTCTCTGAAGGGAAGAAATTCTTCGTCAGCTAAAACACTGACAGTAGGAATTTCTGTTTCTAAGGCATTTTTCTAAAGGTTAAAAATAAAAGTTCAAAAACACATTTATATAACACCTTAATTATTAACACAATCATTGTTTGCTAAACATAAGTCATGTTATATTTACTTGACAGTGTCTAGTTCTTAAAAATTAAAAAAGCAGCCAAAGAGAAAGCACTAAAAAAGTATATCTTAAGTGACACCTAAGACTGGCCAGAAAAAATGGCTAGCTGGTTGGAAAAACAAATGGGATGACCACATCACACCAAACCAAACCTCAGAAAGCTGAGAGTCTCAGTGGAATAATCAAAGCCAAAAAAAGTACTAGGAAAATATGGGTGCACGCTTTAGACTCTGAGATGAAAACGCCAAAGTAAGTATGACTCAAAAACCAGAAACTACAAAAGGAAAGATCGATACACTTAATATAAACTGATCAAAACTTCTAAAAAACAATAAACAATGTAAACAACATGTCTGGGAGAAAATTTATAAAATACGTGAAGAAAAATTAATATCCCTAGAAGACACGTTCTTACAAACCACCTAGAATAAGAACAGCCAATAGAGGACCAAGAGACAGGCACGTCACAAAATTACTGACAAAAGTCACAGATGAAAAAGCACTCACAGCCAAAAGGTATCAACAGCTACCTGGTTGCTCTAGCAATCGGAGAAATGAAAATAAACAGGACGAAACTCTACTTTCCACCTATTAGACTGACAAAGACAAAATAACTGGCCTACTGTTGCCAACAAGCAGGAGGAAAGAGGGCTTTCATTTAATACTGTTGTTCAGTGTTCAAAGGGCAGTCTAGAGACGGATGTTAAAAACTGAAAGGTGAACATCAATGAATCCATATACTCCACTCTTGGGAGTGGAGTAAATGTAACTGTCAAGTAAATATTCCCAGGGAGAAAAATAAATCAAACTCAGAAAGTTGCTTTATACAAAGAGGCTCACTGCAGTGTTGGTTATTGAGAAGCTAGAAATTTAGTAAATAAAGCTTGGAATATTCCCACACTGGAATACTACATGTGTGTGTGCACCTATCACTCACTGATACCAAAGAATGGCATGTCAGCATAATACTGTTTGTACAAAGCTGTGATGGGGAGACAGCTATATGTCTACAAAGACACAGATGAAAATGTCACCAGCAGTTGCCTGAGTGGTGGGATTAATGGTGATTTTTCCTTTCCCTTTAGATTTCCCCTACTGTTTAATTCTTCTTTATTTGTAGTATAATCAGAAAAAAAAAGAGCTCATTTCATTCTGAAGGAAATAATAATAAAAAGTACAGAACTAAAAACCAAACCAGGAGGTCAGAAATTAATAGCACTGAAAAGCTACCTACCAAAGCATTTTCTGCAATGTCTGTTTGGAAAAACTTTCCAACAGTTTCCTGCAATGCAATAAAGTTGATCAGAACCCAGTAACAAAACAACTGCTGAAACTGCTGAAGGAAAAAGTGATAATTTGATTAATTTTCAGCTCTGTAAGGGTATTTTTCTGCATATAATTAGTATGGTACACAAACACCTTTAATAACACATATTATGTTACATAGAATTAAATGTATGTAGCCAACCATATATGTAATATATTTAACAGTATTTAATAAAATAGAGAACATAGGTGTGAATAATCAGCATCTTCAGTTTACTCCACTGGGCTAAGGTCTTACGTGTTAACTTTTCCATAATACGCTAAGAGCTAGTCCTCATTCTTGTGACACAGAAGATCTGGAATGGTTTTCCTGCCTTTACTTGTTATTCAAAGAGATTGCAAAGAGTAAAGAAAGACCTAACAAACACAGATGCGTGGGAGGGCCTCAGTGGTTTCTCCCGTTTCACGCATCCTTTCTTCCTTCCCAAAGCAAAGGGCATCCCGATACTTCCTGCCCAGAGGGCACTTTCCACCGTGCCCTCTCTTCTCCAGGAGCCTGCTCTTCCGTCCACTACCTCTCCAGTCTTCAGTCTCTATCTTCTGCTGCTTCTTCCCTCACCTTACAACTCCTCTCCTCTACCCACCTTACGGCTGTCTTGTTTGTAATCCACAGCACTCCTTCTTGCAGAGTTCCCCTCGATTCTTGGTGCTCTATTTCCACCCTCACTGCTCTACTCACATGCTTTATAAAAATCACTCATAACCGACTCATCAGCTGCAGCCGTCTGTTCCCCCTGCTCTCGGTCCTACGTCACTTGACCTCTTAGAAGCTCGGCGCTGATGACGGGCTCCTAGAAACCTCCTCAGTACTGTTCTGCCCTGCTTTCCCTTCTCTGTGAGAAACCCCAGTCCTCTCTCCTTCACCCTGACTACTTCGTGAAGAAGGTGCCTGCCCACAACATGGAAAGGCTACCTTCCCTCAACACCCTACCACTCTCTGGAGGCTGCTGCTGACCACAGGGCAACTGGTATGTGGTACGTGTTTAACTACGGCCCTCAAAAAAGAAAAAAGTGCCCTGAGCTGCAGGTCTGATGATTTCCACAGTGTAACCACCCCAACAGTGGTGGGTTTCATGCAAGCAACACAGTGCTGTCCAGCAGAGCACTGGGAAGAGAGGCGCACAATGGTGTCTCTAGAAAGCCAGCTCCAGCACATCAGTGCGAGGGGTGAAAGCTAGGTGGGTCAGATCATCTCTCCTTGTCTCTCACTTGAAAATGTCAACTAAGAGACTGGGAGATGGGGCGGCCGCTCCCAGGCTTGGAGGAGTGTGTAGACTTCAGGGGAAGGCTGGCAAATGTATAACAACTGGCTTTTGGCGGGCCCTGCTTTGTAGCGTTTGCCAACTTCCATAAAGTACAACTCCCGCCATGGCTGAGTTTAAGCTGTTGAAACAACGTCACTAACACGGAGTTGGGAAAAGATCAGCCAGTGCTCATGAGTCAGGAGGAGGCAGCTGCAGCACACTCGGAGTCCGGTTCTCACATGCGCATCTCATGCTCTGACTGAAGAACACCAGGGTCAGCCCTGGGGTCGGGGGATGGGCAGAGGGAGAAGCCAGCCATGTAGTATGTGAGCAGGACCTCCATTCTGATGTGTCAGAGTCCCCACCCTCGGGAGGCCTGGCTGTGCTTCCAGATCCTTGAGTAGTTAAGAGCCTCTAAGCAATGAATGTCCTAATGTTTGAACTGGCTCAGGGGATTTCGTCTTACAATCCACTGTCTTATTTAGGCACTTGCCATCTTACTTACTGGGCGTCCCAGCTGGCGCTAGTGGTAAAGAACTCGACTGCCAATGCAGGAGATATAAGAGATGTGGGTTCGATCCCTGGGTCGGGAAGATCCCCTGGAGGTGGACATGGCAACCCACCCCAGTATTCCTGCCTGGAGAGTCTCATGGACAGAGAAGTCTGGCGGGCTACAGTCGTAAGGTCGTAAAGAGTCAGACGCCCTGAGGCAACATAGCGTGCACGCCTATCTTACTTTCTTCCAATACAAGTGTGGAAGATTCCTTTCTATACACTGGCCCCGAGAGCTTACCTATCAGCAAGGTCTGTAGATTCTACCAGGTCTCCTGTACACCCTGGCTTTATATCCTGCTGTCTCCACACTGGCAGCTGGCCTTTCTCTCTCACGCCTATACTTGCCTTTGACACAGCCCTCTAACTGGTCTGTTTCTCTACACTCTTGTCTTCTTCAATCCCTCCTACACACCATCCCCAAACTAACCTCCCTTAAGCATCACTGATCCTACAGCTTGCCACTTCTGCCTTCCCCTCAGCCATGCCTTACATTCCAATCGCCACAAGCACCAGTCCAGAGTCTATCAAATCTCGGGTCAGACGCTGTGCCTTTAAGTCTCTGGTCATATGAACTCCACTGATTTTCCTTTCCCTTAACTACTGTTGCAGTTTAATGACTGTATCAATTCCATGGCATTTATTATTGTCAATGACAGTGTTTTCAGAGACTTATCACATACCTCTCCCCTGTCTTGGCACAAGTGTACACTTTTTCGTTAAGTAGATTTGATATAGAAATCCCACTTTGATCTGTGTCCAGCATAGTGTCTATTTAGAGAGGCTAAAACAATTAATGAGTATTTTTTGGTCTGAATTACAAAAAGAAAAATAAAATAGTATACACATTAATAAAGACTATTTATACTTAATCACACACAAAAGTTTCTAACCAAATGATAAAGTGAATACTTTCCATAGATTAAAAAAGAAAGCTTAATCACACGTCCCAGATGAATGTCAATGTGATTTTAACTGTGATTTATAAAAAATATTTGAACAAAGTGGAAATAACACACAATGTATCGTATATAGACTTAGAGAAACTACCAGTGGGAACGCTATATAAAATGGATTCAAAGAAAAAATCATTTAAGAAAAAACACAGGAGTAGACATAAAACCTTTGGTTCTATCACTTAAAAAATAACAAATGAGCAATTCTGATGTCATCAAAATCTAAATATGATACAGACTGAATTAAGAAACTTTTTCTTTAAAACTGGCCAATTTTATCTCTCTAAGTTAAGTCATTCAATAAACATACCTTATTCAAGTGTTCTGCTACGTAACCTCGTCCACAACCAACATCCAACGCAAGACGGAAGTCTCTGAAAAACAGACACAGAAGTTATGCTTTGTCTATAATAATACAGCCCCCATAAAGTGATTATTAAAAACAAATTTTTCTTAAGAAAAAAGATTCTCGTGAATACAACTTTCAAACAAGTCCTATCATCTGCCTGCTCCCTTACATCACCAGGTGTCTCCATCAGAGAACACACCGGGCATGGCAAGGCTGTTCGGCCAAGCCACTCCCAGGGCCTCCCAACCAATGGCTTTCCACAGGGCTGCTCCACGACATGGATCTGAAGCACTGATTTAGTGCAGGTACTTAAACAGATGGGGAAACAATGGAAACAGAGACAGACTTTATTTTCTTGGGCTCCAAAATCACTGAAGGTGGTGACTGCAGCCATGAAATTAAAAGATGCTTCCTCCTTGGAAGAAAAGCTATGACCAATCTAGACAGCATATTACAAAGCAGAGACATTACTTTGGCAACAAAGGTCCGTCTAGTCAAAGCTATGGTTTTTCCAGTGGTCATATATGGATGTGAGAGTTGGACCATAAAGAAGGCTGAATGCTGAAGAACTGATGCTTTTGAGCTGTGGTGTTGGAGAAAGACTCTTGAGAGTCCCTTGGACTGCAAAGAGATAAAACCAGTCAATCCTAAAGGAAATCAATCCTGAATATTCATTAGAAGGACTGATGCTGAAGCTGAAGCTCCAATACTTTGGCCACCTGATGTAAAGAGCTGACTCACTGAAAAAGACCCAGATGCTGGGAAAGCCTGAAGGTGGGAGGAGAAGGGAACAACAGAGGATGAGATGGTTGGATGGCATCACTGACTCAATGGACATGAGTTTGAGTAAGCTCCGGGAGATGATGAAGAGAGGGAAGCCTGGCGTGCTGCAGTCCATGGGGTTGCAAAGAGTCGGACATGACTGAGTGACTGAACAATTTTAATCTGATAATATACTCAGACAAAGAATGAAGAGAAGTTAATGTAATTAACCTGAAAATATGTGGCATACCTATCAGGAACTTACTACTTATCCCTATTTCTCAAATTTGTTGTGGCAGCAGATAACTTAGAAATTACTATATGAAATACTATGAAATATAACATGATAAACTAAAACCCAAATAAACCATCAACTAAATAACAGCTTTTACTGAAATCTTACCAGGTTCAAATCAGTGGGCTAAGTGTACAGTTAAGTATGTCAATCCAAGGTCATTCAGCTAATAAGCAGCAGTCAGACTTGAATTCAGTCAGAAAGAATCCTGACCAGAACTCCTATCCACTATGCTATGCTGTCTCCTCCAAACGTATCGTCTCATACTAAATCACTTTACACATCCAACTGTGGATCACAGGTTTATGAAAAATTTGTGACAATTTTTAAAGAAACTTCATGCACTAGTAAATTTTTTCCTATTGGAACTGAGAGTCCCTTTGTAATTTCTGTTAAAAACCTATGTCACAAATATAGAACACCAGTACACAGCTGGAGAACCACTGGGGAGAGAACGTCTAGTATACCCAATGCCCTGTGTCTTGACTGTGCACACAGGCAGTGTGGCCTGGGAAAGCACACAGCCTTTGCAATCACAAAGACATGAGTCAGAATTCTAGGCTTGCAATTTACTAGCTCTGTGAACACAGACAAGAGATTTAATCTTGCTGGATCTCAGTTTTCCCATCTATAAAATGGGTTGGTATGAGAATTTTATCCAGCACGTAAAGTATTTAGCACAGTACAAATGTTCAACAATAGTTAGGAGTTATTAATATTATTACCATGGATTCTAACAGTATTAAGTGAGCCTCAGATAGCACAAATAAGACATCTAATAATCTGTTTTGTTTGTTTTAAAATATAAACATAAGATCAGCATTGACAATTCTTGCTAATAATAGAAGATCAGTGTAAGACATTTTAGATTGGTATTTTTAATAATTTAATTCCAAAGAGTTAACTGTTATTTTAAGACATGATTTTGTAGCTGCAATCACAGTTTTCTCCACAGACTTGTGTTTTGCTGAGTATAATGACATAGAAAGATTACAAAATTCAATCTGATTTGGAAAATTTAATGTTTCATTTATTAAATCGCAAATGATCTAAAATCCAGGCAAATGAATGACTATATCACAAAGAATTAGCTACTTTTCAGATTTTTAAAATAATGAAACTAATGAAGTAGATGAAATGAAGGTGGCTTTCGCAACAATGAAGAATTTTCTTTAATTTTATGAAACTGATTCACCTCATGACTCTTTCAAGTAGCCAGGATATATCTAAAATACGATTTTAAGAGTTTGTGATTTTACAAAATTTTCCTTTTTTAACACAGACAAATGTAATAAATTCATCCCATATTGGTCTAATGTAATGGATGTCTTTTACACAGAAGAGCACAAAAAGTGATCTGCTAATATCACAGAGCAGTTCTATAGCAAAGCCATTATTTAACTGGGGTTCTGATACCTGTGCAAGTGAAAGCACTTAACTTTTTAAGTCTCCAAAAGTTGTGTTGAAAGTGAAAGTGTTAGTCACTTAGTCATGTCAGACTCTTTGTGACCCCATGGACTGCAACCCACCAGGCTCTCCTGCCCATGGGATTCTCTTGGCAAGAATACTGGAGTGGGTTGCCATGCCCTTCTCCGGGGGATCTTCCCAACCCAGGGATCCAACCCCGGTCTCCCACATTGTAGGCAGATTCTTTACCATTTGAGCCACCAGGGAAATTGATTGTATTTTATTATGACAGTCATCACTTACCTGGCTATGTCATACACTCGATCTGCAATCCGACTTCCAACCTGACAGATTACAAGAGGCAATGATGTACAAAAGTAAAGATGAGTATGTTTAACAGAGAAATAACACTTTTCCGAGTAATCAACAATCCATAGGTTACTTATATTTCAACATGTTGAGTTCCCTTTATCCCTTTTTCAATTTGACCTCAGCAACTTTAAAAATTCTGAATAGGAACATCATAAATAAAAATAATCAAGGAAACACATTGAGTTAATTACCTCAGAAGTCAATTTAAGGAAAGAAGACTAAATTCTGTATATCTATGACTTTATATTTCATGTGCTGCAAGAGTGCAAAGACAAAAAGCAACAGGATACCCTAATTCAAAAAAAAAAGGCAACAGAAACATAACAAGTATATCATCCACAGATATTAGTGTGAGGTACATGAAAGTGAAAAATTAGTTAGCTGGGGATTATTACAGATCAATGTATAAGTGATCATTTAATAAAAACTAATTATTTGTTAACTATTAACAAATTTTGTGGAACTCCTAAATGAATAAATAACTTTTCTGAGCAACATCTGAAAATTAGAAGTCAGCCACATTTAAAGAAACCTCCTCAATCCCAATCCAATTTAAAAGAGGTCATAAGGCAGGTGCCTCCTTTTGCTCGGCTAGACTTCATACAGCAGGAATAAAGATGTGGGATACTAATATTCCCCACATTCCACTCATTCCCTGGTAAACATCACATAGTTTCTACTGGGACTTGAAAGCTCAGAACAGAATATATGTGTATTTTCTTTGGGAGGTGAGGTGGGGAGGAAGAGTAAGGGAGAAGGGACAGCAGAAGTCTTTTCCCAGAGGAGTCCACTCTGTGCATCGTTACTGATATGAATACCTTTTGTTTATTATTTTAAAAGACTGTCGTATACTTTATCTTATTTATTCTAGTCTTAAAGAATGGTGAGGCCTCAGTCAAGTTGTAATCCAGGTGCCTTTCCTGGAAGAGAGTGTCTGGAAACTCACATCTTCTAAATATTTATATGTGTCACCCTGAGAACAGAGTCAGTCATCTGATCTAGCCAGGACCTCCACAAAGTTCTGCCCAGAGTAGGAGCTCAGTAAGTGTTGGCTGCAATGGCTTCAAAGAGCTCATCACACTTGATTTCAATTTTGGTCTATCCCTGAACAAGCACTTACACAGGCCTGAGCTCTGTGCTGCCTATTCAGAGAGTAGAACCGGCTCAAGTCCCTAGTCCACCTGGGTAAAGAGAAGAGGTCTTTCAAACCAGCACAGATAAATCAGAGATCTTAATTCATCTTAATGAATCTTCCTAAAAGATGAATCAGATCCCATCACTTCACTGCTGAAAACCATTCAACAGCCTCCCATTCCTCTAGACTCTAGAGCCATGTTGGCCAATAAAAAACAATCAGAGCCACATGAGCAGTTTAAGATTTTCTGGTGCAAGTGTTGAAAGCGTTAGTCACTCAGTCGTGTCCGACTCTTTGTGACCCCATGGACTGCAGCTCACCAGGCTCCTCTGTCCATGGATTTCTCCAGGCAAGTAGATTGCTATGCCCTTCTCCAAAGATTTTCTAGTAGCCATTTTAAAAAGAGTAAAGAAGTTGATTTTCACCCAAAATATCAAAATAGAGTTTCAACGTGTAATTAATATAAAAATATATTAAGGAAATATTTTACATCCTTTTTCCATATTAATTCACTGAAACCCACTGTATTTTACACTTACTGCACATCTCAAAGGGACATTTCAAGTGCTCAAAAGCTGCATGTGGCCAGAAATTACCACATAGAATGTACAGCTGAGATAGAGAAGAAAATCCAAAGTTCTTACCCATTAAGGCCCTCCTGACTTAGGCACTCCCTTACCTCCCACTGGAGCTTTCCTGGAGGCCTTGACAAAGCCCTTTTGACTTCAGGGCCTCTGGGTTCGTCTTCCCCTTTACCTGCAAAGCCTCGCCCCGACATCCCCCAGATCCCAGCTTGATTAATTTCTTGCCTCGTCGTCTGCCCCCGACCAGCGCAGTGACTTTACTACTTCACTTCACTACCTGGCCTTACTTCATTAGCTGAAATTACCTTTTCGGTTCACTGTCTCGTCTCTCAAAAGAATGAAATCTCTTGAGGGCAGCGGTCTTGCTTTGCCCCAGGTACGCCTGTAACTCAAGTATTAATGCTATCCGCCGAGGACATGAATGAATGAATGAATCGCACCTTGCAACCACCGGCGCCTGGCCCCCGCGCGATTACAGCAGAGGCCCAGACAGGCAGGGCGGCCTCTCAAGGTCACACGGCGAGGTGGGGGCGTTCGGGTCCTGGCCGGAGATCCGACACCCGAAGTCAAGGCGCTGAGCCACCCTCCGCGCCGTCTCGCAGACTCACCTCCTCCTTCAAGTAGTCGAACTTCATCGGCTCCGGCTGCCGGGCCGCCCAGTTCTTTTGCTTTCTCTTCAAATCCCGATCGAAGATGTTGAAGGCTTTGGGCGAGGCACCACTTGGGGAAGAAGCGCCAGAGGCCACCGTCCTGAGGCCGAGGTTCTTCACGGGGACCCCTGCCGCCGGCAGCCGCCGCCACGGGAACCGAAGCGGGGTAAGCAGAGGCATCTCCAGCGCATACACCCGCGGCCGGCTTGGCTATCGAGCGCATGCGCCGAGGCTACGGCAAGGACGCCGGAGCACTTCGCGGAGGGAAAGCGGAGGAAGTTTGGCCCAGTTCGCGTGCCTTCACGGCGGTGTGTCTCGCAGAGGATTGTGGGTGTGGGGCCCCATGTGACGCCGTGAGAGGATTCGGAGTCGGTGAGTGGAGTCGGGCTCCAGGAGAAGAGGGACAGAGCTAGCGTACGACAGATTGTCTTTCGGGTTTACGAGCGCCGCGCTCTTCCTCCTTGCTTTTCCGACCCCTCTCTTCAAGCTTCTTTGCTCCTCCTCCAGGTCGTGTTGAGGGACTTGAGCCCCAAAGTGGCTCTCTGAGGTTTGGGAGCTGGGAAGGAGGTCCTAGTTCCCTGGTGTTCCCGGCGTTACCCGGTGGGTAGGAGGGGCAGGTGGGCACCGGAGATGAGGGCGGGCGACCGAGGTGAGGTTAGGTCGCCTTCCTGTCTCCGAATATCTGGCGTAGATCAAGTGCTTTCGTTCTAAACATCTATACGCTTTACCTCTGATAGTTGAATGAAATATTGTTTACCCCACAAAGCTGTTCTGAGGATCAGATGTTTAATGGTGCGTCGTAGTCAAGCCTTGCTTTTGAAACAAAGCAGTGCTTTGTATTTGTTAACTCGAGAGAGGCTTTACCTGGTTCTCAAAGGGTGGTCAGATACAAAGAGGGGGAACTTTGTAAGCTAAACCTGAATTCATTTTGTTCTGTTACAGCCTGGTCGAAGTAAAGGCTGTTCGAATAAAACGAAGTCAGGGTTAACGGAGATAATAGGACCAGAATGTGAAAAAACAAATAAGACCGACAGAGACTTAAGGATATTTTAATCATACTAGCTTTTACTTGTAACACATACAAATATAAAGTAGAAATATGGGATATCTAAGTGAGGGCAGTTGGCTAGTAATCATTTGCCTCCCTTCATAAAGACCTGGAATTCTGCTTGGTTTTGCCTTAAGTTTATTTCTTCAAATGCTGTACTCAAAAGAAAATATTCTGATAGTTTTTCTTTTCTGCATGTGACTCAAGATTCGTTCGGGAAATGAAATTAGACCTCTTTTATTTTACTTAATGTAGCTTAGAATATAGTATTGTGAATTAATATTTTCCCAAAGCATCTTACTTAATTCTGTTACTAACCTTTCATTATGATTTTATTTTTTAGTATTTGATTTCGTCAGGCATTTGTCCAGTTACACATTTAAAAATGGCATCTAAACAAGAAATCATGAGTGACCAGCGGTTTAGGCGGGTTGCAAAGGACCCAAGATTCTGGGAAATGCCAGAAAAGGATCGAAAAGTCAAAATTGACAAGAGATTTCGAGCAATGTTTCATGACAAAAAGTTCAAATTGAATTATGCTGTGGATAAAAGAGGACGTCCCATCAAACACAGCACTACAGAGGACTTGAAACGTTTTTACGACCTTTCAGATTCTGATTCCGATCTCTCTGATGAGAATAATAAAACATTAAGTCAAAAGAAAATGAAGAAGAAAAAACCCCAGACTATAAATGAAGTAGAATCAAAAAATCTTGTTGAAGATAAAAAGAAAAAAACCAAGAAAATTCATCAAAAGGATTCTGGAAATAATGATTTAGATAACTCAGAGAGAATTCAGAAAATGAAAACCTCATGCAAATCTAAGAAGATCGACTTAGTAAGTCTTGAGAAAGATAGCAAAGAATTTACACAAAAAAGTACAAAAGGGGAAAAAAACACTGTTCAACAGAGCACAGACTCGTTTCCCAAAGAACAACTAAGAATGGTAGCCTCAGGCACCTCTGAGATTGTTCAGTCTACCAAGGTCAAGTATTCTGAGACAAGAAGAAGAAAAATGCAATCAGGTTGGTTTGAAAGAACTAAGGAATCTTTGGTATTACTTATTCTTATACTGGTCTTTTAAAAAGGAAATATGTATAATAAGTGTTTTCATAGTATCATAGGAGTGGTCAAATACTTATTTAGAAGTATAAAGCTATGAAGGATAGTACACCATAAGATAATTTTTGATTTGAAGCCATAATAGCTGGAAGAAAGACAAATAAAAGTATGAGTCTTGAGGCTAAACCAGTGATTTTGATTTATGGTGAGCACTAGAGACAGCTGTGTTCTCTAACTAGATAAAGTGTCACGTGATCTCATGACGGGGTAAGAAGAGATGTATCTGAAGAAAGAAAGTAGAGTTGGGTACTCAGGCATTGCTTCATTTATTCAACTACTTTTAGTAACAAATATGTGGCAGATAGAACATCAAGACATGATTCCTCCCATCTTAGGGCTACTGCTAGTTTAAATGATGCCTGTACAAAAATTAGAAAAACATACGCCCTTCTGGACCCACAGGGCTTCCAGAGCTCACAGCGTGGTGAGGACAGTACCTTTGAGGGAGGCACAGACTGTTTTCCCCGAAAAGACACGCTGTTTCTGCAAGGTGTGTGGCTTGGTGATTGAAGTTTGGTTTTGATTGTAGCCCTTCTTGACCCTTTGAAAATCAGCTTTTGCAAATAATGGCTTGCAACACTATGCAATAGCCCTGATCTGAAGCACTACTGTCCAATAGAAGTCTGTAACTTTGAATTTTCTATTGGACACATTAAAAAGTAAGAAACCAGTGATTAATAGATACATGAATATATTCTGCTGCTGCAAAGTCGCTTCAGTCATGTCCGACTCTGTGCGACCCCATGGACTGCAGCCTACCAAGCTCCCCAGTCCATGGGATCCTCCAGGCAAGAACGATGGAGTGGATTGCCATTGCTTTCTCCTATGAATATATATTCTATTTAACCTAATATATCAAAAACTATTTCAATATGTAATCAATATGAAAATAATAGGATATTTTACATTCTGTTTTCTTACTATATCTAGTTGGACGAGCTGTTTTTCAGGTGCTGTTACCGTATGTGGTTGCTGGCTACGGATAGTGCAGATACAAAGTGGAAGAAATCAGAACCATAATACATAATAGAGTAATTTTAAGTACCGTAGAAGAAAAGGCCTCTGAGACTTTGGAGGAAGAGGTCACTCAAGATACAGTAATCGGTAAAATTCATAGGTGAAGTGCTATTTTGGTTGGAGTTTAGAAGAATTAAACTTGGAATCCAAAGTATCCTAAATGGAGAGAACTTTTTGAGCAGACGTTTAGTTGGGCTTGTTCAGAAGAGATCAGTATTCATATTTGATTAGATAATAAGATGTCTGAAGGAATGAGTGAAGAATAAAGCTAGAAATGATTATTTGATACGAAGTAAGAAATGTCTGATTCTAGTTCACGTTTACAAGTTTTCTAAGCTAATGAGAATTGTCCTGTCCGGCAGCAGGAAATTTTGAGTATTGGTGTTGCTGATCATTGGTGTTGTAATTGAAAACTGGTGATGTTCAGATAACCCAGACAAAGGGTGGTTATGGTTACAGTACCCTAGCAGGGTAGGCATCCATAAAAGACAGAGAAACGTCTTGACAGGCCATGGTCACATTGGGAAGGTAGGAAGTATCAGGCAGTGGACAGAATTCTAAATAATAGGGACTAAGGGGTTAGGAGTGAGATCTCATTCCATTTGTAGAGGAACCAGGCAGCAAACTGAGGTATAGGGAGAACGGATGCAAGTCTCGTTACTGAAAATGGAAAATAAAATCAGATTGAAACAGTAGCAAGGTTGGCCTGATGCTACATTTGTGAGCTACGTTAGTCTAGCTTCCTTTAAATTTCAGTAGATTTAGGGTACTGGGTTAATATTAGTATGTCCAGTAATCCTTTGGATTTATTTTACATTATCTTAAGTTTCTCAATAACCATGAGAAATTAGGTTACATTACTTAGGAAACAAGGTTAAAGTGATTTCTGTGAGGATACACAGACCTCTAACTCAAGTCTTTGAGTCTTTCTACCCCACCTTGTTGCTTGCTGTAATTTTCATTGGTTCCTCAATCCAGAAAAAGCATTATCTCTTAGAGATTAAGTGACTCCACATATCACCATCTTTTGCTCACTAGTATTCATCACTCACCATTCCAGCAACTACTGTGTACAAGGGGCTTTTTAAGTGCTATGAGGTAAAGGTGATGTGAGGAGCTGCAGTTTGATACTACATGTCATTTTAAAATGTTGCCCAGCACTGTGTGCTTAAGAATTTAAGTAAATAATTAGACACATGTGCAAAGAACGTGGACTGTAACCCTGTTTTGAAATTTTAAAATGGTAACATAAGTCATTAGTGAAAGACCATGAAAGTGAGAGTCTCTCAGTCATGTCTGACTCTCTGTGACCCTATGGACTGTATAATTCTCCAGGCCAGAGTACCAGAGTGGGTAGCCTTTCCCTTCGTGGGATCTTCCCAACCCAGGGATAGAACCCGGGTCTCCCACACTGTAGGCAGATTCTTTACCAGCTGAGCCACAAGGGAAGCACAAGAATACTGGAGTATTCTTGTGCCTATCCCTTCTCCAGTGGATCTTCCCAAACCAGGAAGTGGGGTCTCCTGCGTTGCAGGCGGATTCTTTACCAACTGAGCTGTCAAGGAATCCCTTAAATGAGTTCCAATATCTCCAAATATGTCTGTGACATATGAAGTTTTAAAAATAGATTATAAAATTGAGTACATAGTATAATTTAAGTAGACCAGCTACTTAAATTAGTGGGCATGTCATAGAAAACAAATTTACAGAGTTACATACCAAAATAACCACCCAGTTACTTCTAAATGAAAAGTTATTGGTCATCTTTATTTTCTTCATTAAACCATATTTTTTTGTTTTTCTTTTGCAATGAGCAGTCATTACTTTTGTAATCAGAGGAAAAATAATATAAGCATTTTTTAAAAATAGGTAAGTAAGTAGTAGTATTTGCAGTCACCACCAGAGCATTGCCATCTAGAAACAGAGGCAGTTAACTTATTTTTGTATTCCCTCATTGTTTATTAGCTTATTTTTGTTTGTTTCTTTGTATTTTCTCATTATTTAAAATAAGGTTTTGTACACAGTGGGCCTTGAACAAATATTTAATGAATGAATAAATGTTATGAGTATAGTTGATATTGTCAAAAATATTAAAATTTGTTCAGTTTGTTATACAACTCCAAATGTGATATGTGTACCACTGTTAACTGTGAGACGATGTCTTATCAGGTGATATTTAAACTTTTTTTATGTTAATAGTTATGTGGTTCAACATTTTAGAGGGAAAAAGTAACCACCACATCACAGACATATGAAATCTGTGACTTCAGGGATAGTGTTTAGAACAAGCTGCTAATTTTAATTAAAAAAACAGCTTCATGAAAAATGTCAGTGATAGGCAAAAATCATGAACATTGTGTGATAATAACTGATGCTTAAGAATTATTGCAATACTAGATAGAAATGTATCCCCAAGGTGTTATTTTAAGCAAGTTGTTTAAAAATGAATTCTGATGCTTATCTTGTACTAATTTACTTTCATAATTGTGGTAGTTTTCTGATCCCATTTATAGAACTTAGGTTAATGCCCTTTTTTGGCTTTTTCACATCTGCTGGTTAGTTATCTTTTATTACACCCCACTCTTGTGATACTGAAATAAAGCTTAGTTCCTAACTCTTTCTCCTAACAAAACTTCACTTGGTTAGGCATGAATTGTGTTGAATTTATATTTTCCTTTAGTCTGCTTCATGGAAATTAGATTTTTACTGGATTTGAGGTCAAAATAACTTGGATTTAATTTAATACATCGTTTACATTTTCTTAATTTCTCCTTTGACCTTTCTGCAGTGGTTCCATTCATAATGGCAAGAGACAGCGATGGTCATGAAGACTCAACAGGTGGTAAAAGGTTTGACAAAGATGCTCTGGAGGAAGATTCAGAAAGTGCTAGTGAAACAGGAAGTGATGAAGAATCTGAAGATGAAATTACAGGCATTTGTAGGGCTGCTGCTGCTGATCTTCATGATGAAGAAGATGATGATGATGATGATGATGATGGAGGAATTGGAAATGATGAGGAAGATGATAGTGAGGATGATGATGAAAGCAACAGTGGCCCTGATCTTGCGAGGGGCAAAGGAAATATAGAAACCAGTTCTGAAGATGAAGACGATATGGCAGATTTACTTCCAGAGGAATCTGGTTTTGAGCATGCTTGGAGAGAATTAGATAAAGATGCTCCTCGGGCTGATGAGGTAACCTTTTGATCAAATAAGATTATTTTGTCAAGAGTATAAGTAGCTGTTATGGATGGTAGGATTAATGTAATTAAATTAATAAGGAAAAGCTTTATTGGTAAATAATAAGTCTTGATGGTGATTCTGATTAAAACTTCTTGATACAGAATATACCTATATAAAGTTAATATCTGTTCCAGCAGTTAGGGGTGAATTTCTATATAAATGATTAGAAGTCGTGAAATTTTTTAAAAATTGTTGTTTTAACTAGAAGTGTGTATCAGTTCCTACTGTACCTATTAGAAATGCTATAGATTAATATATTAAACTTTCCTACTCACTCATGGGTGGCAAAATAGCTTAATAAACTTGGTAGTTAAAGAATCAGCTCATCCTCATGTTCTGATTCAAGAACTAAGAACCAAATAAGAGAGTGCTTTTCTGTTTACAGTTTTACTGTTGTGTTGCTTATCTGAAGTTTCCTTTTACATACTGAAATCACTTAGATAAATACTATATTAATGCTTTCATGATAGGCATTATATTTACTATCTTAATTTTGCAAGCATTGGGAATGATATAGATTATATAATAAGTAATTTTTGTCATTTTTTAGATTACGTGTCGATTAGCAGTTTGCAACATGGACTGGGATAGATTGAAGGCAAAAGATTTGCTGGCTTTGTTCAATTCATTTAAACCTAAAGGAGGTGTTATATTTTCTGTAAAGGTGAGAATTTACTTCAATTTCATTTTGAAGTATTTCTAAGCATTCTAAGTTAAATCCCTTTTTTTTATAGTCATAGTTTTCCTTTTAAGGAAAATAATTAATCTGAAAGTTGTTCCAATACAGTTAGACACAAAACTGATGAAACAAGTGTGAAGGTAAGAAAGGAACAGGTAAAATTATTGATTGGTTATATGATTGTGTTTAATTATGAAAACCAAAGTAATCAGTTGAAAAGCTATTATAATAAAGCTCAGTAAAGGGACAGGGTATAAGATAAATATTTAAAAAAAAAAGTTTCATTACTAACATTAACAAGTAACATTCTATTTTTACTAACAGCAGAAATACATAAAAATCTTACAAATTACCTTATAAACACAACCTATATGAAGTAAGCTATAACACTCGATAAATAATACATGAAAAATTGTGAGATACCGTATTTCTAGAAAGCCCACATAGTGATTAAGACTCTAGACTTTGCAGTGTGACAGACCTGTATTCAAATCTTGATTCTGACACATGCTATATGATCTTGTGCATTTTATTGATTATTTCTCAAATGTGTTTTCTCCTCTAAGTAGATATAACAGTAGTATTTCTTAAGGTAGTGGTAAGGATTCAACGAAAAGCAGATCATACGAAGTATCTACTACAGTGCCTGAAGCAACTCTAAATTACTGTTGTTCAGTTTAAATATTTAAGATATCAGTTCTATAGTTTTAGTATAGTTTCAGTCAAAATCTCAGTGCAAATGAAAGTTAAGAAAAAGGTTGCCATTAGTTATCTAAAAGAATAAACAAGTGAGAATGACTCATAAGTCTTTGAGAAATCATAGCAGTATAAAAGGATTTACCCTACCAGTTACAACATCACAACATTTTATAATGTTGCAGAAGTTTTCAGTTTTGGGTAGAGCGTAGGGACAACTAAGGCTTCCCTCATAGCCCAGTTCGTAAAGAATCCACCTGCAATATAGGAGACCCCGGTTCAATTCCTGGGTCGGGAAGATCCCCTGAAGAAGGGATAGGCTACCCACTCCAGTATTCTTGTGCTTTCCTTGTGGCTCAGCTGGTAAAGAATCCACCTGCAGTGTGGGAGACTTGGGTTCGATCCTTGGGTTGGGAAGATCCCGTGGAGAAGGGAAAGACTACCCGCTCCCTTTCTGGCCTGGAGAATTCCATGGATGGTATAGTCCATGGGGTTACAAAGAGTCGGACACGACTGAGCGACTTTCACTTTCACGTCTCCCAAATGATAGCCAGATGAAAATTTAAAAATTTAAAAATTTAAAAATTCCAGAAAAAAATTAAAAGTCAAACTGTAGGCAGAATTGAAATAGAATGGTGTTTTTGTTAAATCTTATATTTTAGGAGATGGACAGTAGGAATCACTGGACTTATAAAGAGGAAAAACCACAAAGAATCAACATGTGACTGCATATATGCTAAAAACCTCTACATTGAAACCTGTTATGGTTTACATCTGTTGCCCTGCATCATCCTGTCTCACATGCATTGTGGATTAATTATTTTTAAATATAGTATTATTATTTATAGTTATAGTATTATTATTTATAGACATATTAGAATAAACCTGGCTTGGCTTCATAGAAAAAAACAAAACCAAACCTGTTTTATGCAACTTAGATTAGTGAGAAAAACTTGGATTCCCTAGTCGATAAATTACATATTTCAGACAACTGAAAAAAGCATACATTAGTTAATAAATGAATATTAAGCCTGGTAGTAACAAAACACTGCAGGTTAATATGATTATATTTCCTGACTCTCAATAGTAGCCGGGATAAAAAAAAATACCAAAGATTTAATTCAGATTATTTTATCCAGTCATTTTTCACACATGGGAGCGTGTATGTATGTGCCATTCTTGCTGTTTGCATTCTGTCCAGTTGTTTAGAGTTCCTGACCTTCAAAGGTCTGTATATTTTGAGAAAAGGGAAGTATAAATTACTTTGATCTTATTTTTTTGTTTGTTTAGATATATCCTTCAGAGTTTGGAAAGGAGAGGATGAAGGAAGAGCACGTTCAAGGACCAGTGGAGTTATTAAGCATTCCTGAAGATGCTCCTGAAAAGGACTGGTATTAAAACACTCCAGAAAATAAAACTAAACCTCATATGAGTTTGTGTCACTAATTCAGAATTCTGGTCACTTTCATAATTGAAACTAAAGTTTATATTTGTGCCATTCATGGTTAAAATAGATTGCAAAGAAAGTTAAAGTCTGCCAGAAGTGACACAGTATTCCAAACACATTTTCTGTATATATTTATATTTCTGTATTCATGAAAGTAATTATTGCAGTTTTGAAAAACATTTCATGGTTAAACCTGAATCAATAAATTTTGCTTTTTTTCTTAGATGTTGATTTCTATGTAAAGAGCATTGAAACTATTTACCTCCAAATTATATAATTTATCTTAGTTAAATAGAAAAATATAAGAATGCAAGAATAATAAAGTTCTTAATCATCATAATGTAGAGAAATAAATTTTAAGTACTTTTGAATCCACTAGGTGGAGCTATATGTGCACTTAATAAAAATTGGTGGCAAATTTTTATTTGCCAGATGAAGACCCTCAAAGAATAAGCTAGAGTTAAGTAAGTTGAACTTAAATACCATTTAGTCTTGACAACACATAAATAAAGTTTTATAAGATCAGGTATTTGTTTATAATAAAAGCTAGTGCTTTCCTAGCATATGTTATACTGCAGTGGTCCTCCTCAGTGGATTTACTTGAGAAAGCTGTATATGGTAATCAAACAAACAAAAAATAATCTCTTCTAAAAATTAAAATTATAGGTAGCCACGTGTAATTCTTGCTTTCTTTTTTCTAAATACAAAATTCCAGTCAAAATCCCTAGTCTGTACCTTGTCAAAATAATAAATTGTGCGTAAGTATTTAATGTTAGGCAAGAAGGCTATTCATAAAGGAAGATGGATTATAATAAAAGCCAGTTTGTAATATGTTTTTCTTGGAACAGTTACATTTCTTTTTTACAAGGAGAGAGGTATTTGTGTTCCTGTTTAAGTAAACCTAATGATTTTTTCCCCCTTTTTAGGGCCTCTAGAGAAAAACTGAGAGATTATCAATTCAAACGACTGAAATACTATTATGCAGTAGTAGACTGTGATTCTCCTGAAACAGCTGCTAAAATTTATGAGGATTGTGATGGCCTGGAATTCGAAAGTAGTTGTTCGTTTGTAGATCTAAGGTAATTCGTGTGTGTGGTACCAGTTTATTCTTGTAGCACAATGTAACTGTAAGAACTGAGATATTAGAATTGGTAGTGCTCTCTGTTGCTTCATTTTCTAAGAGGATTTCTCCCTTTTAGTAGAATGCTCTTGTAGCACATCACTCTTAAGAAAGAAAACTGAAATGAGAAAATGCTAAAGTGTTAGACAGAAGTCACCTCACATTTATGTGCTTTCAGATATGTCAGATGTGTTTTTAGGATGGCGGGTTTTATGCAATGATATTTCTTGGCAGCTGTCTTTTAGAACTAGGGAACCAGAGTGAAGTAACTTTACCAAAAGCATTGAGGTGGAGGCAAAGGCATTTGCTAATAGACTAGTGTCTCTTGATCCGTGCTGTCTGGTACAGTAGCCAGCAATCATGTCTGGCTTATTTACATTTAATTAAAAACTTAAAAAATTTAAAATTCATCTGCCTAGTCACACTGGACACATTTCAAGTACTTAATGGCCACATGTTGGGCAGAAAAGAAACAGAACTTTGATGACATCATCATAGAAAGTTCTGTTGGACAGTGCTGATGAGTAGATGGTCTTGCTGGCCTTGTCTTCAGACTTGGGCATTATTTCCACCATGTGCTCAGGATCACTGACCCAAGCTGAAAAACCTTACGTGGTTGGGAATGTCTGTTCTAAGGAAACCAGGAAGCTAAACTGTCGTACCATTTGATCATTAACCTAGTTCCTTGAACCCAGTAAACCATTCTACTGTGACACTGTCAATAGAAATCACTTTTTTTTTTTTTAAGATTTTTAATTTTAAATTATCAGTATATTAAGGCTTCTCTGGTGGCTCAGACAGTAAGGAGTCTGCTTGCAGTCCAGGAGACCTGGGTTCAATCCCTGCATTGGGAATATCCCCTGGAGTAGGAAATGGCAACCCACTCCAGTATTCTTGCCTGGAGAATTGCATGGACAGAAGATCCTGGCAGCTTACAGCCCATGGGGTCACAAAGAGTTGCACACAACTAAGCGACTAATACCGGAGAAGGCAATGGCACCCCACTCCAGTGTTCTTGCCTGGAGAATCCCAGGGACGGGGGAGCCTGGTAGGCTGCTGTCTATGGGGTCGCACAGAGTCAGACAGGGCTGAAGTGACTTAGCAGCAGCAGGTGACTAATACATAGACACATCAGTGTATTAAGATCATGCTTCACAATCATTGATTCTTTTTTTTTTCTTTTTTTATCTTCTACCTCTTGAACCTCCCTCCTGCTATCCAAGTTTGTTAGAGACTTTCTTGTCAAGATGAAATATTTTAGGGGAAAAAAAAAATGCATCAGTTGATAGTCACTGGCTTTCATACTTCAAAAGCATTCTGACTCATGGATGGGGAACACGTATACCTGTGGCGGATTCATTTTGATATTTGGCAAAACTAATACAATTATGTAAAGTTTAAAAATAAAAGAAAAAAAAAAGAAAAATACAAATAAAATTTTTTGCATTGATAGTTTGGGGTAAGATTTTAGCATGCTTAAGTATATAGCAAGAAAAACCTAACTCATCAAACAAGCTGTTTCCTTCTCTTTTTAATAATTTCAAAAGGAGGTGCTTGTTTTAAATGTATTAATTGTAGTTACTAAACATTAGAATGTCAGACCGCCTGTCATGAGTTCACGTTTACATATTCTTCTCAGGATCATTTTGTTCTTTCTTTTCCTTTTTGGGACACTTCCATGCAGTGTTAGAATAACCTCTGGCAGTACCTAGAAAACAAGATCAATGACCATGGGAAAAACTTACATCCCCTGTTTTGTCATATATTTTCTTCATAAAAGAAAATTGAGTTTTCTGCTGCTATCCTACTATCTAGGGAACTCTTTATTCATCTACCTCAAAATCATGCCTATTGACAATGTTTAAAATATTGATCTCAGATGGTTATGTTTCTTCTACTAAATCTGTGCAAAAGTGTATGCGGTAGAGGATATTCTGTAGACCTAATGAACCTTAATTTTTCATTCCTTCCCTCAAATATCATTTTTGGTGCAATATATAGCTCATGCTTTTTTGTGTGTGTGAAAATAAAATTTATGAAAATGATAGAACCTAAATATAATAACCATGGATCATTTCTCTTTGCTTTTTTCCTCCCGTTCATTAGCCTGATGGCTAAGAATTGTCAAACAGTTACAGTCGCTAATTTACATTTAACTGCTATTATTTGTGACAGAAATTATAAGATAATATTAAAATTTTTAGTGTTGAAGAATCAGCCTTAAGCTTTTCATTATTTCAGTGATATCTTGTTCGTATGATACTTTATTTTCAGAGTACTTCCCCTTTGATAATTCTGTCTGATCTTCAGAATATCATGAAGCAAGTCAGTGACTGTGTTATCAGGAATCTAGGTCTTTTTGAAGCATGAGGGACTCATGTGTGTTTACACCAGACTCACATTAACTGAACTCCTAATGCAGGGTTTCTACCTACAGAGTTCACTTAGATTTAGTGGAATTACAGATTTATAGCTTATGAATTTCAAAAGTTTTGTGCCAAGATTATTTCTAACATTGTTTACTTCATCTGCATGTGTGTTCTGTAGAACCTCTATGTGGTCTATATGTATAAACTCTACTTAATTAGAAGACAATCTAAACTCCGGTTGTTTATCACTGCAGCATGTGTTTAAATGAATTCTTTTTTTTCCTTTGTTTCTTAGGTTTATACCAGATGATATTACTTTTGATGATGAGCCCAAGGATGTAGCCTCAGAAGTGGATTTAACAGCATATAAACCAAAATATTTCACATCTGCTGCAATGGGAACATCAACGGTATTTCTTCACTTTAGAAAGTATATAGCTGGACTCTGTTGTTGCTTTAAGAAAAGACTTTGTTATTTACTTATAGCATCTTTAGAAATGGAAAGTATTCAAAGTTTTAATGCATAAGTACAAATAGAAATGAAACACAAGTGTATTTGCATTTTTATCTACCCCATCTATTTGAACCTGTTTCCAGATTTTTGTTACGCCTTTAAGGCTGAGTCAATCATCTGCAAATGTTTCTTTTTTCTCTTCTATCTTTCCCATACAGTCTTACTTAACTAGATTCTTTAATGTAATATGTCAGTTATTAGTATCCTAGGGAGTAGGGGCAAGGAGCTAACACTACTTCAAATCACAGTTAGAAACAGTGCAAATTTAAAATAGGGACACATTTTTTTCTGCAGATATGACCCCAGATTGTAAAAACAATAGAAGTAGAATAATTCTACTTCAGTGTCACAGTAATGCTTAATAATAAACAGCCAAAAGATTTTTATTGAATTAGTTTGTTACTCAGCTGCCTAGCTTGTCTGCTCTCCTGCCCCATGTACCTTTTACCCACAGCTGAACTCTGCAGCAGCCACACAGGCTTCTCATTGCCTTTCTTGTGACAAACCAGCGTGCTCTTCTGAGGCCAGCCCGGTGGCAGAGAGCTGCTGTATCTGCCACCTGCAGCCTGCGGACACTGTGTGGCCATGATTAGTTACCGAGTATAGGGAAACCCCACCAGTGTGCAGTAAGTGAAGTCTGAAAGATTCAGTCACACAAAACCTAGGATCATGTTATTTTCAAGCCTAAAAACTAGGCAGGCCTATCTGGTCAGCCAGTCTTGAGTTCCTATGGCCTAGCTGTATCATCCATGTCTGTCTCAGTTCAGAAGTGATTTTGTGGTCCTCAGCTCAGTCTTAATGATCAGAATAGGAATAATTCTGAATTGTGGAACTAGCAGTAATTTCTCCAACAATGGCAGTTATTTTAAGAATTGGATCTCTTATGTTCTGATCTGGGGAGATTAGCTTGAGGGGGAAAAAAAGTAAGGATGTGGAACCTGCCCTGTGATGGAGATTAAATCTCTAACAAGACTCAGAATGGGGGCTTCGTAGAGGACAGGAACATGTCACCAGACCGATCATGTTATAGATAAATTCCTGTGTCATGAGGGTTTCCTGTGCTTTCAACCAGTAAATGCCTTTCTAATCAGTGGCTTTTAATCTCTTTTGGAAAAAGGACCACACTGAGATTGTTCTAAAAGCTTTATCAGGAAATTTCAGTTTGTAGACCTCTTGAAATGCCTAGAACTCCAGGTGAAAAACATGTTTTGACTCATTCATAATAATGGTAACTTTTTCACTAGTGCAGTTTCCTGTTTTCACCACAGTCAGTCCATACTGATGAATTTTTACTCCCAGCAATGAAGTGCCTTGTATATAGTAGAGAGTTAGGATACAGACACAGGTTAACTGAAATGCTTCCCTTTCCACAGGTAGAAACTTTTGCCCTAAGCATGTTATATATTATTGATTTTAGTATGTCTTTTTACTGTTTACTGTTAAACATCCACATTAACAATAAGTATTCTTTACAAGTTTGGGTTGCTGACATTTCCATTTTTATATGTTATTTTTTCTTATTTGGTGGAAGGTGGAGATCACTTGGGATGAGACTGATCATGAAAGAATTACAACACTCAACAGGAGATTTAAAAAGGAAGAACTTTTGGACATGGATTTTCAAGCCTATTTAGCTTCTTCTAGTGAAGATGAAGAGGAAATGGAGGAAGCACAAGGTATTTGTCTGCTTTTGTAAGCATTTGAATACTTAGCCTAGACTTACGAATGACAATATGTCTTTGGCAGTAGCTTGAAAGAGAATATCTAATCCTTAAATTGCCTGTGAAGTATGCTCACATGTACAGTATTATATATACTTATAGATAGTAATTGAAGTTTTTTATTTAGAGATATTTTCTTAGCCTGAATTTCTTCAACCAAAGACACTTTTTTTAAAACCCTATCCTCAACAAAAAAAGGGTCTGGTCTTTTAGACGACACATGATTCTTACAGTTATGCAATCACCTAAACAAGTAAAATGCTTTATTACCATACCTTTTTTAAACTAAGAGCTTTTGGGTTATCTTTTACATACTGTTTTTCTGCTCAGTTAGTTTACAAAGTAGACTCTTCCTGTTCATTTAGTGATTATCCTAGAAATTGTGACTTGCATCCTTATTAAAGTTGAATACTAATTAATATTTTTACCCTCCTAGAGAATACAAGGAATCTTAAAAGAGCTTTCATGCTATTCTGTGTGCTTTACTTCTTAAGTACCGTAGGACATTAATATTATTGTTTTGTTTACATTTACTCACATTTTCCCTACTTCTTTTGCTCCTTGTTCTTTTCTAAATCTAATACTTCTGTTTGGGATCATTTTCTTTCTACCTTAAGTATATTTGTTGTAATTTCCAAAATTGAATTTTAGTTTGGTCTAAATATGTCCTTATTTTGCCTTTATTTGTGAATATATTTTCTTGATTAAAAAAAAATTCTAGGTGGACAGTCCTCTTGTTCCCACATTGATGGTAATATTCCCCTGGCTTCTGATTTGTTGTTTTTGAGACGTCAGCTGTCAGTCTACTTTCTTCAGTCTTTTGAAGGTTGTCTGGATTTTATTCTTTGCATTTAAAAGTTTTCTCTTTCTGTCTTTCTGCAATTTTAATATGAACTAAGAATAGATTTTTTAAATTTATTATGCTTGGGGTTTGTTGGGTTTCTTGAATTTGTGGCATGGTATCTTTCAGCCATTATCTATTCAGGTATTTCTTCCCCCTTCCCTGGACTTCAATTAAATATATATTGAATCTTTTCACTGTAACTTCCATGTTGTTTCTCTCCTGTATTTTTTTAATCCACTGTCCTTCTATGCTAGTCTACTTCTGGTTGATCCTTGCCCTGGAGTATATCTTTCGGGGTCCCTACTTATTTAAATATGGGGTACTAGTTGGTTTTTTAACTTTTGTCTTACTGGCCTGTGAGACTGCCAAAACTGTCGGTTAGTCTCAGGGCTATTTGTTTGGTAGACTAGTACGTGCATTCAGGGCAATGGGGTCCTCTCGATAATGATCATCTTCTCCTTAATTTTGATTTGGTAATTCTTCACTAATTTGTCCGTTCTTTGAAGTTTTCTTCTTTCTTTTTAAAATAACTTTGAGGCTTGGGTTAGATTTTCTTTGCCCCAGTGCCTTTCTTTTCGTAGCTATGAAATGGGGATCATAATAGTACCTGCTCGTGGTTGAAAAGATTGGGATAACATATGTAAAGTCTTAGCATACTACCTCATATCGTATATTTTTACTTCTAAAACTTTAAGGATTAATGGCTTTTTGTTTGAAATGTACTAATTAAGTTTTTAAAAACATGCATTTTTCTTCAGTATTTTAATTGATTGCAAGCTTACTATAATCTATAATTTAGTATCTCTGATAGATACATTAGTATATTTGAATGCTTTGAAGTTACTGGATGTTCCTATTGTAGTTTATAAGAGATCATACCAGGGCTTCTTACTGTTACAGTTTTTTTTCACTCCTTATATAGAATTAAGTCTTTCACAAAGTATTGTCCTTGAATTGGGAGAAAACAGACTTACATGAGTTAACCCACATTTTAGAGCTTCAGAAAGTAAAATTTTAGTACTGGAAAAAATCAATTTAAAGTAGGCCATCAGAGACTTACCACTAAAATCTCAACCTGGAAGCAGCTTGCTTCTAATTATGTTTTCAGAAGTAAGCTTTTAATAGAAAGAAATACATTGCCATTTTGTTAATGCGTTCCTGATGTTTTATCCATTGAATTACGGGATACATGACAGAATTCCATCCAACATTATTATTGTGGCATAAAGCACAAACAGGAAAAAAATGAATTTCAGCTGTTCAAGTGAAAATGTAAAAGTGTGACAGGATGGAAAGAATGTTGTGGACTATTTTTTATTCATTCAGAGGAAAAAAACCTATAAAAACATTTATTTAACCAATTTTTTTCACGTCACCTTTTGAAGATGTAAGGACAATCTATTAACATTGATGTTTCAAGCTAAATGCTTAATATTGGATGTATTTAGTGACCAGTTAGTTATAGCTCATAGAAGAGAGGGTCTTCTGTAAAATTTCCCTTTACTGAGGACATTTACTCAATTCAGTTAGTCTGTATGTTTTGCATTAAAACCTAGGTTCTTAATTTCTGTTTTGACGTGGAGAATTACAGTGGAAATACATAGCAAACAAACTTTTCACGTATTAGTTTCTTTGGTATTTGTTGCCCGTGAATTTTACACTGTTCCTTTGTATTATGATTATTTTTATAAAATTGGGAAATGGAAATGTGAAGCTTTTTCCACATGGGAAAATTAAATCACAAGCTTCTAATTTGTTCATTTTTATTCTTTGTGTGCTAATGAGACCCTGAGAGTAAGTATGCTTGCTCATTATCACGTGGAAAGGACTCGTTACTCTTTGTTTTAGATAACAGGCAGCTTCCTTTATCTGTGTCATTGAACAGCTAAGTCCATGTATCAGATGCATCCCAGCACTACTGAGACTCCTTTTATTGACCATATATGTGTTAGATGGTAGGAGACATAAAGGGGGAAAAAATGCCATCCCTGCTATCTTGCTTATAGGGTGGAGAAGTTCAAGGATGTTACATGACTACACGATTATTTTGAGATACGAATTTTAGTAAAAACAGAGATTCCCAAGTATACTGTTATCACTGTACTAACTTATATTGCAGCTGATCTTTTATTGTAAATAAGAGTTAAGTCACTTAATTCATTTTGTGTTAAGTTTAAGTCTGATTTTGATATTCTGCTGTTATAGTGTACCTGACAGCTTTGAGAAGAGTGCTGCAGTGGCTGAGATTGAACAGTGAAGTTAGAAGTGAAATTATTTCTGTATATTCAGTTAAATTGATTTTTTTTGTTAGGTGATGATGGAGTCAGTGTAGAAGAAGATGGGAAAACAAAAAAAAGTCAGAAGGATGATGAAGAACAAATTGCTAAATATAGGCAACTCTTACAAGTTATTCAAGACAAAGAAAAGAAAAGCAAAGAAAATGATATGGAAATGGAAATTAAGTGGGTTCCAGGTAAGAATTAGATACTAACCAAATGTTCACTGTTTTCCTTCATTTGGGGACATCAAATAGAAAAGAAGATCAATTCTTTGGAAAAATTAACTTAAAAAAATCACATTTTCAGGAAACGTTTTTGTGAGGAAGTTAATATAATATTTGCATACATCATTTAATTCACTTTGGGGCTACTGTTTTAGACTCTTACTGGCTTATTCTTGGTTTCTTTAATTTACTCACTATAAATTACCCATTTATGAAAGTAGGCCTTTCCTAGGCTTGATTCCAGTGTTCTCAGAATGTAGAAACTTGATTCCAGGCACCATGTATTCTAAAGT
Organism: Bos indicus; assembly: GCF_029378745.1. Lineage (NCBI taxonomy): Eukaryota > Metazoa > Chordata > Mammalia > Artiodactyla > Bovidae > Bos > Bos indicus. The sequence goes on along the minus strand of NC_091772.1, from coordinate 7,242,148 downwards.
CATTAAACTTCTTTTCAAAATATGTAATTCATAAGTGAATTTTTCTCTAGTAACCACTAGTAGACTTTACTTAGTGAAGATTCACTAACACAAAATATGTAATACGTAGTTTTCCATCTCAATTAACACAATTTTTAAATATTCTTGGATAGTCCAAGAAGTATATATAGCATTATGAATTTTATAACTGCCTTGAAGGATTCAGGAACTTTTTAGAGTAGTAAAATACTACTACAATAATAATTAAAACCTTTGTCAATGCTAAACCAAGGTAAGAGGATAAATGAGGGTAATTTTCTAACATAGATATTTTTTCTTAACAGTCCTGGGCAAATCAGCATGTATCTTTGTGAATAATACTGTGTTTGCGAATTATTGATTTTTATGTATATCTTAAAGATAAATATGATTTTTGGCAATATTTCAATTATTTTAGCCTCAGTTTGTCTCTAGATGAAAGAATACTGTTAATAACACCATTGCTTAAAAGTTAAGTGTTCTGTATTCATTTAGTTCTGTTTCTTACAACTCATTTGTTTTTGCACTGAGAGTAAAATATGTGTTTTCATAGATTGTTTTTATGGAGGGGGGAGACTAGCATAATTCGATATTTGAGGATAGGTTCTTACAGTAAATTTATCAGGATGTCCATATGTCTCCTACATGTTCTCTAAGAATTCGGTGCTGTGTTTTAACCCATTTGTTTTAAATGTTTGGCTTTTGCGAGAAGTGGTGAAAAGAAAAAATGAAGTTTAGTAGTATTAGCATATGAACAGTGGCTAAGGGACCACAATTAATGTAGCCTGGAGAGGAAGAATCTAAAGTGACTTAATATTTTCAAGTACTTGCATGATAAGTATATAAATGAAGACTTAATCTCAGTTACTACCTCAGAAGTCAGTGTTTCACAAGTGGATAAAAGTTGAATGAAAGGTTTCAAGGTAGTATAAAGGAATTCTCTGTGTTGTTAGAATTGTTCAGTAAAGGCTGCATTAAGGGATTGAGTATCCTTTGTCAGTAAATTTCACAGTAAGGCAGTTTGAACCTACCACTCAGAGATGTGTGAAGAAATTTTTTTACTTGAGGTCCTTGGGTTAATGATTCTAAGAAATGTTGGAGTCTATCTTTTAAATCAAATATGTTGAAATTGTAGCTTAATTCTAATCTTAGGATGAGCTTACTGAATGAAGATATTTTAAATGAATATGTTTTAAATTGAGATACCCAGGTGATATTATAAGAAAGAAGATTTAAAATAAATTTGATTGAAAGTTTTCTATTAAATATTTTAGAGAGATAAAATATTTAATATAGTTTATATAGTGAGAAATACCAAAAAGTGATGCATAGGAAGATTTAAGCAATACAGTTTTCCTAGGATAAACCTCACTTAGTCATGGTGCATTATCCTTCTTTTTATTCCTAGACTCAGTTTAATAATGTTTTGTTAAAGATTTTTGCACCTGTATTAATGAGGAATACTTGCCTATAGTTTCCATTTCTTGCAGTGTCCTTAGCTTAGTGTTATCAGGGCAATGCTCGTAATAAATTAGCAACTGTTCCCTCTGATATGTAGCAGTACATTTTTATCTTGACTTTGCTATTTGTGGATGTGATATTAATGTCATGTAAAATATTTTGAAATATAAAATGAAAATTATCATCTGTAATTCCATTTCCCTTATTCAGCCACTGAGTGATTAGATATTGTGGTTTAATTTATCATTTCTCTACTGGTGAATATTAAATAATATTTCTAATATTAATCATATTTTAATATTTCTAATCTTTCACTTCAGTAGGCCCATGACGTTGAAAAGAAATGTGATCTAAGGCTGTTACAAATCCCAAAGCCAAAAATATCAGTACTTTCTTAGATCTCTTTACTTTCATCACCAGCCAAGTAATAGGCTTACTCTTTTAGGGTCTTTTACTTATAAAAACAATTTTTTAACAAAGATGCTCCTCCTCCCTCCCCAGCCCCCTATTTTAGAAATGTCAGTGCATGTGAGAACCTGCAAAGACCACAAGGAGAAGCTAATGGCAGTCAGACTCACTCACCAGTCAGTAACATGACTTCCTCACTCACATAGCAACTTGACATATGCTGTGGATCAACCTGTGGTTCTCTCACAAACTGTTGAAACTACCAGTGTCCAAGCCTCAAAATTTAAATCTCAGATGCCAAGCATCTAGAATGTTATAAATAATCTATAGCTTTTTCCATATTTTGAATTATTTTCATAGGATAGCTTCCCAGAAATGGAATTACTAGGAAAGGACACAGACACTTTTTGTGTCTTGAGATTATTACCAAATGCTTTCCAAAGGGGTTGTACCAGTTTTTAGTGCCTTCAACAATGATGAAAGTGCCAGGTTCATGGAATTATCATCAACATTCACAATATAATTTTTGCTCTTAGTTGAACGAATGAAAATTGATATTCTGCTGTATAATGCATTTTTTTAAAGTCTGTAACCGCAGTATTTTTTGAAGGCCCCATATGGGGTATTATTAACCTGTAGATCCTTGGTGTGGTTGTGCACATGAGTAAGTGTGTGCATTTTCTGTGTGTGTGTGAATGTAAGGGGTCTGTTACACACTGACATGTTAGATGAGACAAATGAACTTCTCTTTCAGGATCTCGATTTACTTATTTGGAAAGGGGGACTAATAATACCTTTCTAGCTTTACGAGGCAGAGAAGGCAATGGCACCCCACTCCAGTACTCTTGCCTGGAAAAATCCCGTGGACGGAGAAGCCTGGTAGGCTGCAGTCCATGGAGTCGCTAAGAGTCGGACACGACTGAGCGACTTCACTTTCACTTTTCACTTTCATGCATTGGAGAAGGAAATGGCAACCCACTCCAGTGTTCTTGCCTGGAGAATCCCAGGGATGGGGGAGCCTGGTGGGCTGCCGTCTGTGGGGTCACACAGAGTCGGACACGACTGAAGTGACTTAGCAGCAGCAGTAGCTTTACGAGGTATTATAAGTGTACTTTCATAGTACAGAGTACTATTCATGTCATAGGTGTATTTTGTTGAATTTGTGTCTTAAGGAATGTATGTTCCCGGTAACAATTATCGTGAACCACAGAACTTTTTTGATGTTATACTTCGGTAAACCACAGAGGGTCAGTATAAGATTGTACTTTATCACACATCAGTTTTCTGTGACTTGAATTTCCCAAATGTTAAACTCTTTAGAAAAATAATAAGTACTCTTAATAATTACTAACACTTGTTGGACTATGGCTTAGCTTGATTTAAAAAAAAAATTTAGACTTTAAACTTCCTGTTTTTTTACCTTGGATTGCACCATATAGTGTGCTTCCCAGGTGGTGCTAGTGGTAAAGAACCCACATGCCAGTGCAGGAGACGCAAGACACGCAGGTTCAGTCCCTAGTTCAGGAAGATCCCCTGGAGGAGGGCGTGGCAACCCACTCCATCATTCTTGCCTGGAGAATCCCATGGGCAGAAGAGCATGGTGGGCTACTGTGCATAGGGTTGCAAAGAATTGGACACAACTGAATTGACTTAGCACGCATGCAGTATAATAACATTAGGAGTTTTAATTCCTTAAGAGTAAGTATTAAGAGAGGCAGATAACAGGTACATGGTGTAATAACTAGAATGAACTATATTTTCTGTTGATATTTTAGTTCCTCATGGAAATGTGAGAATACAATGTTATTAATGTTATAAATAATTTAAAATGTTAAATTATAAGATTTTTAAGGAAAGCTGTAATTCATTGTTTTGATGTGGGGTATTGTTTCCCATCTCAGTGTGTCACTATTAATAGAAAAGTATCCTATCTGACTCATTTTGATGAGTAGATAAGATGGCACATGTAATTAGCATATTAAGCCTTCGTTAATGAACTTGCCTCATTGGGAAATTTGTGATATACATAAAAGTGAAGCATAATGAGTTTTATCTCATATAAATATATAATAACCTCTCCGGTATTAATAGTTCAGTTAATCCGTGTGATAATTTTTTGTTGTAGATAATGAAAGCTGTATATTTTGACCTATGACATTTCATCCAGAATATGAACAGACGTGTCATAATGACATGTTTCTTTGTCTGTCATCTTAAAGGAGATTGTTACTGTTGAATCGCTGAGTCATGTCAAACTTTTTTTGCAACCCCAGGTGCCTGTAGCCTGCCAGGCACCTCTGTCCATGGGATTTCCCAGGCAAGAATACTGGCAAGTTCCAGGTGCCATTTCCTTCTCCAAGGTATCTTCGCGACCTGGGAATCGAACTCATGTATGTTGCATTGGCAGGCAGCTTCTTTACCACCGAGCCACCTGGGAAGCCAGTATATTAATGCTCACCTGTTGCTAAGCATTCACTTTTATTTGGCCTAGATTGACAGGGAAATAGATGTTTGCAAGACTAGGCATGTGTGTGTGCTCAGTCACTGAGTCATGTCCGACTCTTTGCAGCCCCATGGACTGTAGCCCGCCAGGCTCCTCCATCTATGGAATTTTCCAGGCGAGAAATACTGAAGTGGGTTGACATTTCCTCCTTCAGTCTTCCCAAACAAGGGATTGAACCTGTGTTTCTGTGTCTCTTGAATTGACAGGTGGAGTCTTTACCACTGAGCCACCTGGGAATCCCTAAAGGAGATTAGATATGATTAAATATCCTCTGTTTCTTAGTTACCTGCTGATTAATAGACACTGGTGAAAGGACATCTAGTCTTTTTTCTATTCAGCTTTTTCAGTGCCTAAGCTTTCCTTCAAATACTTACTAAGCATATGCCAAGAACCATTCTAGATACCATTTGTATGAGCAAAACATACAAATCCTTGACTTCTTAAAGCTTATATTCTGGTTAAGGGGAGACAGATAAGTCTTTGGTAGGAAAATATTTAGAAAGTAGAAGGCTTCCCAGGTGGCTCCATGGTAAAGAATCTGCTGGCCAATGCAGGAGACACAGGTTTGATGTTTTGGTTGGGAAGATCCTTTGGAGAAGGAAATGGCAACCCACTCCAATATTTCTTGCCTGGAAAATTCCATAGACAGAGGAGCCTGGTGGGCTACATACCATGGGGTCACAAAGAGTCAAAAATGACTGAGCAACTAAACAGCAGCAAAAGGAAGTAGAGGTCAGGGGTGAACCATGAGAGAAGAGTGTGCAAGCAGAGGGGTGACAAGTGACTGGCTTTGACGCTGTTTGAGGAGCACATGGAGAGCAGTGTGACCACAGGGAGGGCGTGAAGGAGAGAACAGTGGACGCGGTCAGAGGTAACAGGGCCAAGTGAGAAGGTCTTGCAGGCCAGTTTTAGGCCTTGGATGTCTTCACTGAGTGAGATGAGAAGCAATTGGAGTGTTTGAACTAAGGAGCAGTAAAATCTGACTTGGGTTTTTTTTCCAACTTTATTGAGATACAATAGACATATGTTACTTTGTGAGTTTAAGGTATACAGCATAAATCTTTGTTTCTGGTATCTGTTCTTTATCCTTCGTACTTCCTTTTCCCCATCTTTATCCTGTCTCCCTTTCTGTATTCAGTGACCCAGTGGGAAGTGTAAACAGACTGTGGCTATGGTATTATTCATTATTTAGAAATAAAATGTTTTTGAATTAGTTGGGCATTCATTTTACTAGGCAGCCCGGCTTCAAACAGTTTAATTTTCAGACTTCTCAAAACCTGTTCACTATTTACTTTTGGCTATGTGTCTATTTCCATTTATTGCCAGTATATCCATTATTTGAGATATAGTCACAAAAAAATGTTTTTTTGGTCAGAACTTTTAAAATAACCAGATGTTTAAAATTTTGAGTTCATTGTAGAGGAGAGCATTAAACGGAAAACTGAACTTCAAATAAGCTGAAAAGAGTTTGCATTTTGCTTCATACTTTGGTCAGGGGGAGGAAACCAGTTTGCAGTGCACTATTGTTACTTGGCCACAGCTAGTAGATGGCTCAAATTTTAAAACTTAGGTGTATACTCCTTCTGTAAATCATCTAGTTAACAGATTGACTGTAAGGGCCTTGTAAGGTAATAAGCTGAAACTTCTTGCTGTGCAAAAAGAAAAAAGAAACCAATAAACATTTGAATCATTTGTGGAATGTGTTGTAAAAATGAGAAGCAGCTAAAGTTTATCTGAAAAAACAGTGCTAGCACATTTTCTCCGTAGAGTTGCCAGTAAATTTCTTAGAATTTCCTGGATTATTTTAAAGATAATTTTCTCTGTTGAGATTTAAGTTTTTAAAAAGTTTTCCAGGAAGCTTTAAAAAAAAATGTAAAGCAAAACTGAAGATATTTTTATAATAACACTGTTTTCAGAAAGTGCTCAAGATTCTCATACGTTTAGAAGTTTTAGGTTAAGTGGTCTGCTATTTTAGGATCCCAGTTAAGTATGTAAATCAATAAGGGCCTCTGGTTGCCAGCAGCTAGGCCATTGCTCTTCATGTGGTCCTTCCCTCTGCATGTGTATCACGCCAGCTGCACTGTTTGCATCTGCAGCCACGAGTTCCAGACAGTAGTACTTTTTTGGACTTTGCCTTAGATTTATAATCTGCCTGAAGTTGGTTCAAGAGCAGAAAGTGTGTTTCATGTATTGTTTTCCCACAGCTATGCTGATTTGTTTGAAGTTGTGAATTCTTTGGTCTTTAAAGCAGAGCTTTTGCTTTTTCTGTTTGAGGTTGTCCCACGTCATCATTCTATATCCTAACTGCCTGGCTAGCAAACTGTCGTTTTTCTCACACATGTTCCATATGTTATTTTGACAGAATTCACTCAGACTGCTTTCAGCAGTTTCATTATTGCTCTTCTTCTTTTTTTTTTTTGTCCCCCTAAAATTGAAAAGCCATATATCCTTATGCTACTTTAACACATTCGGGTTTTTCCCCAATTTTTTTGTGATAAAATACACATAGCATAAGCTTTACCATCTTAGGTGTGTTTAAGTGTATAGTTCAGTGGTATTAAGAACATTCATACTATTGTGCAGCCATCATGACCATCCATTTCCAGAAGCATTTATGAAACTACATCTCTGTATCCATTAAACAACTCTTCATTGGCCCTCCCCCAACCCCTGGAAACCACCATTCTACTTTCTGTCTCTCTGATGATTTTGGCTTCTGTAAATATCTCATATAAATGGAATCCTAAAGTATTTATCTTTCTGTCACTGGCTTATTTCAGTTAGCAGAATGTCCTCAAGGTTCATCTGTGCTGTGGTGTAAGTCTGAATTTCCTTCCTTCCTTCTTAAGGCTGAATAACATCCCATGGCATGTACGTATGTGCATACACTTTGCTTCTCCAGTTCATCCATTGATGGACTGGAGGCCATCCAACAGAGGCCTCTGTCACCCCTTTTCCCTCCTGCCGTCAGTCTTTCCCAGCATCAGGGTCTTTTCCAGTGAATCGGCTCTTCACGTCAGGTGGCCAGAATATTGAAACTTCAGCATCAATCCTTCCAATGAATATTTAGGGTTGATTTCCTTTAGGATTGACTGATTTGATCTCCTTGCAGTCCAAGGGACTCTCAACGGTCTTCTCCACCACAATTCACCAAGATCTAAGCATCATCAGCTTAGATTGTCATAAAGTATATTTCACTATAGGTTACTGTTACTCCTTCTTTCTGTGGAGGCATAGAGAGATTTAAAAATATTTTTAAAGTAATTTATTTGGATGCATAATTTTGAGCCAGAAGCACAGACTTCTCAGCGTGAGGGAACATTTTGGTCCATGGCCAGGATCACATGTGTGACAATGTCTAAGAAGCCTGTCTTCTGAGAAGCCTTCTTCTGTTTAGTAAGGTTTCTGCTCTGAAGGTTTCAAAAAAAAAAAAGGGCAAGGAAAAGCTTTTGTGTATTTGCTGTTGAACACTGCAGGTTTCTAGGCATACGTGTTGTTAATTAGTGTTACAAAATTCTGATATCTTTTTGGACACAAAGAATGCTTGACCTGTCATAAATTAGTAGATTTCTGTCAATAGAGAATCCCTAAGAATTGCAACAACAGTGGCTTATAAAAGCAGCCATGGATATAAATTGAAGTCCTAAATTTTCTAAATTTCAATGTTACTTTCATTCTCTATTAACTCTTATTCTATAATTTTTTCAATGTTGCAGTAGAAGACATTGCCAGTGAAATAAGATCTGGGGTAATTGCAAATATTAGAAACGTTGAAAGAGTAAACCTTCAGTGATACTCTGCTTCAGAGATTCCCACCCAGCATACCGCCTGTGAGTTACTGATTTGCTCAAGGATTGATCCCGTTCTCCTTGAGGCCACCCAGAGACCCCAGCTTCGTTTCCTCCTCTGGTTGTCACTCCCGTTTACTCCATTGTGCCCTACAGCATTATTCTTTCTATCTGTCATCATCGGAAAAAGGTTAGGAATACACTGCTTTCCTAATAGTTATTTGGGAAGTCTTTTTAACAGTAGTCTAGTCAGAATTACAGTTTACTTACATAAACTCATCCCAGTAAAGGTAGAAGAAAATGCTTAAGAGTGCAGCAGCAAGAAAAATCTAGCTTATTAAAAGCTAGTGAGGCCAAAGTGCTTTTCATTTCTTTTCATTTTTCTTAAAGATGGGGTTTTTTGGTTTAATTGATTTAGAAATGCTATTTTGGTTGTACTGCAGCCTCAAAATGCCCTTATGTTAGTAGCTTCTGTAGTCTCTCCCAGGGAGGAAAACAGACACCTGAGTTTCAGGCCATTAGTTTATAGGTGAATTGTTAAAACAGTGTATAGATTGGGACCTTCTTATAATGAAGTTTGGGATAACATTAGTAGTTTACTGTGATCATGGAAAGATCACAGAGGGCTTACATCAGAAAATCTGAGTGTAAGTACCTATTATTTTGATGGGAATTAAATGAGAGAGGTTAGTGAAAGCCAGTTTATCAGCACGTAGTTGTCAAAGAGTGAACATTCACACACACACACCCTTTTTTTTTTTACACTTTAATGTGGGGAAGAAGAACGTAGACACAAAAGGTAAACAGTGTATGTATACAGTTAAAGGAAAAAAGTTAAATGAATACCTGTGTATCCAGCTTAAGAAAGAACATCACCAATGTCTGCAGTCCCTGTTACACCCTCCTCCTTCTCCCAGAAGAAAATATGAAACTGCATTCCACGTTAACCATTCCCCTTTTCTATATAGTAGTTTTACCACTCATGCATGTATCCTAAAGTCTTTACTCAGTTTTATTAATTTTGAAGTTTATAAAAGCATCCTCTGTGTATTTTTCTGTCATTTCTTTTTGCTGTTAATATTTTATTTTTGAGAGTTATCCATAATCCATATGTGAGGACTGCTGTTGCGTCACTTCAGTCGTGTCCGACTCTGTGCGACCCCATAGACGGCAGCCCACCAGGCTCCCCCGTCCCTGGGATTCTCCAGGCAAGAGCACTGGAGTGGGTTGCCATTTCCTTCTCCAGTGCATGAAAGTGAAAAGTGAAAGTGAAGTCTCTCAGTCCTGTCCGACCCTCAGCAACCCCATGGACTGCAGCCTTCCAGGCTCCTCCGTCCATGGGATTTTCCAGGCATGAGTACTGGAGTGGGGTGCCATTGCCTTCTCCGTATGTGAGGACATGGTCCATTAATTTTCACTGCTATATAGAATTTCTTTATAGATATATCGTATCTGTTCTGTTGCTGGCTATTGCGGTATTTTGCTCTTAAAAGCAGTGTCTTTGTGAATATTCTTGGACTTGTCACCAAGGTATATATAGAACTTGTTGGATATGTGTCAGATTTCTTGGTTGTGTAGCATACTCACAATTACCTTAACAAGGTCATGGGCTGGATTGTTTTCCTGGGTGCTTATAGCATTTTACTCTAACTGGTAGTGTGAGATTGCACAGCTCTTTATTCTCACTGTTAATTGATAATTGTCAGGTGATTTTTTTCCAATTGAGTATATAAGTAATGGTGTTTCATTATGGTTTTAATTTGTGTATTAGGCTCAAAAATTAGTTGAGCTCCTGCCGTGTGTGCCAGACTCTTCTCTAATAGCACGAAACAAAACAGACGAAGATCTAGGCCGTTGTGGAGTCCTCCATTTTAGTGTGTGCGTTGAGGGAGAGCAGGGAGGAATGGAATTAGTAAACTAGTAAATGGGTAAAATAATCAGATGATGGTTAAGGGCTGTGGAAGTAAAAGGATAAGACCTGGATAGGGCATAGGAAGTTCAGGGGTGGGAGAGGGTAACAATGTGAACAGGACAGTCAGGGAAGGCTTCACTGAGAAAGTGACATTTGTACAAAGAGCTAATGGAAAGTATGTTGTACCTTATGTGTTATCCTGGGAAAGGACATTTCAGGCAGAGGAAGCAATAAATGCAAAAACCCTGAGGGGAAAGCATTTCTGATTTGTTCAGGAATAATGAGGCAGAATGAGCCAGGGAGTGGATAGTAGTAGAAGGTGAGGGCAGAGAGGTGGCCAGATCACAAAGGGCCTCTGATGGTCTTTTTGGGTTTTTTTTGCTTTTTATTTATTTATTTTATTTTATTTTTAAACTTTACATAATTGTATTAGTTTTGCCAAATATCAAAATGAATCTACCACAGGTATACATGTGTTCCCCATCCTGAACCCTCCTCCCTCCTCCCTCCCCATACCATCCCTCTGGGTCGTCCCAGTGCACTAGCCCCAAGCATCCAGTATCGTGCATTGAACCTGGACTGGCATCTCGTTTCATACATGATATTTTACATGTTTCAATGCCATTCTCCCAAATCTTCCCACCCTCTCCCTCTCCCACAGAGTCCATAAGACTGTTCCATTCATCAGTGTCTCTTTTGCTGTCTCGTACACAGGGTTATTGTTATCATCTTTCTAAATTCCATATATATGCGTTAGTATACTGTATTGGTGTTTTTCCTTCTGGCTTCCTTCTGGCTTACTTCACTCTGTATAATAGGCTCCAGTTTCATCCACCTCATTAGAACTGATTCAAATGAATTCTTTTTAATGGCTGAGTAATACTCCATTGTGTATATGTACCACAGCTTTCTTATCCATTCATCTGCTGATGGACATCTAGGTTGCTTCCATGTCCTGGCTATTATAAACAGTGCTGCGATGAACATTGGGGTACACGTGTCTCTTTCCCTTCTGGTTTCCTCAGTGTGTATGCCAAGTAGTGGGATTGCTGGATCATAAGGCAGTTCTATTTCCAGTTTTTTAAGGAATCTCCACACTGTTCTCCATAGTGGCTGATGGTCTTTCTCTTGTACTGGAAAGGCAATGGGAAATGGAGATGATATGGCCTGACATGTTTTTAAAGGATTGCTCAGACATTTGCCTAATTACTGATGAAGAAACCATTTTTTTCCTGCTTTCTTACCTGTGAAATATCTATTCATATCTTTTGATACCATTTTTAGTGTAGTGTTCTTTGTGCTTTCGTGATTCTTAGGAGTTCTTCCTGTATTTGGCGTTCTTCTATATTTTGGGCTCATCTTTTATCAGTGGTATATTTTGTGCATACTGTTTTCTAGTTGGTTTATTCCTTTTTATTTCCCCTATAATGTTCTTTGAAGAACAAAAGTGGTATAAGCAAATATACTAAATGTGTCCTTTTATTCTTATGAACCTGTAGTTCATGTGAGTTCATTAATTACAGTCTTTGGATTCAGTTCAGTTCAGTCGCTCAGTCGTGTCTGACTCTTTGCGACCCCATGAATCGCAGCACGCCAGGCCTCCCTGTCCATCACCAACTCCCGGAGTTCATTCAAACTCATGTCCATCGAGTTGGTGATGCCATCTAGCCATCTTATCCTCTGTCGTCCCCTTCTCCTCCTGCCCCCAATCCCTCCCAGCATCTGAGTCTTTTCCAATGAGTCAACTCTTCGCATGAGGTGGCCAAAGTACTGGAGTTTCAGCTTTAGCATCATTCCTTCCAAAGAAATCCCAGGGCTGATCTCCTTTAGAATGGACTGGTTGGATCTCCTTGCAGTCCAAGGGACTCTCAAGAGTCTTCTCCAACACCACAGTTCAAGAGCATCAATTCTTCTGCACTCAGCTTTCTTCACAGTCCAACTCTCACATCCATACATGACCACTGGAAAAACCATAGCCTTGACTAGCCGGACCTTTATTGGCAAACTAATGTCTCTGCTTTTCAGTGTGCTGTCTAGGTTGGTCATAACTTTTCTTCCAAGGAGTAAGCGTCTTTTAATTTCATGGCTGCAGTCACCATCTGCAGTGATTTTGGAGCCCAAAAAAGTAAAGTCTGACACTATTTCCACTGTTTCCCCATCTATTTCCCATGAAGTGATGGGACCGGATGCCGTGATCTTCATTTTCTGAATGTTGAGCTTTAAGCCAACTTTTTCACTCTCTTCTTTCACCTTCATCAAGAGGCTTTTTAGTTCCTCTTCACTTTCTGCCATAAGGGTGGTGTCATCTGCATATCTGAGGTTATTGATATTTCTCCCGGCAATCTTGATTCCAGCTTGTGCTTCTTCCAGCCCAGCATTTCTCATGATGTACTCTGCATATAAGTTAAATAAGCAGGGTGACAATATACAGCCTTGATGTACTCCTTTTCCTATTTGGAAGCAGTCTGTTGTTCCATGTCCAGTTCTGACTGTTGCTTCCTGACCTGCATATAGGTTTCTCAAGAGGCAGGTCAGGTGGTCTGGTATTCCCATGTCTTGAAGAATTTTCCACAGTTTATTGTGATCCACACAGTCAAAGGCTTTGGCATAGTCAATAAAGCAGAAATAGATGTTTTTCTGGAACTCTCTTGCTTTTTCCATGATCCAGCGGATGTTGGCAATTTGATCTCTGGTTCCTCTGCCTTTTCTGAAACCAGCTTGAACATCTGGAAGTTTATGGTTCACTTATTGCTGAAGCCTGGCTTGGAGAATTTTAAGCATTACTTTACTAGTGTGTGAAATGAGTGCAATTGTGCAGTAGTTTGAGCATTCTTTGGCATTGCCTTTCTTTGGGGTTGGAATGAAAACTGACCTTTTCCAGTTCTGTGGCCACTGCTGAGTTTTCCAAATTTGCTGGCATATTGAGTGCAGCACTTTCACAGCATCATCTTTCACAATTTGAAATAGCTCAACTGGAATTCCATCACCTCTAGCTTTGTTCATAGTGATGCTTTCTAAGGCCCACTTGACTTCACATTCCAGGATGTCTGGCTCTAGGTGAGTGATCACACCATCGTGCTTATCTGGGTCGTGAAGATCTTTTTTGTACAGTTCTTCTGTGTATTCCTGCCACCTCTTCTTAATATCTTCTGCTTCTGTTAGGTCCATTTCTGTCTTTTATGGAGCCCATCTTTGGATTAGGACACTCTTATCATTGATCCAGCATGACTCTCTTTTATTTATTTTTTAGTAAATAATAAGTGAAAACACTACAAAAACTAGAATTGTGCAACAACTTAAATCCATCCATTTGATCTCTCCTGCTTCTTATTACCTAAGAATAACCATCATCCAGATTTCAGCATTCACTCCTTTGCTCTCCGTTGTATATGTTTTCATCTCATTAAGAAGCACAAGCTGCAATCAAGATTGCTGGGAGAAATACCAATAAACTCAGATATGCAGATGATAACACCCTTATGGCAGAAAGTGAAGAGGAACTAAATAGCCTCTTGAGGAGACTGAAAAAGTTGGCTTAAAGCTCAACTTTCAGAAAACTAAGATCATGGCATCCAGTCCCATCACTTCATGGCAAATAGATGGGGAAACAGTGGAAATAGTGTCAGACTTTACTTTTTTGGGCTCCAAAATCACTGCAGATGGTGATTGCAGCCATGAAATTAAAAGACGCTTACTCCTTGGAAGGAAAGTTATGACCAACCTAGATAGCATATTCAAAAGCAGAGACATTACTTTGCCAACAGAGGTTTGTCTAGTCAAGGCTATGGTTTTTCCTGTGGTCATGTATGGATGTGAGAGTTGGACTGTGAAGAAGGCTGAGCACCAAAGAATGGATGCTTTTGAACTGTGGTGTTGGAGAAGACTCTAGAGAGTCCCTTGGACTGCAAGGAGATCCAACCAGTCCATCCTAAAGGAGATTGGTCCTGGGTGTTCTTTGCTAAAGCTGAAACTCCAGTACTTTGGCCACCTCATGCGAAGAGTTGACTCATTGGAAAAGATTCTGATGCTGGGAGGGATTGGGGGCAGGAGGAGAAGGGGACGACAGAGGATGAGATGGCTGGATGGCATCACCGACTCGATGGACATGAGTTTGAATGAACTCCGGGAGTTGGTGATGGACAGGGAGGCCTGGCGTGCTGCGATTCATGGGGTCGCAAAGAGTCGGACACGACTGAGAGACTGAACTAACTAACTAAAAAGTATGGGTGCATATAAAGAATGAAGTACTGATGCATGCTATAAAGTGAATGAACCTTGAAAGTACTATGCTGAGTGAAAGAAGCCAGTCACAAAGTGGCATAGATTTTGTATTAAATATCCAACACAAACCATAGAGATTAGTGGTTGAGGGGTGGGCGGTGTTGAAGTGTCTTGTATGCTTCAACCTGAAGAGAGGGACTTGAACTCTCAACCTGATGGAACCTGAAGAAAGAAAGGTTCCTTTTTGAGAAGAATTAGATGTTCTAAAATTGACCGTGGTGATGGTTCTGCATATCTGTCAATGCACTAAAAACCACTGAATTATATTCTTTAAATGGCTGAATTCTGTGGTAAAGCTCTTAAGTTTATTAATATTGGTGTGGAGGGTGGATTTGTATCATTTGGGACTGATTTTTGACTTAAGTGCTTGATTCATCAAGAGTTGGTTTTTTGTTTTGTTTTTTTTATGATATAAGGTAGGAATTCAATTTCAACTTCTTCTGCATGGCAGATCTTTTAAATTCTTTTTATAGAATAAATCTCTCCTTACCCCCAGAACTCAGACATACCACCTCTTTCAGGTACCAGAGTTTCAAACCTGTAAGGATCTATTGATTGGGTCCCTGATTTATATTGGTCAGTAAGTTACTCTGCCTAAGCCTGGGCCACTAACACTTCCTAAAACTGGATAGAGAGCTTTACTGATTCACACACCCGCCTTTGCCCTAGGCCAGTTGGTGACTGCTCTGTGAGGAAACCAAATGCCCCCACCACCATGAGCAGCGAGTGCTGGAAAGTGCTGCCCTGTGCAGACCCTTCAGGGGAGAGCCAGGCTGCAGTTAGAGCAAGAAGATGCAGAAAACCTGCAGAGATGCAGTGTTTGGGTTTTTGCTGATGATGTACCACAAATTCCGGAGAACTCAGTGATAGAGAATTGAAGGGAGAGGGAGATGTGACAGATGAGTGGGTGTGTGGGTAACTTCTGAGAATTAGACTGTGGTGAGGCTGTGAGTGTTGAGAATTAGGGAGGGAAGAGTATCTGCTGTTGCCATGGATGCACCAACCTTGTTGTTCTGTCGCTCAGTCATGTCTGACTCTTTGAGACCCCTTGGACTGCAGCAGGCCAGGCTTCCCTGTCCTTCACCATCTCCTGAGTTTGCTTAAACTCATGTCCATCAAATCAGTGATGCCATCCAAACATCTCATCCTCTGTTGTCCCCTTCTCCTGCCTTCAGTCTTTCCCAGCATCAGGGCTTTTTCCAGTGAGTCGGCTCTTTGCATCAGTTGGCCAAAGAGTTGGAGCTTCAGCTTCAGCCTCAGACCTTCCAATGAATATTCAGGGTTGGTTTGCTTTAGGATTGACTGGTTTGGTGTCCTTGCAGTCCAAGGGACTCTCAAGAGTCTTCTCCAACACCACAGTTCGAAGGCATCAATTCTTCAGTGCTTAGCCTTTTTTATTGTCCAGCTCTCACATCCATACATGATTACTGGAAAACCATAGCTTTGACGATATGCCAACCTGCGGCCGCTGCTGCTAAGTTGCTTCAGTCATGTCTGACTTTGTGTGACCCCATAGACGGCAGGCAGCCCACCAGGCTCCGCCGTCCCTGGGATTCTCCAGGCAAGAACACTGGAGTGGGTTGCCATTTCCTTCTCCAGTGCATGAAAGTGAAAAGTGAAAGTGAAGTCGCTCAGTCATATCCGACTCTTGGCGAGCCCATGGACTGCAGTCTACTAGGCTCCTCTGTCCGTGGGATTTTCCAGGCAAGAGTACTGGAGTGGGGTGCCATTGCCTTCTCCATATGCCAACCTAGTCACCTCCTTATCCTTTTCTAGGGAGGGGCATATTTACTTTACATTCAAGGCTTCCCCTTGACTCCTCTTGATGTGAGGATGCCTTTACAAGTGAGGCCAGTGTAACTAAAGAATATACTGTTTTAATCCCAGGGCCCAGGGGCCCGCTTCTGAACCCTTGTCACGGAAAGAGTTGACTGTATTCCACAGTGCTATCTTTGTTTCTGGCTTTTAAAATACTTTAGTATTCTAGAGTTTCACTATGGTATGTATCTAAGTCATTTTTTGCTTGGTAGCTTTAATCTTGCTTAGAATTAATTGGATAACCAGAATTATTCCAAAAACTTCTCAGCCCTTTTCTCTTAAAATATCCGTCATCTTTATTTTCTCCTTCTGAGAATCCCATTTGATTTGTGTGGTACGTTCTCATTCTGAATCTAACTCATGGCTTCCATACCTTTGAGTCTGTTGTGCAGCGTGCTAGGTAATTTCTTCAGTTCTTTCTTTCAGTTCATTAATTTTTTCTTTACCTCTGTCTGCTGTTTATCTTGGTTGACTTTATAATTTCAGTTGTTTTTCATTTCTGGAAATTTTTTCCTTCTCTAATCTGTTTTATACCTTTAATAATCTTATCTTTTAATTTCTTTTGTTTCTCTAAACTGTGCTGACTTTATATTCTGTATAATTCCAAAATCTTTAGCCTTTGTAGGTCTGACTTGTTTCCGTTTACTCTGGTTCATATTGAATTCTTATTATGATCTCATTGTTCCTGAATCTTTTTTTACCTATGGGAATTCTCAGAGGCCTGAGTCAAAAAAACATGCTTCTTTTAGAGAGTATTTGCCAGGTACCTAAGGGCACTCCCAATCCTGGACCAATTGAAACCAAATTTCTGGATTAGGGTTTTGGAGCCACACAAATAGTGTGAATCCTAGCCACAAACCCATGGATGTGGGGGCCTGTGGTTATAAATTCTCTGAGGGAGAAAATATGTTTTTACTTCTTTTGTTCTGCCCGTGGCCAAAGCCAAGAAAGGCATGTATTCCTTCTAAACCATTGGAGGAGGAGCATCATCTCCTAAAGGACCCTGGCCTCATGGTGGTGGTCTCTGCTGAGGCCTGCAATTAGATCGAGCTCCAAACTCAGTCCCCTGCCTCCTTGGCTAGCAGCCCATTAAAACCCAAGATCCATGCTGAACCAGAGCAGATTAGTGTATGTCCCCAAGGAAAATCCCTACTTCTAAGCTAGTTAAACATTTCCCTTTGAGCTTTCTTATTTTGACTAGATTCCAAAAAATTCCCTTAGCTTCCTTATGTCTTAGCCATTCATTTAAGTTTTCATTTATTTTCTACTTTGTCTGTAAACATTATGGATAAAAAGTGACAATAGAAAAGTAGTTCTTCAGTCTTCTTTGCCACAAATTAAAGAGCAGAATGGCTTCATCAGACTTGGCCAGAGTTTTACTCTGTGAGTATTAAGGACAGCTTACTATTATGTACATTATGATCACAAGCTACTTGAAAGGCAAAGACAACATACAAATAAAGTACAGACAAATACAGGAAACAATAGCTTCCTAATGAAGCCCAAATGTCTTGTATTTGAAGTCAGCTTTGTAAGAACATTTGATTCTAAGAAGCAGGGACAGCTTAGTTCACAGTGAAATGAATATACTTGCAAACGGAAGACATCCTTCTATAGGAGGGTAAAAGGGGTTTCAGAAGAGGGTAGAGGATGATAAGCCCAAATTCAAGGCAAATGTAAACCAGTTGCTACCCACTGAAATGGCTTCTGGACAGTGAACAACAATAAAAAGCCTTAACATTTATTCATTTAGTGCATATTTTGGGATGTCTTCTTTGAATACCTCATTGACTTTTTTAGGAGAAACAGAATTAAGTGTTACATGAGAAGCCTTCCCAGTCGAAGTAGCTTACCTGTACTACTCTCTTCTCTTTATTATAACTGTCTGTGTTGTTCCCATGTAGTAGATAAAACAGTATTCTGACAGTGTTAAGTGCATACAGAGAGCTTTTGTTGGCTCTGTCTGGATGATTGGTAAATTCTGTTATTTACTGTTGTTCCCAGAGCTAGTTGTTATTTTACTTTTTAATTTCATGAATTTATTGCCCCCTGTCTATAAGGTTGGGAACAAAGTTGACTTATGTATCCCTTCAACTGCACTTGGATTCATTCAACAGAGCGTGTGCTATGTAGTAGGCCCTCCACTAGCATAGGGTTACCTTTGTTGGGGTTTAAAAAAAAGCAAGCTGTAGCCTCTACCATCATGGAGCTTGCAACCTAGTAAGGGAGATAGCCATTAATAATAGTTTAAAAAAAGATCACACAAATAAGTGTAAAGTTGCAACTGTATTAAATAGAGCAGAATAAAAGAATATATACCGTAAGAGTTTAGGAAAAAAAGAGTTACAGAAGTTCAGATTATGAACCAAATTGTGAACAATGTTCTAAACAACTTTTTATGAACAAATCTTGAACCAAGTTGAAAACATTTCAAATCTTCATCTTTCTCATTACGAAGATTTGTAGTTTTGCATATCTGATATGCTTGAAGGAAGGATAAGTTAATCTCTCTCTCCCCCCACCATTGGAGAAAACTGACCAGTTTGAAGGGGTATTTTTGATGTCAGTGTTCCTCAGGGCATGGTTGGTTATTTTCCTCTAAAAACCCTTAGAGCCAGAGTGAATTCCTTGTTGGGAGTTCAGTTGGTGATGGTAGTTAGTTACATTTTACAAGCTACTTTTGGAATTGAGTATTACCATGGCCTCATTTAAACATAAAACATACATAAATAAAGATTGAACCATAAGTGTTCATAAATATTTTCAGTGGATCCTGAGTTCTTGCATACATTTTTAAAAAGTGCCAGTTTCAGCCTATATCAGAAATCTTAAAATATTTATTTTATTTTTATAAACAAAACCAACTATAGTACCTAGTTGAGTTATTATAAGTTATTATTCATGTCCTGCCCTTTGAAGACTTTTCAAAATTTGAAATGAGCTAGGTCAGAAGAAATGTATATTCTTATTTTAGTGGCTTTTGAAAGAATATTTGAAAGTATTTTTGTGTGTATGCAAACTGCCAAAATAATTCTGAATAAATTGCACTTAAATTATTATTGTTAAAATTGAGTCATCTAAGTTCATGGTTAGTTTTAAAGAGTTTCTCACCCCTTATTTGTAGGATTATTAATGTTATTTTTAACTAATTCAACAGCCCTTGAATATATGCTTAAAATTTTTAAAAAACAAACACACAAAACTAGACATTTATAATGAAGTTGTTTTTCAGTCACATAGTGGCTACTCTCAAATAAGGCTAAACTGTTTGAAGAATGTTCTTGTGCTTATGCCAAGAAGCTTCTGGGATGGGCATATTTTTAAGAATTTAGAATATAAACAGCTGTGATCTGTGGCAGAGATTTAAATGACCTCATGATGACAGCAAGAACAAAGCATTTTTAAGCTATCGTGGTGGTGTATTAATTCATTGCAATGTGTTTGTCATTCTACTATTTTGGTGTATTAAGTGAGAGCCAAGCAAAAAATTTCAGACTGGATTTAACTGAAGATGCTATTTCTTTAGTTATAAACAAATTAAATACTAGGAAAGTATTTCCCAAGAATGATATTTTATGAATTATTCTAGAGCTGTAGTTCCTTAAAAAAAAAAAAAAAAATTGCATGAACCACTTCGGGATGAAGGCCATTTATTTAGATCCTAAAGTTTTGATTCATTTTCTGTTGGAAAGACTATGTTCCAAACATGAAAGATCAAACACTTGGCTTAAAATAAGAATTCTTTCTTCAAGACAGATCAATTAAGTGCTTATTAAGTACTTACTATGTGTCTGGCGCTATGCTAAATATTATGGGATACAAAAGAAGGTGACTTTAGCTGCCTTTGTTCTGGTTGAAAGAAAAGGCATACTCAGTTGAAATTGCTAAAGTAGGAAAGACATTATTATAATCAAGTACCAAATAAAATAATACATAGTTTATGTGACACAAATATTGAAATACAGCCCTTCTTTTCAGAAGTGACTTCTAATCATTGTCAAGAACAGTGGTTCTCTGAGTTGAGATTTTTCTCCCCAAGAGGACACTGGCAACTCTGGAGAAATTTTTGATTTTTGTGACTGGGGCTACTGGCAGCTAGTATGATAGACCAGATAACATTGCTTAACATCCTACAGTGCACAGGATAGTCCTTCACAACAGAGAATTATCTGGTCCAAAATGACAGGCATACTGCAATAAGAAACCTTCATGTAGCGCCTGCAAATGTCAGGACCAGTAAGTCTTGAAATTGGGAGACAGACTCCCACCTTCCTCGAGACCTCTGTTGCCCCATAATGCTGTTTGCCTGAGGCCCTTTGGGTCCTTCCACAGAAATGAGTGTTGAAGATCTATAAACTTTTGAACATTGTAGACAAGTTTTTCTAGTACAGTGTTTCAGAGAGAGATTCCATAGTTCTTATCAAGTTATAAGGATATCCATGTCCTTCCACAGAAATGAGTGTTGAAGATCTATAAACTTTTGAACATTGTAGACAAGTTTTTCTAGTACAGTGTTTCAGAGAGAGATTCCATAGTTCTTATCAAGTTATAAGGATATCCATGCATGTCCCCCCAAAAATGTCAGGACCCAGTCATCACATTGGAGTAGTTCTTAGAGATTGAAACCCATTAAACCAGTGGTCTAGTCGTGTAAAAGAAACACCTTTCTTAACATCATGCCAAGATAGGAGTAGAGTTTATGTTTCAAGGATTAAAATTAACCATAGAAGACATTTTGGTGGGGTGGGGGTGGGGGACTCTAAATATATTGCTTAATTTAGTATTTTGGAGTAGTAAAATCTTTCATGTTTGAGGAAACTGTAGTAGAATACCTTAAAGATTATTATTTAAACATATTTAATAACAATACTGTGCATTTAGAATTTGAGACTGGACTGTGTGCTGACCTACAGGCATAATATATAAATTATTTTATTTTCCTACTTGAAATCAACTTGTTTTGTCAGGATTTGCTGCTTTCTCCCAAGTGAGTACCAGTGTTTACATTTCCTAAGGTGCTATGTATCTGTTGCTTCAGTCAGAGATCTGGACATGTTTTCTACAGTTCACATATCTCCTGAAAACTGCTTAGTAAAGTGAACTGTGTTTTTTTTACAAGAAACATTTTTGAATTGAGAGTTGAGTTTCTGATTTGGCATCCCATAAATCAGAGTATTCTCATAAACCAGACATAGCAGTAGTGTGTCATAAAAACTAATCTAAGTAACCTTGAGTATGCATATACCTTAATGCTTTTCTAAGTTATAGAAATTTAGAGATTAAGTCTTGGTTTATAAGCCAAAGAGGGGATCTTTCAAATCATCTGTTCCAGCTATTTCATGCTATTCTTTGGGGCTAAGGACCCAAAGTATGACTTTCAGTTCTTTTGTGCATTTGGACTTTTACCAGATATTTTCTTTTAAGAGGGAAAACAGTGTATGTGGGAGGAGGAAGTTGTATGCTTCTGATCCAGCCCAGCCTCACTTTGCAGATAAGGAACCTGAGACCCAAAGCTTTAGATTTTACTTGTGGACTGTGCATTTCTTTATTCTCGACCAAACCAGCATTTTAGATGGATCTGGTAATGGTATAGAGGATAATTAGGAGTTAAAAGTCTAACTGTATATAGCTTCCTTATTCTGTGTTCTTAGGCAAGTTCCTGAATATCCTCAGTCTCAGTATACTCATCAGGGAAGAAGGGAATTATATCCTTAGAATGGTTTTCACTTTCTTAGAATTTAGAATGTATCTGGAAAGATGATCTGGATTGACCTTGTCTCTCGAATCATTCCATTAATTTCATAATGGATTTTGTGTTCTCCAAATATTAAAGACCCCTCTTCCCAAACTGAACATGATCTCCCAAAAATACTCCAGAATAAACATTTTTTTTATCAAAGGTGATAACACAGTCATTGCATTTCCTTTACTGTGGCAGTAGTAAGGTCTTCATGAACTGATAGATCAGCCTTGGGGCTTTTTCTTTCTTCTCACCCCTCTCTAGTTATTGCATTAGCCACCGATAAACATTTCCGGAACCACAGAATATAAGGAGCAAGAAACCTATAAGAGCGAATAACATCACTGAAAGAACTTAAACCATACAAAGTGGAATCTGAACATGATGGCCCTTTTGATCTTAAAGATGTATACTCACAGAATGAGTCCTTGATAAGAAATTACAAGAATTCTTTCCTCCTGGGTTATTTCCACAGAGATTGTCTTACTAATTTTTGTTAATTTTTGTTAGTCACCTATAGTTTCCAGGGAATATAAGCTTTTACTTGGGCAACAGAAGCAAGTAGAAATAACTGTGTTAAAGGCCAGTTACCTTTAGAGTCTCAAGTGGTTAAATTACATACCAAGAAATAAAGTTTGAGCCTAAGTAAAGGAGTTTTCTTTAGTAGCTTGACCATATATTTAGCTGCTGGGTTGGTTTGTTTATCTATTTTGGTTTGGTTAGGTTTATAGTTGTTTGTTTTTAGTAAATAGCTTTGATGTAAGTTGATACTATGTTACTCTGTGACATTGGAGTATTCATTTTTTCTTGTTTATCTAGTAAATATATTAAAATAATCTTTTTTGGTTAATTACATTTTAAAGTGAGTGAAGATATAACATTTTAAACTAAACTATTTGTGTTTTCCCTTAGGCCTTAAAGAAAGTGCAGAAGAGATGGTCAAAAACAAATTGGAAGGAAAGGATAAACTGACCCCTTGGGAACAATTTTTAGAGAAGAAGAAAGAGAAAAAAAGGCTGAAAAAGAAACAGAAGGTATCAATAATTATGATTGAGTAATTATCGAACAGCCACTAAGTATCAGAAGGTACCAGTGCTTGGCACCCATTGTCTTGTAACGTAACCACTCACTGGGGTAGGTTAAGTGTTTTCTGCAAGGCTACACAATGATGCATAAAACCTGTAAAAGCCCAGAGCCACTGTAAATGCTGTGCTCTAATATTTTACATTTATGTGCTACCTCAATAAAATGCATAGTTTAGTACATTTCTAGATGTAAGACAGTTTGATTCTGTTCTGTGTTTGTGAGAAAGAGAGGTACAGACAGACATTTTTACTTGAGCATATATAGAGAGAAACATTTTCAAAATGAATGAAATTTTTTCTGTATATTTCTCAAGATGCTTTTTTCACTATTTGTGAAATTTTTCAGTATTTGTGTATAGATCTTTTAACATATTGTCATTAGACCCCTTTTTTGAAGATATTTTGTCTGTGCTAATATGTTGTCTGTGAAAAATCAATTTGACTCCCATGATTCAGAAATAACATCTTTCCAGAGTTAGAGTCCTTAATAATAACAGAGACACTTAGGGTTCCTGCCAATAAAAATATTCTGTCTTGTCAATGAAATGCAGCATCCTAGCAGTTCATTCATTATCTTAAGATTATATCACTAGTCAGAGAATTTTACAACCTGAGGAATCTTAAATGATTACTTTTAGTCCAACCCTGATGTTTTATATTGATAGTTGTAGAAAATGAAGTGCTTCCTCTAGGAATACGCACCGCGTTAATTGCCAGGCTTGTGCCAGAATCCAGTCTCTTGCTCCAGTGCTTTCTGCTGTACTGGAGTGTTTCTCTGTGCTATGCAAGAACTGCAGTATTGAAAGAGGGCTTCGGAGTTGAATGATGCAGTGGACTGACTTTTGTACTCCTGTTATACTCCATGTTTCTGGAAATGGATAGAAAAATGAGGAAATGAGGTCAGAGCCCTGCCTGCATTGATATTCTGCCTCTCCCAGGCAGTAAAATATCTTTAAAATGGAATAATTCCACAAGTTATTAAGCCATCATTTAATGGAAGACTTACAAGTAGGTCTGCATGGGGTCAGTAAAGTAGTCACTCTTCTGTGAGACATTTAGCAGCTGTTTGATTTTCATTTGATTGGTACTTTGATATTATCTTGTGCTTTTACCTTTTCCCTTTAATGAGCTTAGACTGGACTAGTTTTATCAACGATATTAAAAATAGGTTTGTTGAGTGCTCAGTTTGTTCTAGACTGAGTGTTAGACTTGGTGATTCAGCAAACCTCTTCCACCTCATGAGATTCTCCACATAAAGGAGAATCTGAAGAATTCAGGTTAAAAATATTTTTCCCCCAACTCTTTGTCACTTCAATTTGATACTAAGAGATTATTACTGAAGAAATGAATATATGTTTATTTGCCATAGTTGATACAGCTGTACTTTAGATATAAAAGAACAGTTTTAAAAATATGTAAATATATATGTAGTTAGATATATAAGTATTTTAGAATCTTTGCTATAGACATCATATTACTGCTAAACCGATTATAATTTGGTGAAAAATTCTTAGTAGTCCTTGTTCTCAAAAGGATAGTAATACCAAAATGAACATTCCTTAGGGTTTGGCAGGTCTTCTTCAGCATGTAGGATAATGTTTAGCAATGTGCATTCTAAACGTTTTTCTTTTTTTTTTAATATAAATTTACTTATTTTAATTAGAGGCTAATTACTTTACAATATTGTATTGGTTTTGCCATACATTGACATGAATCATCCACGAGTGTACACGTGTTCCCCATCCTGAACCCCCCTCCCACCTTGCTCCCCATCCCATCCCTCAGGGTCATCCCAGTGCACCAGTCCTGAGCACCCTGTCTCATGCATCGAACCTGGACTGGTGATCCATTTCACATATGATAATGTACATGTTTCAATGCCATTCTCCCAAATCATCCCACCCTCGCCCTCTCCCACAGAGTCCAAAAGACTGTTCTATACATCTGTGTCTCTTTTGCTGTCTTGCATACAGGGTTATCGTTACCATCTTTCTAAATTCCATATATACGCGTTAGTATACTGTATTGGTGTTTTTCTTTCTGACTCACTTCACTCTGTATAATAGGCTCCAGTTTCATCCACCTCATTAGAACTGACTCAAATGTATTCTTTTTAATGGTTGAGTAATATTCCATTGTGTATATGTACCACAGCTTTCTTATCCATTCATCTGCTGATGGACATCTAGGTTGCTTCCATGTCCTGGCTATTATAGACAGTGCTGTGATGAACATTGGGGTACACGTGTCTCTTTCAATTCTGGTTGCCTCGTTGTGTATGCCCAGCAGTGGGATTTCTGGGTCCTATGGCAGTTCTGTTTCTAGTTTTTTAAGAAATCTCCACACTGTTCTCCATAGTGGCTGTACTAGTTTGCATTCCCACCAACAGTGTAAAAGGGTTCCCTTTTCTCCACACTCTCCAGCATTTATTGCTTGTGGACATTTGGATAGCAGGCATTCTGACTGGCGTGAAATGGTACCTCATTGTGGTTTTGATTTGCATTTCTCTGATAATGAGTGATGTTGAGCCTCTTTTCATATGTTTGTTAGCCATCCGTATGTCTTCTTTGGAGAAATGTCTATTTAGTTCTTTGGCCCATTTTTTAATTGGGTCGTTTATTTTTCTGGAATTGAGCTGCAGGAGTTGCTTGTATATTTTTGAGATTAATTCTTTGTCAGTTGCTTCATTTGCTATTATTTTCTCCCATTCTGAAGGTTGTCTTTTCACCTTGCTTATAGTTTCCTTTGTTGTGCAAAAGCTTTTAATTTTAATTAGGTCCCATTTGTTTACTTTTGCTTTTATTTCCAATATTCTAGGAGGTGGGTCATAGAGGATCCTGCTGTGATTTATGTCGGAGAGTGTTTTGCCTATGTTCTCCTCTAGGAGTTTTATAGTTTCTGGTCTTATGTTTAGATCTTTAATCCATTTCAAGTTTATTTTTATAGTGTATGGTGTTAGAAAGTGTTATAGTTTCATTCTTTTACAAGTGGTTGACCAGTTTTCCCAGCACCACTTGTTAAAGAGATTGTCTTTTCTCCATTGCATATTCTTGCCTCCTTTGTCGAAGATAAGGTATCCATAGGTGCATGGATTTATCTAAATATTTTTCTTAAAATGACACATATTGTAGATTCCTGGGGATAAACTCCATCTGGTTAGTCTGATCTTAGTTTGCATATATTCTATTTACTTTATAGACTTGATTTTTTTTTTAACTTAAATACACTAATTTAGTAAACTGTTCAAATTTGATTAGGGAAAATGTAAACAATTGATGTGCCTAAAATTAGTGCAGAAGTTTTCTTGAATGGATTATAGATTAAGTAATTGTTGAAATTGGGTGATGAGAACAGGAGGTTCATTATACCTTGCTTACGCTTTTGTATTTTTGAAATTTCATAACATTTTCTTTAATTAACCAGCAGATAAATTGCATTAAATAATGATTTGAAAGATAACCCACAATGCACTTGTTCAGTCGCTAAGTCATCTCTGATTCTTTGTGACCCCGTGGACTGCAGCCTGCCAGGCTTCCACAGTGAACTACTTCATGTTATTGTTAATCACTGCCATTTCTCAATTTTGTGAGAGATTAAGGCTACCTGACTTCACTGATCACCCATCTAAAAGTATTCTTTTCCTTGAACGTGTTTTATTTTTGTCTCTTCTGGAACTTCCTATCTTTAATTATTATTGCTATATACCTTTGTTGTTTAGGGCTTCCCTCGTAGTTCAGTCAGTAAAGAATCTGCCTGCAATGCAGGAGACCAGGTTCAGTCCCTGGGTCGGGAAGATCCCCTGGAGAAGGGAATGGCAACCCACTCCAGTGTTATTGCCTGGAGAATCCCATGGACAGAGGAGCCTGGCAGACTACCATCCGTGGGATTGCATAGAGTTGGACACAACTTAGCAACTAAACCACCACCATACTTTTGTTTATGTGGCTCATTTCTTTTAATAGATCATAAAATTTTTGAAGACAGAAACCATATATCTGATAACTCTTGTCTCTCTCAAAAGCCCTGTATAGTTCCTGCATTTATAAAGTATTCCATAAGTATTTGTTGAACAAACAAAAGAGTTAATTAGAAGTTATTTTGTAAACTTAGCCATTTTTGAAAACCAGTTTAATTTTAGATTGAACTGCTTGATTTAAAAGAAATTAGGTTTTTCTTCACATTTATTTGTTTTGGTCCTTACAATAAACTGTATTTATTTTTTATATTCATCTTTAAGGCTCTTGCTGAAGAGGCCAGTGAAGATGATGTTCCCTCTGATGTTGATATGAATGACCCATACTTTGCCGAAGAAGCTAAAAAAATAGGTAAGCCAACCCATATTTGTAATCTTCAGTTGGAATCTAAAGCAAAAAAGGTGACATGGGTAGAAACAATGTAAACTATGCATTCTTTCAGAATCCCTAAAATTTGTGTAGCTCCCTAGTGGCTTATAAGCAAGTTTGTCCTGTTAGATGTAACCACTGATCAGATAGGAGGGTCAGCATGTCCCCTGTACGTACAAGAAGTAATTTCATTATAGGAGGCTTTGGGTGAACATGATTAATTTCATAGTTTACTAGGGATTCCTTTCTAGGTAGATTGATTATAAAAGGATGAGGAAAAAAGGAAGTCATATCTTTGTGTGCTTTCACTGCTTTTTTATAACACATCCACTCCAGGTGTCTCTTTGCAAAGTCTGTGAAGAATTGAAAGTATGAAATAAATCCATTTGTGTTTATGTGGATATGTTAAAATTTTTACATGGCTTGCATGTGTGAAACGTGTACATAGTGTGAAAACTTTTGGCTCCAGTTGACCCAGCATCTATGTTTCATTTTATCCCATTTCATTTATTCTGCTTCATAATTAGCTTTCATGTAGCTGAAAAGCCAGCTTCCTCCCCTTTTTCCTTGAATCCCTAAATAAACTCTCAGGTATCTGATTTCCAATTTCCAAGGAGCCTTGTTTCCATTGCACATGCACCAGTCAATTCTCTCCTGAATGCATTCATTCTTACCTTTTTCGTACATGTAAGTGTGTGTGTGTATAAATATGTGTGGTAAGGTTCAGACCATACTTGGACAAGTCAGTATGGGACCACTGTAAGGTTTTTCCATTTGTTCTCATGCATTTTGCCCTTCCCTGCTCTGCATACCACACACATGAACCCCAAAGGCTTGCTCCTGGAGCAACTCCAAGCTGGCATTGTAAAGAGAAGGATTTTATGAAGTTTCCCTGCTTCTCGTCCCTTGTGACTAGTGGGCCAAAATAGTTCTCTACAGGAAAGTCAGAATTGCTCAAAATTATTTCCTGGTTGTTATAGCCTTTTAGTACTGATGTTTTATTGATGAAAAGGGGATCAAGATGAATGAAGTCTATATTATAGGATGTGAGATTCTTAGGAATTGGAAAGGGAAATGGAAACTTTGCATATTCTTCTTCTTATCATACCTGAGCAGTCATTTCTAAAAGATGATGGATTTTAGCCTTATCCTCGCATTTCAGGAAACCAAGTTTATAATGGAGAAATGTGAAGCATTATCGTTTCCTTGTTCTCATTCCAAAGTGCTTCATTTGGCTTGTGAAATCTGGTCAAACTGCAGAACTCAGAGTAGGATTCAAAGAGTAAGTTATGTAGCTTGGTGGCTTAGGGTAGCTTGTTTCTTGGAATCAGCACATTTAAATTGTGAATAGTTTCCTTGAAAGTTAGTATCAGAAGTTCCAAAGGAAAATACAGATAAAGTTTGCTTGTTTTCAATATACTTTTGATTTCAGAATACTTCCTAGGAATAATAATTTATGTCTTGTTTTCGTTTAAGGAAAAAGTGATTTTTTTTTATTTACATAAAAATTAGACCAAGAAATGGTCTTACCATATGTTTCTTTATTCATTCTGTCAATAAATATTTTTGAGTACCTGCCAGGTGCTAAGCACTCTGGTATGCTAGAGATACAGTACTAATAATACAAGCAAAGTTACATCCCTCAGAGTTTATGGTTTTAGGGAAGGGAAGACATGAAGTGGTAGTTTAGTCACGAAGTCATGTCCAACTCTTGTGATCCCATGGACTGTAACCCACCAGGCTCCTCTATCCATAGGATTTTCCAGGTAGGGCTACTGGGTTGCCATTTCCTTCTCTAGGGGATCTTCCCAACCCAGGGATTGAACCTGGGTCTCTTGCACTGCAGGCAGATTCTTTACAGGTAAACAAATAAGAATGGTATGAGAATATGATCAGCGTTCTAAAGGAACTAATAAATAGGATAATACAGAGCATGTACCTGGGAAGAAGAAGGAGAGTGGCTTTCTTATATAGGGTGGGTGAAGCAAGCTTCTTTCCGATGGTAACATTTGAGCTGAGACCTGCAGAATGAGGAGGAGTCAGGCAGGGAGAGCTGGGGGAAGGAGCATTGCAAATGAGGGGAAAGTGGGTAGAACAGCTGTGAGGTGAGAAAGAATGTGTGGTGGAATTGAAGGACACCATTGTGCCTGGAATGTGGGCAGAAGGGCAGTTTAGTATGAGGCAGGGCCTTGGGTCACAGCAACAAATTTGGATTTTACTCACTGACAATGGGAGGCCAGTAAAGGGTCTTAGAAGATGTTTGCTCCTTGGAAGGAAAGTTATGACCAACCTAGACAGCATATTAAAAAGCAGAGACATTACTTTGTCAACAAAGGTCCATCTAGTCAAGGCTATGGTTTTTCTAGTAGTCATGTATGGATGTGAGAGTTGGACTATAAAGAAAGCTGAGCGCAGAAGAATTGATGCTTTTGAACTGTGGTGTTGGAGAAGACTCTTGAGAGTCCCTGGGACTGCAAGGAGATCCAACCAGTCCATTCTGAAGGAGATCAGTCCTGGGTGTGCATTGGAAGGACTGATATTGAAGCTGAAACTTCAATACTTTGGCCACCGGATGCAAAGAGTTGACTCATTTGAAAAGACCCTGATGTTTGGAAAGATTGAGGGCAGGAGGAGAAGGGGACGACAAAGGATGAGATGGTTGGATGGCATCACCAACACAATGGACATGGGTTTGGGTGGACTCCAGGAGTTGGTGATGGACAGGGAGGCCTGGCGTGCTGCGGTTCATGGGGTCGCAAAGAGTCGGACACGACTGAGCGACTAAACTGAACTGAAAGGGTCTTAAAGCAAAAATGTGACATGGTATGGTGTGTATGTAAGCCTAGAGAACAGACTGAAGAAAGCATGGTGAGAGCTGAGAGACCAGGCCTTTGCAGAGGTCTAGACAAGAGGTGATGGTTAGTCTAGACAGCTTACTAGTAATAATATTGGAAGAAGGAAACTGAATGGGATTCTAGATATATTTTGGAGGTAGACTTACCAATTTTTTATTTGGATAAGGAAGAAATTTAGCATAACTCCTAGATTCTTGTTTTGAATCTCTGCAGTTGTTGTTCAGTCGCTCAGTCATGTCCGAATGTTTGTGACCCCCATAGACTGCAGTGTGCCAGGCTTCCCTGTCCTTTACCATCTTCCAGAGCTTGGTCATGGTCATGTTTATTGAGTTGGTGATGCCATCCAACTATCTCGTCCTCTGTTGTCCCCTTCTCCTCCCGCCTTCAGTCTTTCCCAGCATCAGGGTCTTTTCCAGTGAATCAGCTCTTCACATCAGGTGGCCAAAGAGTTGGAGCTTCAGCTTCAACATCAGTCCTTCCAGTGAATTTTCAGGGTTGATTTCCTTTAGGATTGACTGGTTTGATCTTGCAGTCCAAGAGACTCATGAGTCTTCTCCAATACCACAGTTCAAAAGCATCAATTCTTTGGTACTCAGCCTTCTTTATAGTCCAACTCTCACATCCATACATGACTACTGGGAAAACCATAGCTTTGACTAAACCCACCTTTGTCAGTAAAGTGATATCTCTGTTTTTTAATATGCTGTCTAGGTTTGTCATAGCTTTTCTTCCAAGGAGCAAACATCTTTTAATTTCACCATCCTCAGTGATTTTGGAGCCCAAGAAAATAAAGTGTCACTGTTTCCATTGTTTCCCAGTCTGTTTGCCATGAAGTGATGGGACCAATGCCATGATCTTAGTTTTTTGAATGTTGAGTTTTAATACAGCTTTTTCACTCTCCTCTTTTAACCTTCATCAAGAGGCTCTTTAGTCCCTCTTCACTTTCTGCCATAAGGGTGGTGTCATGCATATCTGAGGTTATTAATATTTTTCCCAGCAGTCTTTGATTTTAACTTGTACTTCATCCAGCCCAGTATTTCTCATGATGCACTTTGCATACAAGGTAAATAAGCAGGGTGACAATATACAGCCTTGATGCATTCCTTTCCCAATTTGGAACCAGTTTGTTGTCCCATGTCTGGTTCTAACTGTTGGTTCTTGACCTGTATACAGGTTTCTCAGGAGGCAGGTAAGGTGGTCTGGTATTCCCATCTCTTTAAGAGTTTTCCAGAGTTTGTTGTGATCCACACAGTCAAAGGCTTTAGCATAGTCAATGAAGCAGAAGTAGGTGTTTTTCTGGAATTCTCTTGCTTTTTCCTGTGATCCAACAGATGTTGGCAATTTGATCTCTGGTTCCTCTGCCTTTTTTAAATTCACCTTGAACATCTGGAAGTTCTTGATTCACGTACTGTTGAAGCCTAGCTTGGAGGATTTTGAGCATGATCTTTCTAGCATGTGAAATGAGTGCAATTGTGCAGTAGTTTGAACATTCTTTGGTATTGCCATTCTTTGGGATTGGAATGAAAACTGACCTTTTCCAGTCCTGTGGCTGTGATAATGTTCTTCTATTTACTGAGTTAAGGAGAATCTTAAGAAAGGATCAGTAGGATACAATTGGTCTAAGATGTCAATCAGATGGCTACATGGAGGTATTAGGTTAGCATTCATATATGAGCTTTGGAGATCAGCTGAAAAGTCAGATTGCAAGTATATACTTAGGAATTGTTAGCTTATAAATAGTATTTCAAACCACAGAATGAAAGGTAGGAAGCGCTGGTGAGAGAGGAAGATGTAGGTTTGGGCTCTGAAGTCAAGAGCCTACATCAAGTACCCTGTCCTGGAGAAGGTGTGCCTGGAAGGTAGGAAAGTTTAAGAAGCTGAGAAGGAACAGCTGTGAGATAGGAAAAGCATTTGTGTCTGGAAGGGTATATAGTTCAGTTCCCACAGTTGAGCAGGACAGAGACATTCTAAGCCAGATGGACTTGGGTGTGTTTATAACACCTTTATCGTAGGCAGTCCCAGGGCTAACTTACACACTGTTCAAAAAATACGGAGAAATCGAGTTCACTGACTGATGCCAGACCTGGTATTTGGCTTGAGTTAGGAGCCAATATGGAGAAGGCAATGGCAAGCCACTCCAGTACTCTTGCCTGGAAAATCCCATGGATGGAGGAGCCTGGTAGGCTGCAGTCCATGGGGTTGCTAAGAGTCGGACGCAACTGAGCAACTTCACTTTCACTTTTCACTTTCACGCAATGGAGAAGGAAATGGCAACCCACTCCAGTGTTCTTGCCTGGAGAATCCCAGGGACAGGGGGGCCTGGTGGGCTGCCGTCTATGGGGTCTCACAGAGTTGGACACAACTGACGCGACTTAGCAGCAGCAGCAGCAGGAGCCAATATGAGTACCAGAAATCTTTTTTAGTTCTTCCTTCTGTTTGTTCCCCATACACTGTAAATTTGCTGTATTCTTTCTATTTTATTCTAAGCCGCAAACTCAATATTAGATGAAAGTTTTGAAAATGTACTTCTAGAATGAGTTAAAACATTTTTTTTTTAGAAGTGAGATGGTGAGATAATGTGCTTATTGCTATCTAACTGCATAAACTCTAATAAGATTTTGTTTTTTAAGAAGTAGGAGTGAATTAAAGTATATCACATGTAAATATAGCCTATTAGAGTGTATCCTTTGTCTTGAAAACTTTAGATATCTGATAAAATACCAAGAAAATCTAATAAGGTGAGACTTCCTGGCAGTCCGTTGGTTAAGACTTCATACTTGGAGTGCAGGGGGCACAGGTTCAATCCCTGGATGGGAACTAAGGGGGAACTAAGATCTCACAGACCACACAACGCGATGGGAAAAAAAAATCAGTAAAGTAAACGTATTTGGTTCATCCAGCCACTATGGTGAGTGGCTTACAGTATACTACTCATATATTGTTTTATAGTTTACAAATGCTTTTATAAGCATTTTGTAACTCTTCAAGTGCATTGTAAAGACCAGACCCAGGATCCATATGTGTCAGAGCTGGACACAAGGACTTGCTGGCTTTCCAGGCAAGGCCGAATGCCTTGGTTCAGAGGAACATACACAGGCTGCATATTGAATCTGATTATGAATCAGCACTCTTGGGTGCCATAGCTTGCTGCGAAGTGTGAATCATTACGGGACTTAACACTCCCAGCTGGTCAGTACGGAGACCAGTCTGCCCTCCAGTGAGTTCTCTTAACTGCTGTCCCACAGGAAGTGCTCAACTGAACACTCTGAAAGAACTTTTTTATAGAAACAGTTCTCTAACATTACAAGTAATGGAAAATGAAATTATAAAGATAACATTTCAGAACAGGGACTTTCATTTCCCCAGTAGTCTTCATCTAAATTAGATCTGAAAACTTTCCAAAGGGAAAATGCTTTTTTTTAAAAAAAAATAAATAAATAAATAAAGATGTGCCCACTTACAACAATCTTGTTAACAGTGCAGAAAGGGTATCTACATGTTATTTATCTTCAGACTAAAGAGTTTGGTTTTAGCACACAGTAAATTCTTCTTGAGCAAAGAAATTTTCATCATGTAAAATTAGATATCATTTTTAGTCCCAACCATCTTGGAGATTTTTTTCCTCCCTTACTGAAGTCTTCCTTTCAAGTTTATTTTTATGGCTTTTCACCAGGTTGTTATAAAAATCTGAAACAGTTCATTGTGGGCTCTTTGAAATGATTTCCCACAGCTGTATGTGAAGATCTTTATCTCCTTCATGTATTAATCATGGACAGCCTGATTTTTTCCCGTGCCACAGAGAGAGCTTCTGCATGTGTCACTTGTCTGTTTACTTCAAAAGGAGCCCTGGCCTTAAGAGGGGATAGGAGCAGAGGCCAACTGAGGGTGTGGGAGTCAGACTCTAAGAAAGTGGAACCTTGAGGATACTTTTCTATATGTATGTATGTGTGTATATATACACACGTACGTGCATGTACTTTACAGCAGAGAAAAGGCTATAATCTCAAAACAGATCATTCCCTGAAAAACATTTGAAATAAGGAACACAGTCTGACTTAGGGATAGAGAAAGGACTACGTACAATAATGTTTCTCCTTGAAAGTGCAGACAGGTAGATGCCTTAGCGGCCGTGAGGAGTGAACCTGGCCACACCTGGCCACACTTTATACACCATCATCTTCTCTCAGCTGGGCAGGGCTGCCCCCATGCAGAGGGCTAGTGCCCACAAGGCAGCTTCTAAAGTGGTTCCAGAGGGAGGGGACATATGTATTGCTATGGCTGATTTATGTTGATGTATGGCAGAAACCAAAAATGTAACAGTGTTTATAACAATATTATAAAGTGATTGTCCTCCAATTAAAAATAAATAAATTTTTAAAAAACGAAGCTTCTCTTGACTTCCTGTTATCCCCCACTGGATGTGGTTATTCAGCCATCATATGGTCTCTGAAATTTATTATTTCACAACAAAGTGCTTTTTAAATGGAAAGAACTACTCAAGGGAGAGTGACATTTGGTAGTGAAGTGTAGAGTGTGGGGGTTACCAGAGCCTGAACTGGAGTGCTAGGGTTTGACTCATGGTTCCTTTGCTTACTCAGCTTGAGACAAATCACTCAGTCTCTCTCTGTTTCAGTTTTGTCAACAACAGAGTGAAAATTGTAATAAATAATAGAATCTACCTCATAGGGTTATTGTGAGGATTAAAGTAGTTCGTATATAAAAGGAAGTAAATAGCACTATTTCCTGGTGCATGGTAAGTGCTGTAGCAGTATTAAATTGTTACTATTTTCTAAAGTAGTAACCATTGGTTTCTCTGCATTGGAAGGACAAAACTGAGCTCATCCAAATACAAATAAGACAGTGTCCAGTAGCTCAGAGAAGGTTGACATGGTGTAATAACATTCTGAAAGGTGGCTTTGTGGATTCTGAACCTTCTTACTCTTCAGACTGGTTCTTCATACTTTGACACCAAATTCTCTTTGAACTCTTCCCAACAGACACACAAAAAGAAGAAAAAAAACAGAGCATCTGTGTGATCACAAGGAACCCAGAACATCATATATATGTAGTCAGAATGTTATCACAATAATAGCAGGTAGTTCATAGCACCATGTGCCTGACATTAACTGAGCTCTTCACATTTATTAGTTTATTTAGTCCTCACAGTAACCCTAGATGCTAGGTGCAATTAGTTGTTATAATCCCCACTTTACAAAGAAGGACACAAAACACGAATGCTATAGCTTGAGTGAACTTGAGCCAGAGTTTAAACCCAAGTCAGTCACTGCAGACTCAAGTGCTCTTAGCTGCCATTGGTTACTCCCTCTCCTTCAGGAACATCTCATCTAACATCTTGTGGTCTCCAGAAGTCCCTGCATCCTTGGAAGTTTTTCTAATCAGGAGCCACTTTTACCATAAGTAATTTTGTCTAATAATACTAGACACAGGAAGTTAAACAAAGATCAACTTTGTCTTTGGAGAAGGAGAAAGGATTTTGTTAAACGTTTACTTCCAGGTAGTTATTGTCAAATTGTCACTAAACAGATTAGTTTTTCATTTTGCTGATGAGTTTTAAGAGTTTACATATTTAAATTAGTTTTTTTTCCCTTTGATCTCTTCTATTGTTCTTATGCTAAGAGAACGTTTCTTCTACTTAAGATCAGGTAGCTGTTCCCCTGTATTTTCTCGTAGGTTTTTTAGTGTTTAATTCTTTAATACAACTGCATTTTGTTTTTCTGTACATTATGCAGTATGACTCCTAGGTTGGGAAGATCCCTTGGAATAGGAAATGGCAGCCCACTTCCAATATTCTTGCCTGGGAAATCCCATGGACAGAGGAGCTTGGTGGGCTATAGTGAATGGGGTCACAAAGACTCAGATATGAATGAGTGACTGAGCACATGCACACAGCTATAGCTCAAGGATTATTTTGCAGAATAGAACAAATTGCCCAGCACCAGTTATTGAATAATGCCTTCTTTTTCCAGTGATGTATGATGTTACATTTTATTATATACTAAGCCATACTGTTCTGTTTTTCTCATTGTATAGTTACAGCATTTTTGGTTTTTTTCACTTTGTAGTACACTTTAGCATACTGTATCACTAGTAAATCAGATCTATCTCATTCTTTGCAAAGATTTCCTTGAATAAAATTTTATTTAGAATTTTATTAAATGTATATATATTATGAGAGGATACTGAATTTTATCTAGTGTTTATTCTGTTTCTGCTAAAATGATCTTATAAGTTTTCTTTTTAATTGATGTAGAATTATACATTACTTTCAGAAGAAATTCCTTTATAATATTCACTCATCATGTACAGACTTTTATTATTCTATTCATACCCATAGTCATCTCAGTAATACTTTTTTTTTTAGTTTCTTTAGTTTCTATATATTTATTGGTAAGATTATTTCTAGATACCTTGCATTTTTGTTACAAACAAAATTTTTTAAATAAATAGTATAAGCAAATTGTTGTGATAGTCATAATTTTTAACCCTTCTATGTTGGTTTGTTGTGCCAGGTATAAAAGAAAAGAAAAAATCAACAAAATCTGCAAAAGATGACATATCTCCAGAGGAAGAAGCTGAAATAGAAAGACAAAAGGTAATGGTCATGTTTACATTTTTAATGGACAAGTGATATGTACACTTTAAGTGAAGGTGTCCATGTGAGTTTCCAGTATGTCTAATAAAAAAATAACTGATTTTAACAATGAAATTTATAAATATTTTAGCAGCATAATTTTAAAATATCTCCTTTTCACCAAATATTTCTCCAAGTACAGAGTTAAAGTTTAGTTCACACCCAAGGCATGTCCCTTTGTGATTAAGAGGCAAATATCTTTTAAAACCCTTATTATAACTGACAGTAAAGGGCAAAACTGACAGTAAGAGACAAAAATACTAAATTAAAACCTCAAAATAATATTGACATGGTTTTAATTCAGTCTGAATCTGTCCTGTAATACAGAGTTTGCTTTATGGCTTGTTAAATGCTCCTGTCTCTCTTTTTATTGTTGAAAATTAATGTGCAGAATTAAAGCCTTTCTTGGAAGTGTAGTGAATATTATCCTTAAGCACCTCCACATAATCCACGGCACAAAATAGTGTGTTTTTGCTGAGACAGGAATTGGAGTCAGCAGCGTTCCTGAGTCTGATGTTCCTAGCACTGTCTAGGAGGGAGCCAGACTGGTCACCTAAACTCTGCATCTTAATGCATCTTTTATTGCATATGCAGTAGTGTTTATAGAGTTAAGGAACACAAAGAAAATCTTTGTTTGTAGGAAATCATTCTAAAAAGAAAGCCAACTGTAGGTACCAGTCATAGAAAGGAGAGGAAATTAAAGCAGTCTAAGTGGGTGGAGGAAGATTGTATTTTCTGTAGCATGCATGGTTGTTTACTTGATTCTTGAAGATTTACATTTAATCCCATGGTCAGTAGAAAATACCTGTTGAGTGGAAACAGGCATTAGATTTCAGAAGCAAATATTAAGATCTTGCCTTCATATATCAATATTGGAAAAGTAGAGGCAAAAACAGCACAAGAAAAAAGGAATTCATTGTTCATAAAGCACATGTTTGGAAAGTCTAGTCTGTATCACAAACTACTACATGTTTATGAGATTTAGTGTCTGCTTAAAAAGACCAAAGTGAAAATGAGGAATTTTTATTTGGGGAACTTGAGGACTTTTGTTTCTACCACCTACTGATCAGTTACATAATGTGAAATATGGTCTGGTTTTTAGATAAAGTGTTCACCCCTCTCCTGTTGTCAGTGATATTGCTCCAAAAAATTATACCTGTTGCTCTACAGCAGTCTGTGAATTTCTTTATGAGTTCACTGATCCACAGTCTGTGATGGAAGACAGGTGTCATCCCAGAGCACTGACGACTGGCTTCTCCTTTTCTGAGGGGATTTCTGTGCTCCATACTCCTGTTTGAGGAAAGAAAAACACTGTCGTATATTTGAACTCTTTTTTTCTCTCCACAGGCTGAAATGGCTTTGCTTGTGATGGATGAGGAGGAAGAGAGCAAGAAACACTTCAATTATAACAAGATTGTGGAGCACCAGAATCTGAGCAAAAAGAAGAAAAAACAGCTCATGAAGAAGAAGGAATTATTGGAGGATGACTTTGAGGTAACCAGCGACAAAAATCATTATTCTATTAAAAGCTGGCGTTGAATCTAAAGTCAGCTCTTTAGATAAAAATTGAGCTTGGCCCCTTGATCTCAGGAAGGACCCATTGTGGAGCCAAAGCTACCATCTTTTAGTCCAGTATAACCAGTTCATCCTCAGGGTGGTTCTTGGAGCATCAGGTGAAGTAGTAGGCTTCTATTTTGGTAGCTATGCTGCACCAAAATATGTAGCTTTTAGCATTAGAATCACATGCAGTGTGATGCTCACACTGGGAACGTTCTGCATCGTTAAGCCTGACTGCAGAGTAGCAGATTCACGTCACACTCTGTGCAAGGGCCAGGCAGTAGGCGTGTTTTTTTTTTTTTTTTGGTTGTGCTGGGTCTGCGTTTCGCTGCGTGGGCTTTGTTGCTCTGCACAGGCTTTCTTTAGCTCTGGTGAGCAGGGGCTGCCCTGTAGCTGTGGTACCCAGGCTTCTCGTTGTGATGGGTTCTCTTGAAGAATATGAACCTAGGGTGCATGGGCTCGACAGTTGATGCAGGTAGGCTCAGTTGTCCAGTTTGTGCCATCTCTCTGGACCAGGGATCAAACCCACGTCCCCTGCATTGGCAGTGAGTTTCTTTTTTTTTTTTTTTCATACATGACATTTCACATGTTTCAATGCCATTCTCCCAAATCTTCCCACCCTCTCCCTCTCCCACAGAGTCCATAAGCCTGTTCTATACATCAGTGTCTCTTTTGCTGTCTCGTATACAGGGTTATCGTTACCATCTTTCTAAATTCCATATATATGCGTTAGTATACTGTATTGGTGTTTTTCCTTCTGGCTTACTTCACTCTGTATAATAGGCTCCAGTTTCATCCACCTCATTAGAACTGATTCATATGTATTCTTTTTAATGGCTGAGTAATACTCCATTGTGTATATGTACCACAGCTTTCTTATCCATTCATCTGCTGATGGACATCTAGGTTGCTTCCATGTCTTGGCTATTACAAACAGTGCTGCGATGAACATTGGGGTACACGTGTCTCTTTCCCTTCTGGTTTCCTCAGTGTGTATGCCCAGCAGTGGGATTGCTGGATCATAAGGCAGTTCTATTTCCAGTTTTTTAAGGAATCTCCACACTGTTCTCCATAGTGGCTGTACTAGTTTGCATTCCCACCAACAGTGTAAGAGGGTTCCCTTTTCTCCACACCCTCTCCAGCATTTATTATTTGTAGACTTTTGGATCACAGCCATTCTGACTGGTGTGAAATGGTATCTCATAGTGGTTTTGATTTGCATTTCTCTGATAATGAGTGATGTTGAGCATCTTTTCATGTGTTTGTTAGCCATCTGTATGTCTTCTTTGGAGAAATGTCTATTTAGATCTTTGGCCCATTTTTTGATTGGGTCATTTATTTTTCTGGAGTTGAGCTGTAGGAGTTGCTTGTATATTTTTGAGATTAGTTGTTTGTCGGTTGCTTCATTTGCTATTATTTTCTCCCATTCTGAAGGCTGTCTTTTCACCTTGCTAATAGTTTCCTTTGATGTGCAGAAGCTTTTAAGTTTAATTAGGTCCCATTTGTTTATTTTTGCTTTTATTTCCAATATTCTGGGAGGTGGGTCATAGAGGATCCTGCTGTGATGTATGTCAGAGAGTGTTTTGCCTATGTTCTCCTCTAGGAGTTTTATAGTTTCTGGTCTTACATTGAGATCTTTAATCCATTTTGAGTTTATTTTTGTATATGGTGTTAGAAAGTGTTCTAGTTTCATTCTTTTACAAGTGGTTGACCAGATTTCCCAGCACCACTTGTTAAAGAGATTGTCTTTAATCCATTGTATATTCTTGCCTCCTTTGTCAAAGATAAGGTGTCCATATGTGCGTGGATTTATCTCTGGGCTTTCTATTTTGTTCCATTGATCTATATTTCTGTCTTTGTGCCAGTATCATACTGTCTTGATAACTGTGGCTTTGTAGTAGAGCCTGAAGTCAGGTAGGTTGATTCCTCCAGTTCCATTTTTCTTTCTCAAGATCACTTTGGCTATTCGAGGTTTTTTGTATTTCCATACAAATTGTGAAATTATTTGTTCTAGCTCTGTGAAGAATACTGTTGGTAGCTTGATAGGGATTGCATTGAATCTATAAATTGCTTTGGGTAGTATACTCATTTTCACTATATTGATTCTTCCAATCCATGAACATGGTATATTTCTCCATCTATTAGTGTCCTCTTTGATTTCTTTCACCAGTGTTTTATAGTTTTCTATATATAGGTCTTTAGTTTCTTTAGGTAGATATATTCCTAAGTATTTTATTTTTTTCATTGCAATGGTGAATGGAATTGTTTCCTTAATTTCTCTTTCTGTTTTCTCATTATTAGTGTATAGGAATGCAAGGGATTTCTGTGTGTTGATTTTATATCCTGCAACTTTACTGTAATCATTGATTAGTTCTAGTAATTTTCTGGTGGAGTCTTTAGGGTTTTCTATGTAGAGGATCATGTCATCTGCAAATAGTGAGAGTTTTACTTCTTCTTTTCCAATTTGGATTCCTTTTATTTCTTTTTCTGCTCTGATTGCTGTGGCCAAAACTTCCAAAACTATGTTGAATAGTAATGGTGAAAGTGGGCACCCTTGTCTTGTTCCTGACTTTAGAGGAAATGCTTTCAATTTTTCACCATTGAGGATAATGTTTGCTGTGGGTTTGTCATATATAGCTTTTATTATGTTGAGGTGTGTTCCTTCTATTCCTGCTTTCTGGAGAGTTTTTATCATAAATGGGTGTTGAATTTTGTCAAAGGCTTTCTCTGCATCTATTGAGATAATCACATGGTTTTTGTTTTTCAATTTGTTAATGTGGTGTATTACATTGATTTGCGGATATTGAAGAATCCTTGCATCCCTGGGATAAAGCCCACTTGGTCATGGTGTATGATCTTTTTAATGTGTTGTTGGATTCTGATTGCTAGAATTTTGTTTAGGATTTTTGCATCTATATTCATCAGTGATATTGGCCTGTAGTTTTCTTTTTTTGTGGAATCTTTGTCAGGTTTTGGTATTAGGGTGATGGTGGCCTCATAGAATGAGTTTGGAAGTTTACCTTCCTCTGCAATTTTCTGGAAGAGTTTGAGCAGGATAGGTGTTAGCTCTTCTCTAAATTTTTGGTAGAATTCAGCTGTGAAGCCGTCTGGACCTGGGCTTTTGTTTGCTGGAAGATTTTTGATTACAGTTTCAATTTCCGTGCTTGTGATGGGTCTGTTAAGGTTTTCTATTTCTTCCTGGTCGAGTTTTGGAAAGTTGTACTTTTCTAAGAATTTGTCCATTTCTTCCTCGTTGTCCATTTTATTGGCATATAATTGTTGATAATAGTCTCTTATGATCCTTTGTATTTGTGTGTTGTCTGTTGTGATCTCTCCATTTTCGTTTCTAATTTTATTGATTTGATTTTTCTCCCTTTGTTTCTTGATGAGTCTGGCTAATGGTTTATCAATTTTATTTATCCTTTCAAAGAACCAGCTTTTGGCTTTGTTGATTTTTGCTATGGTCTCCTTTGTTTCTTTTGCATTTATTTCTGCTCTAATTTTTAAGATTTCTTTCCTTCTACTAACCCTGGGGTTCTTCATTTCTTCCTTTTCTAGTTGCTTTAGGTGTAGAGTTAGGTTATTTATTTGACTTTTTTCTTGTTTCTTGAGGTGTGCCTGTATTGCTATGAACTTTCCCCTTAGGACTGCTTTTACTGTGTCCCACAGGTTTTGGGTTGTTGTGTTTTCATTTTCATTCGTTTCTATGCAAATTTTGATTTCTTTTTTGATTTCTTCTGTGATTTGTTGGTTATTCAGCAGGGTGTTGTTCATCCTCCATATGTTGGAATTTTTAATAGTTTTTCTCCTGTAATTGAGATCTAATCTTACTGCATTGTGGTCAGAAAAGATGCTTGGAATGATTTCTATTTTTTTGAATTTACCAAGGCTAGCTTTATGGCCCAGGATGTGATCTATCCTGGAGAAGGTTCCATGTGCGCTTGAGAAAAAGGTGAAATTCATTGTTTTGGGATGAAATGTCCTATAGATATCAATTAGGTCTAACTGGTCTATTGTATCGTTTAAAGTTTGTGTTTCCTTGTTAATTTTCTGTTTAGTTGATCTATCCATAGGTGTGAGTGGGGTATTAAAGTCTCCCACTATTATTGTGTTATTGTTAATTTCTCCTTTCATACTTGTTAGCATTTGTCTTACATACTGCGGTGCTCCCGTGTTGGGTGCATATATATTTATAAGTGTTATATCTTCTTCTTGGATTGATCCTTTGATCATTATGTAGTGACCTTCTTTGTCTCTTTTCACAGCCTTTGTTTTAAAGTCTATTTTATCTGATATGAGTATTGCTACTCCTGCTTTCTTTTGGTCCCTATTTGCATGGAAAATCTTTTTCCAGCCCTTCACTTTCAGTCTGTATGTGTCCCCTGTTTTGAGGTGGGTCTCCTGTAGACAACATATGTAGGGGTCTTGTTTTTGTATCCATTCAGCCAGTCTTTGTCTTTTGGTTGGGGCATTCAACCCATTTACATTTAAGGTAATTACTGATAAGTATGATCCCATTGCCATTTACTTTATTGTTTGGGGTTCGAATTTATACACCATTTTTGTGTTTCCTGTCTAGAGAATATCCTTTAGTATTTGTTGGAGAGCTGGTTTGGTGGTGCAGAATTCTCTCAGCTTTTGCTTGTCTGAGAAGCTTTTGATTCCTCCTTCATACTTGAATGAAATCCTTGCTGGGTACAATAATCTGGGCTGTAGGTTATTTTCTTTCATCATTTTAAGTATGTCTTGCCATTCCCTCCTGGCTTGAAGAGTTTCTATTGAAAGATCAGCTGTTATCCTTATGGGAATTCCCTTGTGTGTTATTTGTTGTTTTTCCCTTGCTGCTTTTAATATTTGTTCTTTGTGTTTGATCTTTGTTAATTTGATTAATATGTGTCTTGGGGTGTTTCTCCTTGGGTTTATCCTGTTTGGGATTCTCTGGGTTTCTTGGACTTGGGTGATTATTTCCTTCCCCAGTTTAGGGAAGTTTTCAACTATTATCTCCTCAAGTATTTTCTCATGGTCTTTCTTTTTGTCTTCTTCTTCTGGAACCCCTATGATTCGAATGTTGTAGCGTTTAATATTGTCCTGGAGGTCTCTGAGATTGTCCTCATTTCTTTTAATTCGTTTTTCTTTTATTCTCTCTGATTCATTTATTTCTACCATTCTATCTTCTAATTCACTAATCCTGTCTTCTGCCTCTGTTATTCTACTATTTGTTGCCTCCAGAGTGTTTTTAATTTCATTTATTGCATTATTCATTATATATTGACTCTTTTTTATTTCTTCTAGGTCCTTGTTAAACCTTTCTTGCATCTTCTCAATCCTTGTCTCCAAGCTATTTATCTGTGATTCCATTTTAATTTCAAGATTTTGGATCAATTTCACTATCATTATTCGGAATTCTTTATCAGGTAGATTCCCTATCTCTTCCTCTTTTGTTTGGTTTGGTGGGCATTTATCCTGTTCCTTTATCTGCTGGCTATTCCTCTGTCTCTTCATCTTGTTTAAATTGCTGAGTTTGGGGTGTCCTTTCTGTATTCTGGCAGTTTGTGGAGTTCTCTTTATTACGGCTTTTCCTCGCTGTGTGTGGGTTTGTACAGGTGGCTTGTGAAGGTTTCCTGGTTAGGGAAGCTTGTGTCGGTGTTCTGATGGGTGGAGCTGTATTTCTTCTCTTTGTTCAGTCGCGCTGTGGGGAGGGAGGAAGGGATGCTGCAAACAAATAACACTGGCGTGCGCTGGCAGTGCCTCAGCCATACTGGGTCTGCCCCCGCTCACGACGCGTGTAGCCTCCCTCCCCACACTGCTCGGGCTCTAGGTTGTTCCGCGGGGAACAATCCGAGGCTGGCCCTGGGTTGCATGTACCTCCCAGGTCCAAGCCGCTCAGGTTCAGGCACTCGGGTAGTCCTCAGAGGCGCAGACTCAGTTGGGCCCGAGTTTTGTGCTCTTCCCAGGTCCGAGCAGCTCAAGTGATGAGGTGTTTGGCGAGAGCCAATGCTGCGACTTATCGCCTCCCCGTCACTCGGTTATCTGGGTGTAAAACCAGCGCACCTTCTCAGGCAGATGTTAACCGTCCAGACCCCCAAAAAGTTTTAGTTAGCAAAGAAGCCTGCTTACAGTTTTATAGATAATGTCTCTCTGGGGCTGCGATTACCCCCTTCCGGCTCTGGCTGCCTGTCACCGGAGGGGGAAGGTCTGCAGCCGGCTATCTCTGTTCAATTCTTTGTTCCGTGCGCGGGCCTGGCGGTCTTAGGTTAGGGCTGGCTTTTCGCGTGGTAGATATCCCACAGTCTGGTTTGCTAGCCCAAATTATTTCGCTCAGATAGTGCTCAGGGTATTCAGGCCAGATTCTTACTCTAAGCGATGCAGCCCGCGCTGCGCCTCCCTGCCCAGCCCCCGCTTGCTAGTGGCACGTGCAGGCGTCTGCGCTGCTTCTC
Organism: Bos indicus; assembly: GCF_029378745.1. NCBI lineage: Eukaryota > Metazoa > Chordata > Mammalia > Artiodactyla > Bovidae > Bos > Bos indicus. Next base: position 7,197,290 of record NC_091772.1, on the reverse strand, counting down.
CGCTGGGGGAGTTACCGTAGGACTCGCAATCTTCGAGTTTTAATTGTTTATTTATTTTTTCTTCCTGTTATGTTGCCCTCTGTGCTTCCAAAGCTCAGCACAGATTTGGCAGTGAGAAGGTTTCCTGGTGTTTGGAAACTTCTCTCTTTAAAGACTCCCTTCCCGGGACGGAACTCCGTCCCTCCGTCTTTTGTCTCTTTTTTTGTCTTTTATATTTTTTCCTACCTCCTTTCGAAGAGTTGGAATGCTTTTCTGGGTGCCTGATGTCCTCTGCCGGCATTCAGAAGTTGTTTTGTGGAATGTACTCGACGTTTAAATGCTCTTTTGATGAATTTGTGGGGGAGAAAGTGTTCTCCCTGTCCTACTCCTCCGCCATCTTGGCTCCTCCCGCTCGGCAGTCAGTTTCTTAACCACTGGACCACCGGGAAAGTCCCAGGCCACAATTTTTTAATTGCTCTGTTTCTTGTTTCCACTGTTCCCTCTTTCCCCTCTTTTTTTGCTAAAATACATATTTCTAGTGGCCACACAGTCCCCATGCATGAGTTTGAGCCCTGTACAGAAAACCTACAGACAGCTATCAGGAACTATTTGATGATTTCCATCCATTAGCATGGAAGAATAGACTCAGAAGAAGATGGGAGAGATTTTGAAATTGTTTGGAGAATTGAGAGAAGCATACAAATAACTTCTAAGCGGCATTGAGAGGGACTTTGAGACCACTGTGTAACTCTGGTTTCTGTAAGTCAGCTCCAAGTATGGTGCTGTTCCACTGAATCAATTTTTGGTAAATTAGTTTTCTTAGAAAAAGTTAAAAGCAGAGAATGATTTATAGTCAAATCTTCTATTATGATAACTAATCATCATGCAGAAAATGATGTCTTATGCATGATGACCATCACCTATAAAAACATTTTTTGTGAGTGTGGTAGTAGTATCATGCCTGTGGTCCTTATTGCAAATAACTCTACAGTCCATCTCTGGGTGGGCTCTTTTTCACAGGGCAATGATGAGTGGCAGTCAGGGAGTCATGCTCACTTTCTGTCTGGTCACTCCTGTGCCCGGCAATACTTGAAGGCCTGGCTGGAGTTAAGAGTATTCTCTTAAAATGTGGGAATGCAGTGTTTTTGTAGAACGATAAAGGATACATTTGGAGCTTGTATCTGATCAGATCTTAGTCTTGGGGGTACCATCTTTCCCATCATGGTCTTTAAATCTGCTGTATGATTCACTCTCAGTAGCTGTTCGTTTTAGCACCAAGGTTGAAAAAAAAATTTATTGTACTAAGAAGGCAGTGACTTCGCCTAAAATTCCAACAGGAGATGCCATCACTGGCTTAATTATCTCAGCCAGAAAGAGATTTCACACTGTAAGCATAGGTGAGCCTGCATCTCCTGTGGTCACTCCTGCAGACAGTCTAAGAGGCTGAGGTAGTAACAGGCCACAGTGTAACATATAGACTACGATAATTCCCTTCCAAGGATATTGTCATTGTGTGATAAGAACAGTGTGCCCTGCACATGTGGTTCAAGAATAAACCTAAAGACTTCATTGAAGATCTGTGGAGGAATGGCTTTCTAATGAGTCAATGCAAAATACATTTGTATTTTTTATCATCAACTCACTGACTTTTTGAACTCTGGTCTCATTTCTAGGCCTTTTGGTTTACTAATTTTATGTATTTGTACTTTCCTTTTGGGTTTGCAGGTCAATGTTAAGGATGCAAGGTTTCAGGCAATGTATACTTCCCACTTGTTCAATTTGGATCCTTCAGATCCTAATTTCAAGAAAACAAAAGCTATGGAAAGAATCCTTGAGGAGAAAGCTCGTCAGAGAGAACAAAAAGAACAGGGGCTGACTCAGGCAACGAGTGAAAAGGAGGGTGAGGTTCAAAAGGAATCACACAAGAGGTCCATTGATCCTGCCTTGTCAATGTTGATTAAATCTGTAAAAAACAAAACAGAGCAGTTTCAAGCAAGAAAAAAACAAAAAGTAAAATAATTGTATGTTGTTTCTTTTTGAATTGAGAATGTAGAAAGTATACAGAAGTGGTGGAAGGATTACTTATTGGGAACAGTCAACCTTTCAAGAATATAAGTAAAATCTGACAGTCATAAAATTTATTTTCCATGTATAAACTGAATGGTTGAAAGATTTGTATATTTCCACAAATTAATCATAATCAATCCATACTATAAGGTTTATAAAATTTTAATATTCTTTACTCTGTTAGCTTTTGTAAAGTCTGTTTACAATTCCTATATAAAAAATAGAGTACTACCCAAGTCTTGAGTTGGAATAAGAGTTGGGAACAATTTGAAAATATGTACATGCAATACATTTATTTCTCTGGAAGCAGGAGGCAGATTTAGATACTTGTTTAAATAATTTATTTTTCTAGCCATAATGAATAGAAGCCAGTAACTTTCTTTGTTGTTTGGTCATGTTTATTATAGTTTGTTTATTAATTTATAAATAAAAGTTTTTATTATTTTGTGAACACTGATTTATTTCATCTTATTCACCTCAAATTACCCTCTGGAAAACTATCTAAAAACCTAACTAACTCTTTAAGAGTACATCTCCATAAAAGGCAGTTCCAGGTTTGCATTACTCATAATTGTATTTGAAATATTTGTGAACTCTGTGATGATTTTTCTAACTATCAGATCAGATCAGATCAGTCGCTATAGTAGCAGGAAATCTTTCTGTCTGCCCTTCAGATTTTTGGAATGCCTGGAATGGTAGATATGCTGCTGTAGAATTTAAGGAATCTTAATTTTTTAATTAAATTAAAACACACCTTTGAGGCCTTAATACTCCTGGATCTCATCTGATCTAGATTTTATAAACTGTTAACTGACCACTTAGAAGAAGTAGGTGTGCTATATAGGTAAATGAAAATTAAAAAATCCAAAATGATCACTTGGGGAAAAAAAAGGCAGTAGGAATTTGGCCAAGTTTTTGATTAACAGTAAACTTGACATTATCGGTATAAAAACTCAAGCCCGCCAATGTACTATATATTTTCGAGAATAAAAAGGTATAAGACACAGAATGATGTCAAGATAATATGGGCATATAAACAGTCTCTGAAAGGGGAAGGGGAAAAAAGATATCTAAAATTGCTCATAATAACAGAAAAATGCAGAGTATGTGCAGGGCATGGTATTCTTACCATAAAGTGCTGACATTGTTAGGTGGTTCAGCCAAATAAAGCAGTATTTACATACTCATCACTAAAAGATCATGAATCTTAATGTATTTTTGAATATTGTCTATAAACAGTTGTATATATTTCATTATGCAAGGAAAAAGACTTTTTTCCTTTAAACTTTAATCATAGTGTGGGGATTACTCAGTTTGATTTTTAAATTACTGTGAAATTTAGCTCTTTGGTTTTGGGGGGTTTTTTTAGCCCTTTGGTTTTTTAATTGGTTTGGTTTGGGTTTTTGTTTTTGAGCCCTTTGTTCTTAAGTCACTATATTTAATTGTAAGTCTCATTTTACTAGTCAGGCACACACTTGATTATAACAAATAAATAGAACATATGCACAGCCCTGGCTCATTTTCTCAGAAAGTTGATATTTTTTTAAGTAGAAAAAAAAGAATAGCATTATCAGGTACTTTGTTAAACATTCTACACCAAAAATATTAGATTCTCAATAATTCCTGATAGTAAAACTCAGGATAAAAAAGTGGCCACTGTCACTTCAGTACACAATGTGAGGGTAGTTTGGGTGACTCTTAAGGTCACATTCATTTTGATTGTCGTTTGTGGTATCCTTAATACAAAGACCAAAGACAGTACAAATAATACCTGCACACTGGTGTTTATTGTTAATATGTAGAAATGAGATTGCTTCTGGAGAATCCATCTGTCTCTAAAACTTAAGCATAAAAATCCTCAACAAAGTATTAGCATATTAAATCTAACAATGTATAAAAAGAATTATACACCAAGAGGGTTTAATTATATGGCCTGCTGCTGCTGCTAAGTTGCTTTAGTCGTGTCCAACTGTGTGCAACCCCATAGACGGCAGCCCACCAGGCTCACCCGTCCCTGGGATTCTCCAGGCAAGAACACTGGAGTGGGTTGCCATTTCCTTCTCCAATGCATAAAAGTGAAAGTGAAGTCACTCAGTCTTGTCTGACTCTTTGCGACCCCATGGACTGCAGCCTACCAGGCTCCTCCATCCATGGGATTTTCCAGGCAAGAGTATTGGAGTGGGGTGCTATCGCCTTCTCCAATTAAATGGCCTAGGAGGTTTAATTCCAGGTATGCAAAACTGATTCTTTCACAACCAACCAAAGTAATCCACTGTATTAACAGGTTTAAGAAGAGAGAAAGTATTTGACAAAATTTAATACTCATTCGACTCGATGGACATAAGTTTGAGTAAACTCTGGGAATTGGTGATGGACAGGGAGGCCTGGCGTGTGTGATTCATGGGGTCGCAAAGAGTCGGACTCGACTGAGTGACTGAACTGAACTGAACACTCATTCATTAAAAAAAAAGTTTGGAATAGAGGGAAACAGACTCTTCAGAGTCCCTTGGACCTCAAGGTGATGCAACCAGCCCATCCTAAAGGAAATAAGTCCTGAGTATTCATTGGAAGGACTGATGCTGAAGCTGAAACTCCAGTACTTTGGCCACCTGATGAAAAGAACTGATTCATTGGGAAAGACCCTGATGCTGGGAAAGATTGAAGGCAGGAGGAGAATGGGATGACAGAGGATGAGATGGTTGGATAGCATCACTGACTCGAGGGGCATGAGTTTGAGCAAGCTCCAGGAGTTGGTGATGAACAGGGTAGCCTGGCATATTGAAGTTCATGGGGTCACAAAGAATTGGACACGACTGAGCAACTGAACTGAACTGAAATCACTGTCAAGCAGGAGCCAAGTGTTCAATCCCCAGGATGGGAAGATCCCCTGGAGAAGGAAATGGCAAGCCACTCCAGTATTCTTGCCTGGGAAATCCTACAGACAGAGGAGCCTGGCGGCCACAGTCCATGAAGTTGCAAAAGAGTCAAACATGACTTAGCAACTAAACAACAACTGGTTCCTCTAATACCCTGTTAAAATGATTATTTAAACTTTGTTCTTCAAATTTTTTCTTTCTCCTGATTGGATGCTGACACTCAAGGATACAAAATAATCTCACCTGAACAATATTGGGTTCTGAATGATCCTTCTATTCCTTTTTCTTTTTTTAACCACACTTGTGGGATCTCAGTTACATGACCATTGGTTGGGGCCTCACCCTTGGCAGTGAAAGCAAAAGCGTGGAGTCCTAATCATTGGACCACCAGGGAATTCCCAGTCCTCCCATTCCTAAATCTACATTCCCATGCTCATGAGGCCTAACTTTCACTGTCCAAGATCATGCAAGTTTCCTTGATTCCTGACCATGGTGGTGCTGGTTTAGTCACGAAGTCATGTTCGACTCCTGTGACTGCATGGACTATAGCCCGCCAGGCTCCTCTGTCCATGGGATTCTCCAGGTAAGAATACTGGAGTGAGTTACCATTTCCTTTTCCAGGGGATCTTCCTGACCCAGGAATCGAACCCAGGTCTCCTGCATTGCAGGCAGATTCTTTACCGACTGAGCTACAAGGGAAGATCCTGACCATCCTGGTGACCTATTGCTTTATAACAAACCACCCTCAAACTCTGCAATTTAAAACAACCATAATCATTTATTTTCTTAAAATACTCAGTTTCCAGATGGCTCAGTGGAGAAGGCTCATGTATTCTCCACTTGGCCTTAGCTGAGAACTAGAGGATTTGCTTCCAAAATGCCTCCTTCAGTGACTTGCAAGTTAGTGCCAGCGGTTGATTAGGAGCATGGGAGCTGGGTTCCAAAGGTGATCAAGATGGAGGCTCTCACTTTTTTTTGGTCTAGACTCCGATGTCACAGTGTCACTCCTGCCATCCATACTTAACTCACTGAGGTGGTTGAAAAGGTCTTCCCACATAGGGGATATAACCTCCACCTCTTAAAGAAGAGAGTGGCAAAGTCCTTGAAGAGTATGCATGTCCAAAAATATGGTTGCAGCCATTTTTGGAAAATGAGGCTTGGCTCACCATCCACTTCATGAAAATCTTCCCCTGCACATTAATATAATTGTAATATATAATTGTATTAATTGTAATATATATTACAATTATAGTAAGTGCTCTGTTATTTGATCACCTGAGTCTGTAGCTTTTGCAATCATGAGTATAAGCAACAGCCCATAAGTGAAGAAAACTCTATACCAGCAGTTAGACCATAGTTGATAGGATGATTAAGAAGATCAGACCAATAAAAAAGGTTATACATGCTCCTCAAGGGACCTTCAGTGACTGTGGGTGAAACTAATGGTTATTTCTCAATATGTGTTCTTTCCGTCTTCCATGTTAAACATAGGACTTTCCAGAATAAAACAATTTTACCCAACTTTCTTCACAGTGTTTTGTGGAAGCAGATGACAGCTTCTAGGGACCTTCCTTTGATGTTAGCACGCTAGTAAATTTTGCCTCTTCTCTCCTACCTGATTGCCTGGAATGCAGATGTAATGCCTTAAGCTCCAGCAGCCATATTGGATCGTGAGCACAAAACTCCATTTTGTAGAAATAATATTAAATTGATTATGTAGAAATAATGTAATCATAATAATAAAATCACGTACTACTAGTAATTTCATTATGTAGACTGATGACTACTGAATAGTTAGCTGGAAGGAGCCAGGATCCCTGAGGACTTTGTGGCACACAGCCACCGTATCATCCATGGACTTTTTTGAGATAACTATGTGACAGAATGGATGTGAGAGTTGGACCATAAAGAAGTCTGAGTGATGAAGAATTGACACTTTTGAACTGTGGTGTTGGAGAAGCCTCTTGAGAATCTTTTGGACGGCAAGGCGATCAAAGCACTCAATCCAAAATGAAATCAGTCCTAAATATTCATTGAAAGGACTGATGCTAACGCTGAAACTCCAGTACTTTGGCCACCTGATGTGAAGAGCCAACTGATTGGAGAAGACCCTGATGCTGGAAAAGATTGAAGGCGGGAGAAGGGGACAGCAGAGGATGAGATGGCATCATCAACTCAATGGACATAAGTTTGAGCAAACTCCGGGAGATAGTTAAGGACAGGGAAGCCAATATGTCGCAGTCCATGGGCTCACAGAGTCAGACACGACTGATCAATTAAACAATTATGTGACAGAAAAAATACTGTTTAAGCCACTATTTTCTCAAGTCTATTACTTGCAGTTCCACCTATATCTTAACAGAACAATAAGCAGTCCTGGGCCATAGTCTTTATGGACTATTTTGCCCTGCTTTGCAGATCATTTCTCCATATTCTTAAGGAAACTTGATATTAAATTATAGTCAGAGTACTTGCAGCTTGAGAGGGCCAAAACAGGATGCTCAATCATGTAAGTTTCCAAGATTTCTGGATATGGACATGAGTCAAGAGAAGTTAGACAAACCTCTTGGACGGCAACTGAGAACCTTTGTTCCACAAACCCCACTGACATTAGAGTTACAAACTCTATATTCAGCATCTCTGGGTTCACATTATCACTTCCTTGAAAAGTTTATGAAAAAGGAGTTGCCAAGAGTAACCAGAATCAGGCACATGGGAAAGTGAAAGAGTGTGAATGAGAGTCTGTGCTCAGCCTAAAGTATGGATTATGCATTACCCAAAATTTGCAAAAATGTAGAGATGAGAACTTCATGCTATATGACAATGCCAAAGCAAATAGACTTAAGATTATATTGTGTTGAGGAAAGTTGTGAGAAATGCCAGCTTTGGGGTTATGAGCTGTTGCCATGAATTTTTTAAAATTAAAATTGAGTCATTATCCTTCATACTACACATGATCTTGTCTTGAGTAGCCGGTCATGAGTTTTTTAACCCTTTTTACTAAAATCTGAAATTAATCAGAAGTATCTTTTCTCTCATACTAGTAAGAAATAATGTACTGTATCATGTTTCAAGAAGCTCATCTGATGAATAAGGCAAGAAATGGCCAATAAAGTACATTAAATTTTTTAAATCCTTTTGGAAAAATCATTAAACCAAGAATTAGGAAAGACATTTAAGTTACAGTGGAATGACTCTAAAAGAAAAAGTTTGATCTGGCAGCAGCTCATTATTTGATGAAAGAAAAACTCTGAAAACGATTGGATTTGTGTATGTTCTTCTATTTGGATCTGTTATAAAGCTTTGTTTAGAACAATTTTATAGTTCTTCCAGAGGGCCCCAGCAGTATCAGAAACCACCTAGGTACTGTGATCCTTCAGATTTCTTTGGACTCAAATGAACCTCAATCTCCTGACCATTGCCTTAGGAATGTTGCAAGAAACATAAAACAATTCAAACTACCTCAAGCAAAAACTTTAAAAGATGTGAGGGTAGATTTTTATGATAAAGGCCCTGTGGGATCTCAAGGCACTGAATCCAAAGCAAAAGGCAGTCAGTCCTCAGGAAGAGGCTGAGAGCAGGAACTATGCAATGTCCTCAGAAACTGCTTTACTCCTCTGTTTTCTTCTATTAGCCTTGTTTTACTCACATTGACACCAACAGGCCAATCTCCTCAGCCCACTGAACAAGAAGAGTAAGATGACACCATCAACATTTTAAGTTTCCACATTTTAAGTTATAGGTCCACCTTCTATGTAATTAGAAGAAGAGATTTTTGCCTTATGTTTAAGATTCAGGAATGAATTTGGAACTTTTTGTCCTGATACTATTAAAATGAAGATAACTTGTCTCTTCGATTATATGAAAAGTCAAAGTGTTAGAGGTCAGTTGTGTCCAACTCTTTGTGACCCTATGTCTTGTACCCCACCATGCTCCTCTGTCCATGGGATTTTCCAGGTAAGAAGACTGGAGCTGGTTGCCATGCCCTCCTCCAGGGGATCTTCCCAATCCAGAGATCAAACCAGGGTTGCTGGCAGATTCTGAGCCACCAGGGAAGCCCTGATTATATACAATTTATATAATTATAATTTTAAAAATATATTTATATACAGTTATGTAAGGTAAAATATTAAGAAAAGCTTGGTAAATTTCCTTGTGAATATTATATACCAACAAATGTATATAACTAAACAAAACTAATCAGTCACAGAAAACTAATCATACTAATCACATGGACCACAGCCTTGTCTAACTCAATGAAACTATGAGGCATATTTAACTTATATGCAGAATACATCATGTGAAATGCTGGGCTGGAAGAAGCACAAGCTGGAATCAAGATTGCTGGGAGAAATATCAATAACCTCAGATATGCAGATAACAACACCTTTTTTGCAGAAAGTGAAGAGGAACTAAAGAGCCTCTTGATGAAAGTGAAAGAGGAGAGTGAAAAAGCTCACTTAAACCTCAACATTCAAAAAACTATGATCATAAAAAAAAAAGATCATGGCATCCGGTCCCATCACCTCATGGTAAATAGATGGGGAAACAGTGACAGATTTTGTTTTCTTGAGCTCCAAAATCACCTCAGATGGTGACTGCAGCCATGAAATTAAGACACTTGCCCCTTGGAAGAAAAGCTATGACCAGCCTAGACATCATACTAAAAAGCAGAGACATTACTTTGTCAACAAAGGTCTGTCTCGTCAAGGCTATGGTTTTTCCAGTGGTCATGTATGGATGTGAGAGTTGGACTGTGAAGAAAACTGAGTGCCAAAGAACTGGTGTTTTTGAACTGTGGTGTTGGAGAAGACTCTTGAGAGTCCCTTGGACTGCAAGGAGATCCAACCGGTCCATCCTAAAGGAAATCAGTCCTGAATATTCATTGGAAGGACTGATGCTGAAGCTGAAACTCCAATACTCTGGCCACCTGATGCAAAGGACTGACTCACTGGAAAAGACTCTAATGCTGGGAAAGTCTGAAGTCAGTAGGATGACAGAGGATGAGATGGTTGGATGGCATCACCTACTCGATGGACATGAGTTTGAGCAAGCTCTGGGAGATGGTGATGGACAGGGAGGCCTGGCGTGCTGCAGTCTGTGGGGTTGCAGAGAGTCAGATGTGACTGAACTGAACTGAAGACAGAAGCAATTTTACACAATTATGACTTATATGATAATCTAAAAATGTTCTAGGCATTTTAAAGCACTAAACAACAAAGGATCCTTAATGTCTATAAAGAGGGAAGGAAAACGGAACTCTCCTTTTCTTTAACCTTTGTCTTGATGTAAAGTTCTAACAGATATTCAACATTCTTAAAGGGCTGGAGTTCCCTGGCAGTCTGGTGGTTAGGGCTGTGCACTTCTGCACTTCCTCTGCAGGGAACCCAGGTTCAGTCCCTGGTTAGGACAGTAAGATTCCACAAGCCATGAGACAAGGCCAAAAACAAACAAATAACGTTCTTAATGGAGGAACTTCAACGCCTGATCTTAGTTTTTCAGGAGCTAAGAGGAACTTAGTAGACTGAAAGAAGTACGCACAAGATGCTGATAACGGAGTACCTCTGGGAAGGCTTTCCTCTGGAAACCTTTGTGTATGGCTTTGTGTTACTAGATGTCACTTTCGTTGTTCTTCAGTTGTTCAGTATGTCCACCTCTTTTGCATCCCCATGAACTGTAGCCCGCCAAGCTCCTCTGTCCATGGGATTTCCCAGGCAAGAACGCTAGAGTGGGTAGCTATTTCCTTCTCCAGGGAATTTTCCCAATCCAAGGATTGAACCTGGGTCTCCTGCATTGCAGATGGATTCTTTACCACTGAGCCACCTGGGAAGGCCATATATCACTTTTTAAATTCCAAGCGCTAATAAAGGGAAATGTCATAATTCTTAACTGGACCCTTAACTATAAAGAACATGGAAGAACTTGAATGGCCTGAGGATGAACTGGTAGCCGTTATCAGTGTTAATTTCCTGCTTTTGATGACTGAAATTCAGTGAAAAGTATGTCTTTGGGTGATGAGGCATCATGTCAGGAGCTTGCTCTCACAAAATTTAGGAAGCAACAAATATCTTTGTACTGTCTTGCAAATTTTCTGTAAGTTTGAGATTGTTTCAAATAAAGATTCTTTTCAAAATTATTTTTTATATAGTCTAAGTTCTAAATTTCCAGAGACACAATGTGATTGGCCCAGCTTGTGTTCACTGCTCACCCATCAACTACGGTCGATGAGAACCAGTTTCCAAAAAAAGAATTAACAAATTGCTCCAGTGGATGTCCACTGTACCAGCTACATCATGGGTCACTGATTTTGAACTGTTGGATTTTTTCAGTAACCCATCAGTATTTATTAACCCTTGTAGTTCTTTGTCTCTTTTCCTCTTTGGGGAAGTGGGGAGGGCCAGGGACTATATATGTGAAATACAACAAGAATCCAAGACTAGCTTCAAAGAGGTATCCAACATGGAACCCTAGGCTGCAGACAATGTAATGATTGTTGCACTCCAGAAAAATCCCATTCCAGTGATCATAGAAAGTATTTCCCTGTCAGGGAACATTTAACAGGAGGATTCCTGCATGCTGTTTTCTATTTCTCAAGGATTCTCTGTTCCTTATCAGTTCCTATTCTGAGAACGAGTAAGTGAGTGAATGAAGATGCTCAGTTGTGTCCAACTCTTTGGGACCCCATGGACTGTAGCCTACCAGGCTCCTCTATCCATGGGATTTTTCAGGCAATAGTACTGGAGTGGATTGCCATGGCTGCACGCAATTCTCAGGACTGAGATCATGAGAAAGGGTATCTGCTTGGATTCCTTTCGGTAACTCCCTTCAGTGACTCTTTTCAGCGTCAGCGACCTTGTATGTATTAGACTATCCATATTGTGGCTATTGATAAAATTTCATCCTGTGTAATACTGAGTAATTATCTTACTAAAGATATATAAGCCTGAATTTCTGCTAATAAAGTACCCTTGCTCCATCAGAGCTTGGGTCCCCGTGTCTGTCTTTCTCTCTCTCTCTCTCTCTCTCTTTCACTTTCTTATCATCGACTCTGGACCACCAGGTTCTGGTCCATTAAAGGACAGCAACAAGTGGCGCCCGAAAAGGGACATGGCTACAGAGCATGGCTATTATTATCCAGCTATGTATATTGTCACCCTGCTTATTTAACTTCTATGCAGAGTACAGCATGAGAAACGCTGGGCTGGAAGAAACACAAGCTGAAATCAAGATTGCCGGGAGAAATATCATAACCTCAGATATGCAGATGACACCACCCTTATGGCAGAAAGTGAAGAGGAACTAAAAAGCCTCTTGATGAAAGTGAAAGAGGAGAGTGAAAAAGTTGACTTAAAGCTCAACATTCAGAAAACGAAGATCATGGCATCTGGTCCCATCACTTCATGGGAAATAGATGGGGAAACAGTGGAAACAGTGTCAGCCTTTATTTTGGGGGGCTCCAAAATCACTGCAGATGGTGATTGCAGCCATGAAATTAAAAGACACTTACTCCTTGGAAGGAAAGTTATGACCAACCTAGACAGCATGTTCAAAAGCAGAGACATTACTTTGCCAACAAAGGTCCGGCTAGTCAAGGCTATGGTTTTTCCTGTGGTCATGTATGGATGTGAGAGTTGGACTGTGAAGAAAGATGAGCACCGAAGACTTGATGCTTTTGAACTGTGGTGGTGTTGGAGAAGACTCTTGAGAGTCCCTTGGACTGCAAGGAGATCCAACCAGTCCATTCTAAAGGAGATCAGTCCTGGGTGTTCTTTGGAAGGACTGATGCTAAAGCTGAAACTCCAGTACTTTGGCCACCTCATGCGAAGAGTTGACTCATTGGGAAAGACTCTGATGCTGGGAGGGATTGGGGGCAGGAGAAGGGGATGACAGAGGATGAGATGGCTGGATGGCATCACTGACTTGATGGACATGAGTTTGAGTGAACTCTGGGAGTTGGTGATGGACAGGGAGGCCTGGCGTGCTGCAATTCATGGGGTCGCAAAGAGTCAGACACGACTGAGCGACTGAACTGAATTGAACTGATGATAGCCTAATACTCAATGACAGGCACATAATAGGAGCTCAGTAATTGTGGAATAGAATGCACCCATGTGCTTTATAGACATGTGTGTTTTTTTAGATGCATAGTGTTTGATTGGGTTGATTTTTCCTTGTTCCTCTTAAATGGCTATATCACAGAACTGTTAAATCCAATAAAATTTCATGTCATGGAATTATATAATTGCAAAAATCATCTCTGAGCCTAGAAATTGAGACTGTTCACTTTTAAGAGATTACTTTCCCAAGACCTATGTACTAATGTTGGTAGTGGCTGAATGATCGGAATATTGTTTGTGACCAAGAGTGTACTGCATAAAAAGAAAACCTTGGTTTTAAAAAAGAGAAGAGGGGACAAAAAGACCTTTTAAATCTTAAAGCAGAAAACTATGAGATCTCTGTCTGTCTGGATATATATGTATGGCTCAATGCATGTCTTTGTCTCTAGATAATATTGCTGAGGTTAATTGATAAATGAGCCTTCCCAGCACCGTGAGACACAATGGCCAAGAAATGTCCCCCAAACATGGTCAAATATGTGGTTATAAAGGGACCCTGCTGCCTGGAAGTTGCCAGCTGCCTCCACAAAGATTATATCATGACCACTACAAGCTGCTGACCTTCAACACCCTCTGAAAGGAGTTCAAGGTAGAAATCAGAAATAAGGCACTCTGTGCTCTGGGAAAAACCCAGAAGAACCGGCCTTCAGACAGCCAAATGTTTTCAAGTAAAGATTTTATGAGCCCAAATTCTTGCACCTTCTCATACCTAGAGAAACACTAATGTCATGAAGCAATGTGTGATCCTAGTTCTCCTGGTAGCCCCTGAACAGCTTTTCTACTTCTATTAATCTTTGAGCCATGTACCTTTACCTTTCTTGTTAAGTTTGTTTCTTCCAGAATACAACAAATCTCCAAATGGTAGTATGACAAGAATATTCCTTGGCCAACACCTAGACAATGCTGAAACAAGTCACCTTATCATTCCATGGACTCTCATCTCCCTCTGTTAATGCACCCTGACAGAGACCAGGCAAAGGGAACCCAGAACCCCACGACGCCCCTGTACAGCCTGAAGAAACCAGAGCGGTCATCGCCCCTTTTCCCCTGAGACTGGGTTCCCAAATGCCTGAGAAGGGAAATAGGTAGACAGTTAGACATGAGCAGGGTATCAAAAGGGACCAAAATCCAAAATCAGGATTTCCAAAATCAGGAAAATTAATGTTTATGGCTAAGCATACAATTGTCGATGGGGGACCCCATGGTATGTGGCTATCTAACTGCTCAGATGATATTAATAGCACTGTGTGTGACTGTGCTACTCAGGTAGCATGGAAAGTTGCTAACACGACAATGGAGTATTACCATGACGAAGGACTTCGTGGGTGGCTTGACGGTGGAATGGCCCCCCTCCTCCTCGAATCGTCCTCGACAGATTGGGCCTAAACAATGGGACATCTAGAAACTTGCTGCGAGCACTGAAGAACTTGGGACTTGGACTGGACATTTCACAGAGACCAATCATAGTAAATATTTCATTATATTTCATTATAATCTGTCATATTTCATACAAGCTTGTGCTCCCCTTCCTTTTGTTACAATTAGATTTGTTGTTTACCATTGCCCTTATGCAAAAATTGTTTAAACAAACTCAATTGGTCAAGACCCTTTTTACAAATATAATAAACAAGGGGGAATTGTCAGGGAAGATTTAACAGGAGGATTTCTGCATGCTGTTTTCTATTTCTCAAGGATTCTCTGTTCCTTATCAGTTCCTATTCTGAGGACGAGTAAAGCTGCGTGCAGTTCTCAGGACTGAGATCATGAGAAAGGATACCTGCTTGGATTCCTTTCAGTAACTCCCTTCAGTGACTCTTTTCAGCATCAGCGACCTTGTATGTATTAGACTATCCATATTGTGGCTATTGATAAAATTTCATCCTGTGTAATAGCTGAGTAATCATCTTACTAAAGACATATAAGCCTGCATTTCTGCTAATAAAGTATCTTTGCTCCATCAGAGCTTGGGTCCCCGTGTCTTTCTTTCTCTCTCTCTTTCTTTCTTTCTTCTCTCTCTTTATCTCTTTTACTTTCTTATCGTCGACTCCAGACCACCAGGTTCTGGTCCATTAAAGGACTGCAATGTTTCCCCACGATGTTGTTGTTAATTTTTATTGAAGTATACTTTATTTGCAATGTAGTGTTGATTTCAAGTATACATCAAAGTGATTCAGTTATACATACATATATATTTATATTTACTCTTTTTTGCATTCTCTTCCATTATAGGTTATTATAAGACATTAGGTACGGTTGCCTATACAGTACAGTAGGTTCAAGTTGGTTATCTATTCTCTGTTTATGTAGTAGTGTGTATATGTTAATCCCATCCTCCTAATTTATTCCTCCCCCTTCCCCTTTGGTAACCATATGTTTGCTCTCTATGTTTATGAGTCTGTTTCTGTTTTGTTGATAGGTTCATATGTGCCATATTTTAGACTCCACATGTAAGTGATAGCATAGAGCATTTGTCTTTCTCTTTCTGAGTTACTTCATGATAATCTCTAGCTGCATTCGTGTTGCTGCAAATGGCATTATTTCGTGATTTTTTTATGGCTAATATCCCATTGTATATATGTACCACATCTTTATCCATTCCTCTATCAGTGGACAGTTAGGTTACATCCATGTTTTGGCTACTGTAAATAGTACATCTATGAACATTGGACACCATGATGTTTTATCAGATTCCCTGTCCTGGACAAAAAAGACAGATTGTTTAATTTTATTTTTCCTATACAATATATATTTTAAATTTTATTTTTAATTTATTTGGGTTGTTTTTCAGTACTATTAGATTGGTGCAAAAGTAATTATTCAAGGTTTTGGACCTTGAATTTGAAATCATTGTAACTAGGCTCAAACACGTCTTTATTAATCAAAACAGGAACCAGTAAAATCAACACATTTTTGCCAATGAGAAATAAATGTGTTTATTTCCACAGCATAGAAATCCATGCCTCAGAATTTTATGAACTCTCGGAAAGCATTTTCTGCATCCTGCTGGTTGTGGAAGCATTTTCCCTGCAACAAGTTGTTGAGATGCTTGAAGGAGTGGTTGGCAAGGGTTCAGGTGATTATGGTGGACGAGGCAAAACTTTGTAGCACAATTCGCTCAACTTTTGGAGTGTTGGTTGTGTGGCCTGTGGCCAGGCATTGTTGCAGAGAAGAACCGGGCCCTTTCTGCTGACCAGTTCTGACTGCAGGCATTGCAGGATTCAGTGCACCCCACTGACTTGCTGAGCATGCTTCTCAGATGTAGTGGTTCCACCGGGATTCAGAAAGCTGGAGTGGACCAGACCAGCAGTAGATCACCAGAGATCAGGAAGCTTTTTGCTTTGGTAAGTGCTTTGGAGCTTCTTGGTCCAACCACTGAACTTGTTGTCACTGATTGTCTTATAAAATCCACTTTTTGTCACTCACCACAATCCAATTGACAAATGGTTCTTTGTTGTTTCATAGGATAAGAGAAGACTACACTTCAAAAAAATGATTGTTTTGATTTTGGTCAGCTCAGGAGGCACCCACTTATCAAGCTTTTTCACCTTTCCAGTTTGCTTCAAATGCCAAACAAACATAGAATGATCAGCATTGAGTTCTTGGGCAACTTCTCAAGTAGCTGTAAGACGATCAGCTTTGATGATCCTCTCTGTTGGTCGTTGTCAACTTACAATGGCCACTCACTGTGCTCCTCATCCTCAAGGGTCTAGTCTCCTCTGCAAAACTTCTTGAACCACCACCACACTGTATGTTCATTAGCAGTTCCTGGGCCAAATGCATTGCTGAAGTTGCAAGTTGTGTCTGCTGCTTTATGACCCATCTTAAATTCCAATAAGAAAATCGCTCAAATTTGCTTTTTGTCTAACATCATTTCCATAGTCTAAAATACATAAAAAATAGACAGCAAGTAGTAATTCATTGGTAAAAACATAAAACAAGAAATGTACATTAAAATAAAGTGTAAACATACCACATTTATTTAAGAATGTGTTCTAATAGTAAATGGCGAAGTTCAACAGTTGCAAAACCGAAATTACTTTTGCATCAACCTAATACAAAATGAGAAAGTCACCATTGTTTCTTCATTGATTCATAGCACTTCAAGCCACTCAGCTTGGAGTTAAGTGTTTTACAGTGTGACCTAACCCATCCAGTTGGACTGAGATGCTTCATTGCCCCAACCTCCACCCTTTGGGACTCAGTACCCTTCCTCATACTGGTCTTTTTGTATGTATCTGCAAGGAAGCTCTCTTTCTCCCCTGAGAACTTAATTAATTTTCTTGGCATTGCCTATTTAATTTAAAAAAATTTATTGGAGTAGAGTTGATTTACAATGCTGTGTTAGTTTCTTCTGTACAGCAAAATGAATCAGTTATATATATACATAAATCCAGTCTTCTTAAGATTCTATTCCCATATACATCATTACAGAGCACTGAGCAGAGTTCCCTGTGCTATACAGCAGGCCTTTATTAGTTATATATTTTGTTTATAGTAGTGTGTATATGCCAACCTCAATCTCCCAATTTATCCCTCCTCCTGAACTTGATTAATGTTAAAAGTTATGCATAATTTATTATTATTGTTTATATTAATTATTTTTCTTCTGATGGCCTACTTGTAGCGTGTCTACTGCTGTCACATCAGACTGTATCCTTCCTATTGGGACAATCCTGAATGAGGGGCTTTGTTACACTGTGGTGGGCTCCCACCACTACATCATTGCTGTGCAGTATACAAAGGCTGGGAAAAATGGGAGTCTGACCAGGCCAGCAGCTAGCTTTAGGACCCAAGACAAATAATGAGGGTGTCCACAGCGATGAATATGTAGGAACTAACTTGCTAGTTAAGAGTATAGGATTTATTTTTTTAATTAATTTTTTATCTGCATATAGTCGCTTTACAATGTTGTGTTAGTTTCTGCTATATAGCAAAGTGAATCAGCTATACATATACACGTATCCCCTCCTTTTTGGATTTCCTTCCCATTTAGGTCATCACAGACTATCAGGTAGATTTCCCTGAGCTATATGTAGGTTCTCTTTAGTTATCTATTTCTATGTGTGCATGCGTGCATGCTAAATCGCTTCATTCATGTGGACCATAGCACCATCCTCTGTGCGTGGGGCTCTCCAGGCAAGAATACTGGAGTGGGTTGCTATGCCCTCCTCAGAGGATCTTCCCCACCCAGGGATCAAACCTCTTATGTCTCCTGCATTGGCAGGCAGGTTCTTTACCACTAGCACAACTTGGGAAGCCCATCTATTTTATACATAGCATTAATAGCATATTTATAGAGTCGGGAAATCTGGTTTTGAATCCCAGCTCTACCACTTACTACTAACATGTGATTTAGAGCTAGCAATTTAACCTCTTCAGGTTTGATGTTACACCCTCAATATAGTCTTGCTCACAATACTTTGCTTTTAAGGATTAAATAAAATGATGCTTGAAAAAGCCTCTTGAACATTGCCTGATACACACTGATTATTCAGGAAATCTTAGCTCTTATTCACTTTATTATTATTATCACATTCCAGAAAATAATGCCTACCCCCCACCCCCCTCACCTCTCCAAATCAATCCATTTTTATATAAGGTTGGTAAATCCTTTCTTGGAGTTTCCCTGGATTGGGAACATGGTTTTGCCATTGATTTAAACCAATGCCTCTGGATTTCCCTGGTCAGCCAGTGATTAAGACTTTACCTTTCAATTCAGGGGACCCTAGTTTGATCCCTGGTCTGGGAGCTAAGATCTCACATGCCTCACAGCCAAAAAAACCAAAACACAAACAGAAGCAATATTGTAAACATTCAATAAAGATGTTAAAAACTGTCCACATCAAGAAACAAAACAAAAACACACCAATGCCTCTGGAAGTAATTCTATGTGAATCCAAATGTGAAACTGCTGGTCAGACTCATTTAAGATCTTTGTATTATTAGATGGTACAAGATAAGAAAAGAAGAAGAAGAAACAGCCTTTATGGGGATTTCCTCATGGTCCAGTGCTTAGGACTTGGCACTTTGACTCCTCGGGCCTGGGTTCCATTCCTGGTAGGGGAACTAAGATCCTCCAAGCTGTGGGGTATGGACAAACTTTAAAACAAAAACAAAATATAAAAGAAAAAGCTTTACATTTTAAATCTAAAACCTAGTAAAATGGACTAAATAATGGCCAAGGCCTCTACTACTGTAAAACTTAATACTTTGAAAGTGTGTCAAAAGTATTTGGCTGTTGGGACTAGGGGGCTTGGAAGACAGATGGCTGGGGCTGGAAGACCTCTTCAAAGATTCACTGTGATTGACTGTCCTGAGATCCTGCCTTTCCACTTTGACACCCTGGAGAGAAGCTCCCCTGGTCTTCTCCTTCTTCAGATTATGCTGATTTCCTCCACATTAGTGTTCAGCAAAGCCAGAAGTCATTTCTGGGTCAGTTAGGGTTCCTGGGTTACAAGCAAAGGAAGAGGTTTATTGACAGATTAATGCTTAGCTCGTGGATTCAAAGGAAAAGCTAAACTTTCCAAATGATGGACCCAGGTGCTTCCAGGAATCTCTGTCAGCAGTGGCTTGGAAATTTATCCCAAGAATGCTGCTCCTAGTTGTCTCAGAAGCGACTGTTTTATATCTTGACAACTCTACTCAATGGGCAATTTTCTGGAATAGAATATATGATTGGTTCAGCTTGGGTCAGGTGGGTCCATTTATTTCACTCTCTTGGACTCTGCCTGTCACTCACTGGGTGAGGGCAGGTGGGTCTATTTCCAGGAGGAGAAGGAAGAAGGGCTGAGCACACCAGCCAACAACCCCTGGTTTTCTTTCTTTCCTTCTTTCTTTCTTTCTGATTCCCCCCTTTCCTTCCTTCCAAGAGAAAAAGCAAAGGTCATTTAAAAAAAAAAAAAGAAAAAGAGGACAGCAGTGTTATTCTTTGTTGTTTTTGATTAAAGCTCACCAACACTGTGTTGTGTCTAGAGTCGCTGATGCAAACTTAGGGAAGCAGTGTGACCAGAGGGGCTGGAAGAGCAGAGGCAACCTGAAAACCTTCCCAAACTCCAGAGCTTTCGTGTGGTGATATTTTTTGTACTTGTGTGTGTCTGTGTGTTAGTCGCTCAGTCATGTCTGACTCTTTGCAACCCCATGGACTGTAGCCCACCCGGCTCCTCTGTCCCTGGAATTCTCCAAGGAGGAATACTGGAGTGGGTTGCCATTCCCTTCTCTAGGGGATCTTCCCGACCTAAGGACTGAACCTGGGTTTCCTGCATTGCAAGTATATTCTTTACCATCTGAGTTACCAGGGAAGCCCCCCCACCTTTTTTCTTTTTTTTTTTTTTTACTTAAATATAGTTTAATGTTATTGTATTATATTTAAAACCATTCTTCTGGGAAAGGTCCATAAGCTTCAGGAGGCCATAACAGGAAAAAAGTTCAAGAACAGGGACTTCCCTGGCTATTTAATGGTTAAGACTCTGCGCTTCCAGTGCAGGGGGCGCGAGTTTAATCCCTGGTTAGGGAACAACGATATTGCATGTCACATGGTCTGGTCAAAATATAATAAAAATTATATATATATTTTAAAAAGGTCAAGAACACCTTGATGTGGTGTGTTCCAGACAGAGGCCTCTCCACCAGCTCCATGATCCAGGTGGGGTGCAGGGTCCATAGGCCCACTCCCCACCCACAGCCCCTGGCTCTTGCCCTAAGCCCAGACCTATTACTGAATGTGTACATCAGACATGCAGAAATATGAGATTATGAGTCAAAACCACAAGAGGTTTTGATTCTTAAAATAATTCAAAGAGATGAGCCAGAGATGAACAGTTCCATGTGATTTCTATCACTCTCGCCTTCTGAAATTAAACACATTGTTTCCAATTAATTTTGACAGTTGGCTTTTGTCTTCCTTTTACACAGTTGGGGATTCCAAAATTAACCTCACTGAGTATCACTGACACACATTTTTAATAACCAAGGTGACTGAGGGACAAAACGCCTGGCTGTGGAATATCCCTTGGCATGTGACTTGGAGACTGATTCTGGGATTTCACCCTATTGCCTGTGACTTTTGGAAGGAGTAGAGAACGGACAAGGCATAAAGGAGAGAAGATAAGAAATGGAATAGGTTATCAGCTGTTGGTGCAAATGATGGAAACTGGAAATGGCGGGAGGGATGACATTGAACCTTAGAGTGAGCGTAGAGCCAGAGACAGACTTGCCGGCCCGCTTTTGTGCCACCAAGGTCCCAGAAGGAAACAATTTGTCTCAGATGGTTCAGAGGAGGAGGCTGCAGGGCAGGGTCTCCTCACCAAGGGACAGTCAGAAGCAGGAATGCACTCAGAGCAGAGCAACCGTGGGGAGCTGTGACCTGCCATTTTCGGGAGGGTTGTGGGAAGGAAACGGAGTTACAGGAACTCAGGGCAGAGGAAGGCCATGCAGCAGGGATTTTCCGTCTTTGGTGAACTGCTGGTGTAGAGGCAAGCCTGCTCCTAACACTTGTGGAATCCAGCCCTTTACAGATAGGTTCATGTTTAACCACCATTTACACGACCAGCCTGGATGTGTAGTGTTTGCTGACTTCTCTACTGGAAATACTCTCACCATGATGATTTCAAGCTACCAAACTGATACCAGAGAACATCAAATTTAAAAGAGATGCCTACAATTGGTTACAGATCCTAGTCAACTGCTCAAGAGCGCCACTGGACAGGGGAGCGTGCCATGGGGCTGTAGACTTAAAAAATATTCATGACCTAAAAGTTGAGAGTTATGTTTTATTTGGCAGGAATTTTTAGGACTTTCAGTTTGGGAGGCAGAATCTCAAATAAGTCTGAGGTAACTGCTCTGAGAAGTCCTGGGGGAAGCCAGGTTATACAGAAGTTTTACAACAAAGGGCAGGTAGTCTGAATGCCAAAAGATTATTGTTAATTAAAGGAAAACCTGATATGCCAAGTTAAGGAATTTAGCACCGTTTTATGGGAAAATGCAAGAATCTGGGCTCACTGAAATCATTCCTTTGATATGTACCTAATCTATCTGGGACCAGTATCTTGGGTTTTCACATGTTGACTCCCCTTGGGGCTCACCGTGGGGATAGCTGCCGTCTGAGGGCCGCCAGATGGCGGGTATTCTTTCCTTCCTGAGTCCCCTGGGGCTCACCGTGGGGGATAGCTGCCATCTGAGGGCCACCGGTTGGCGGGTATTCTTTCCTTCCTGAGTCCTGGCGGGGCTCACCACTTCACTCACCCTCCATGGCGGCTGCAGTTGCTGATGACTGTGATATCCCTTGTTTACTGATACGGCAGGAAATACTTCATTTCTCAGAGCTCATGTGCCATACACTTGAATATTTAAAAGTTGCAAAGCAAGATTGCACACTATGCATGTTCTGTCCTCCTATTTTGACAGTCAGAGTAAACATCCTGGTGCATCACCAAGAACTCTTCTTTTAGCCAGGGTTCTCCAGAACCAATAGGATGTATGTATATAACAGAGAAACGTACGTTAGGGAATTAGTCATTTGACTGTGGAGGTTGACAAGCCCACAGTCTGCAGGGCGGGCCATCAGGCAGGAGACCCAAGGAACAGGCAAGCTGTGACTCAAGTCTGAAGGCCGTCTGCTGGCAGGTTTCCCCCTTGCTCAGGTGAGTCAGCCTTTTCTTCTGTTCAAGCCTTCATCTGATAGCATGAGGCCCACCTACATTATGGTAGGGGGTGGGGGAGTCATGTGCTTTACTCAAAGTCCAGCAATTTAAGTGTTAGCCTCATCCACAAACATTTTCACAGAAACATCTAGAACAATGGTTGACCTAGTATCTGGACCCGACGGTCCAGTGGTTAAGACTCCACCTTCCAGTGCAGGGGGTGTGGGTTTGATCCCTGGTTGGGGAACTGAGATCTCACATGCCATGTATTGGGGCCAACAACAACAAAAAAAACATTCCATGAGAAAGTATCTGGACACTGTGACCCAGCATATAACAGAAAATTAACCATCACAACTCTCCTTAAGATGGAGGCACTGATTCTGAGGTTGAGGTACTGACAGTTCACAGCGGGGTCCCCCTCTGGGCACTTCCCTCTGTTGAAGGGAGATGCCCTATCTAGGGTCACACCTCGCAGTCCCTGTCCAGGGCATGTGGAGGTATAAAGGCCAAGCCACTTTGCCCTGAGCTGGGGCAAGACTAAAGGGTCAACCCTGAAGGCCGGCTCCCCGATGGGTCAGCTGAGGTATCTACTGTGACTACACCCAGTTCAAGTTCTCTTCCTGCTGAGTCTTACCCTCCTGCAGTAAATTTTCTGCACACAAACTTCTATTTCAGAGTCTCACACAGTCTGCTTCCTCTAACACAGTTCAGTTCAGTTCCCTGTCCATCACCAACTCCCAGAGCATGCTCAAACTCATGTCCATTGAGTCAGTGATGCCATCCAACCATCTCATTTTCTGTCATTCCTTTCTCCTGCCTTCAATCCTTCCCAGCATCAGAGTCTTTTCCAATGAGTCAGTTCTTCATATCAGGTGGCCAAAGTATTGGAACTTCAGCTTCAGCATCAGTCCTTTGATTCAGGACTGGTTTTCTTTAGGATTAACTGGTTTGATCTCCTTGCTTCTTTGGCACTCAATTTTCTTTATGTTCCAACTCTCACATCCATATATGACTCCTGGGAAAACACAGGGATCAGCAAATTACAGCCTGCAGACCCAACCCAGCCCACTGCCTTCTTTGGTGTTTTTGGAACACACCTCTTCCCACTCTTTCACGTGTTATCTATGGCCACTTAACACTCCACTCAGTAAGAGTTGTAACAGAAACTGTCTGGCCCACAACACCAAAGTTTACAACTTGCTCCAAAACAACAGATATACCTTTATAACCACAAAATTGAAAACATATGCAAACATGTGTTTTTTATGTAATTGAAAGTCAACAAAATATTTTAAAAAACTACATTTAATTAGGAGAAGGCGATGGCACCCCACTCCAGTACTCTTGCCTGGAAAATCCCATGGACAGAGGAGCCTGGTGGGCTGCAGTCCACGGGGTCGCACAGAGTCAGACACGACTGAGCGACTTCACTTTCACTTTTCACTTTCCTGCATTGGAGAAGGAAATGGCAACCTACTCCAGTGTTCTTGCCTGGAGAATCCCAGGGACGGGGAAGCCTGGTGGGCTGCCGTCTATGGGGTCACACAGAGTCGGACACAACTGAAGTGACTTAGCAGCACATTTAATTATGATGACATATGATTGGCTTTTTATGGCCAGCAACATTTGGATGAGTAATAAAGACATAATCAATTTATAAAGTATTCCCTATATATAGTCCATAAAATTAATTTCTATCTTAATATCAGGAAAATCACTGTGTTCTATTATCTAGATTTCATATAATTTATATTTTGTTGATAATAAAGGTGAAAAGATTAAAGCTAAAATATAATTGTTGTTGTACTTAACATTTCAGCAAAGTTTCATAAAATTTGCAAAGTAAATGTAAAAACTTTTAAATTATTTTTCATATTTTCCTTCAAAAACTTTTTGTTCTAGAACCTTCAAAAATTATTACTTTTCAAAATCTAAGCATTTTTAAGTTTAATAGAACCTTTAAAAATAGTTTTAAAACACAAATCTATTTACCATCTTAGCATTTGATGTTCATCCAGTTGCCAAATGTAGACTCAGTTTCATGCCTCACTCAGGTGACATCTGGACTGCATACACACAGCCTTCCTTGGGCAACAGCTGACAGTGTTGTAAATACTAAATACACAGAGCTTGAATTAAAACAACCAAAGAGAAGCAAGAAAATGAGTACCTAGCACCACCAAAACCTGTTGTGCTTCTGAAAGGGGACAAATTTAGCAAGCTAATGTCTTTTTTCTCATCTAAGGTCTCAGCCATTAAGTTCTCCTGCCCACTGAGCGTTGTGCACTCTGATGGTAGTGCTCTCTCCCAAGAAACACAAGTGCCCATGTGTCTTTTTTTAAGAATAATAATTATTTATGTGTTTATTTGGCTGCATCTGGTCGTAGTCGTAGCACACAGGATCTTTTGTTGCCTCTTGTGGACTGCGGGCCTGGTTGCTCTGAGGCATGCGGGATCTTGGTTCCCTGACCAAGGATCAAACCCAGGTCCCCTGCGGGGAAGACAAAGTCTTAGCCACTAGACCACCAGTTAAGTCCCCCATGTGTCTTTTAATCTTTATATACATATATATGTTTACTTATTTATTTATTGCATGTGTCTACGGTCTATGTTGCTATATAAAACATCGGGCCCAGGGCTGGCCCCTGTTGCCTGGGTCTAAGGGCAGCACTACGAGGGTCTCCCTCTGTCAAAACCCAACCAGAAGAGTCGCTTACAAAGAGCTCTGGTCAGCAGGGGCCAGATTGCCAGCATAGAACAGGGGAGGGAAGGGTGGAGAATGGATGGGGTGGGAGTGGGTGTGGTGCGGACAAACACAGACTATTTTATAGGCATTTACCCTGTAGAGCTAGTCTGTGGGCCAGTGGAAATGTCATGCATGTCACCTCTAGAGTGTATGCTAAAGGTCACTGATCTGATCCTATTTCATGCTTCGTCACAAGAGAGTTCAGCATTTAAGTTATGTGTCACTTCAACTCCCAATCAAGATTTAGATTTATTCATTGCAGAGTTAACACAAAAGTCATCCACAGCCCTCACCTAGGTGGAGGTTGAATGGGTTTTTTATTCTTTCTTTTACTATATAATAAAATCACGAATCGCAACTTTGGGGACATGAAGATAAACACCTTCTCATGGCCACAAAGTATGTTGATTTAAGAAACAATAGTGACCTGGTTCAATCTTGTAGATTTGCCAAATTGGTCAGAATTTCTGAGGTCTTTCCAGAAGGGTGCTTTACCCAACTGGAAGTATTTTCTCTACCTTACATATGTGGAGGGCAGGGAAAAGAATATTACTTCATGAACCCACTATCAAACAAACATTCTTTTCTACTCCAATGGTGTTCATTCTCTGAAGGGGAAAAGAAAATTAATATTTATTAAGTGTCTACCCAGTGATTCATAGGTATTTACTTTTATTGAGTGTCTACCAAGTCAGTTAATATTTATTGAGTGTCTGAAAAGCATCTCCAGGGAGAGAGAAATAAAGTCAATTAGCCAGACTGGAGGGTCACATAGACTCAGCCCAAAGCCATCGTGTGAGTTGATTGGCACCAGGCTACCTAACAAGCAATTGGAGAGAATTGAGCATCGGAGAGAAATGAGATGGAAGAGAAGGACAGGTAGAAAGTGACAACGATGAGACACCATGGAACTCTGGAGACAAGGAGAACACGGCTGCCAGTTGTCTTTCCTCTAGTTGAGCCGGAGAAGGCAATGGCACCCCACTCCAGTACTCTTGCCTGGAAAATCCCATGGACGGAGGAGCCTGGTAGGCTGCAGTCCATGGGGTCGCTAAGAGTCGGACACGACTGAACGACTTCACTTTCCCTTTTCACTTTCATGCATTGGAGAAGGAAATGGCAACTCACTCCAGTGTTCTTGCCTGGAGAATCCCAGGGATGGGGGAGCCTGGTGGGCTGCTGTCTATGGGGTCGCACAGAGTCGGACACGACTGAAGCGACTTAGCTAGTTGAGCCCCTCAAGTTTCCTTGGGATCCTTACATAACTCCATCTTTCCTTGAGTTAGCTTGGAGAGATTTCTGTTCCTTCCGACTCCCTGTGTCGTGAGACAGCTGAGTGGTGTCACTTCTTTTTTAAAAATGTAATTTCATTTTTGTCCTGCCATAATTTTGTGAAGGTGCACCTCAAAGCATGTGGGATCTTAGTTCCCGGACCAGGGATCAAACCCACACCCCCTGCAGTGGAAGTGCGGAGTCTTAACCACCGGGCAATCTGGGAAGTCCTTGTGTCACTTCTTAACAGCTTTGCTGGCAATTCACCTGTCACATGTGGGTTTACTGAAAATACCCCATTTTCACACACGTGTGCACACACACACACACACACACAAATTGTTAGTCATTCTAGGAATGGATAAAACTTTCCCTTTGACAGAATTCTCAGTCTCCTTGGATTCTGTACAACCAGTCTAATTTCCTATAGGTTTCAGATGCTGAAATAATAATGAAGAAAGTTGGAAAGTTAATTTAAATACCTACCTGTTTCCACTTGAGGGCTGTTACAAACAGTCCAGCTCTAAGCACTTTTTGTTTGTCTATGGTGGACAGGCATGACAATATCTTTCTTTTTTTTGTATTTTCTTGGTCACAACCCATGGCATGTGGGATCCTAGTTCCCCAACTAGGGGTTGAACCTGCTCTCCTTGCATTCAAAGCTCAGAGTCTTAACCACTGGACTGCCAGGGAAGTCCCTGAATGTCTTTCTGCTAGGTAGGTACCAAGAGGGGATATACTAGGTTCCTGGAGATACGTGTTTTGTTTTTTTTTTTTTAGCTACATCCTTCAAAGGAATGGACAGTGATAAAGCAACTGCAATAATGAACAGAAGACAAGTCTGTAGCTTCACAAGCCTTGCCAGACCCTTGAGAGAAGCAACCTGAGGACAGGATTTAGGCTGATGCAGAAAAGATACTTCCTAATGTTTAAATTGTGAAACAACTTCACCAGGAGAAGGGATTCAATAACCACAGATCTGAGCTCTGCTTGGAACAACCCAAGCCTCATTCCGTGTCACTATATATCACAGTGTCCAAATTTACCATAAGTAGGTCCCATTATATTTACTTTTTCTGCTTGGAAAATCTGGAGCTGGGTGTTTGGCTCTCAAAGTCTCTTTCATTGTTTGAGTTAGCATTAGGCTTTGCTCTGGAGAGCAGAGACTATTTTTCTTAATTTATACCTTTCCTGAGTTTTTGGGTCAAAGATCATAAGTTGGGGGTTGGCAACACAGAAGTAGACATACCATCTTCATTAGGATTTCTGTGGAGTTCTGGAGACTTTATGCTTACCGCTGGGTTGTACTTTTGTACTGGGTTCTATTTCAACAGCCAAGGGTGCATTAGGCAGGATAAACTGTTCACTGAATGTCTCTGGAGGCACCAACAATTTTTTTCCATCTGAATAATTTTCCTTTTGTATAGCATCCATTCTGCCCTAAAAGACATCGAGCTGCTGCCCAAGAGAGCACAGGCCACTGATTTTTAATAACTCTGAAAAACAAGTAGAGTAAGCATTTTTCTTCCCATTTCACCATGGGGGAAACCTGAGACTCGGAGACCTTATGTAATTTTCCCCAGATCACACAAATAGTTCATGGCAGAAGTGGTATTAGAAGTTAGGACACCTCTCTCTGTGCACTAAACCACCATGAAATGCCCCCAAACAGCACTCAAGCATGCAGGGTCTAGACTATCTCACCAAGATACATTACCAGGCACGACTGTTTTGTCTAAATCGGCCATACCATGTCACAATATTCATTAAGGTCTAACCGTGCGCAAAGTACTGAGACCCATTTTAATAACTGCTCAATATGAGCCAAACCATCAAACTGTCATGTTTGTAGACACAGTGATATTCTATCCCTCCCACTGGTCAGCTTCATTAGCTTCTCGCGGGTGATAGTTATCTGTCTGGGTATGATGGAGTCCAATTTAATAAACCAGCAAAAC
This sequence comes from Bos indicus, assembly GCF_029378745.1. Taxonomy (NCBI): domain Eukaryota; kingdom Metazoa; phylum Chordata; class Mammalia; order Artiodactyla; family Bovidae; genus Bos; species Bos indicus. Next base: position 7,168,634 of record NC_091772.1, on the reverse strand, counting down.
TTCTCTTGAAAACGTGTTTTTGCAAAAAATGTTCCTTGAAAGTCCTTCAGGAAAGTTACCTCTGAAAACCCTCCAGAAACAAGCCACACTGGAGACTGACCTATGCAGTAAGTGCTGCTCTGCCAGTTCTTTGTCCAGCCGTTCTGTTCCTTTTATTAAGTGCAGGTTATAGCAGGGGCTGGTGTGGGGCCCTCTTAATGAAATGTACACTAGAATCATATAATTTTTGGTGATATAGTCACACCTTGGGAGGAAAGACAGAACAAAGATGGCCTGGGGGAAGAGCTGGTCACTTTGGCATCTCCAGTGGGGAGTGGATTGGTGGGCAGTGCCACCCCGGCTCTGTTACTGTCCTCTTGTATAAGCTAAGTGTCCAACCTCTCCCTGAAGGTTGAGCCACTGTTTCTCTCTCTTCACTATTCCAAGAGGATGCTTTTAGTTAACATTCTTTGGCTATAAGTAGCAGAAGCCAATGGAGATTAAAAAGGAGGAATTATCAAGATGTGAAGTTGTCTGGCCAAACAAGAAGATGAATATGGTGTACATTATTTGATTCCGTTCCCACTTCCCTCTTGCCCACTTGTCTATAGTCCCAAGTTTCTACTAGGGATCTGCGTGGGTCTGGGGGTGCTGATCTCTGCTCTGTTTCTACGGGTGGGACGCATGACCTAGACTCATCCAATGAACATAGTCTTTCCTGCTCATCTTCCTGCTTGCCGCAGTACCTGATGCAGAGGTGAGCATGTGACCTATGTCCATCAAGTCAGCAAGACGCGGGGGGCTTTCAAGTGGAAATTCTGGATCTCTTTCCTTTTGGGTGAAAGAAAAAATTGTATAGCCCTGAGGGCTTGTGGTGATCATCTTGATCTTGTCATAGATAGAGAAGAGAGGCAGAAAAGCCTGGTCCTTGGGGAGGTCATTGATCCACTTGATCAAGCCTTACCTGAAGATAGATTCCTCTGTCTTTTCAGTCATATAAACCAAGAAAATCTCTCTCCCTTCCTCCCCTCTCTTTCTTTCTCTTTGTCTCTTTAACTCCCCCCATCCTTTCTGTCCTCTCTTCTCCTTTTACTTTTCAGGTCATGTTCACTGACCATATCCAAACATGTTTCCCCCAAATGACTGATGATTCCTCAATTCATCTCAGTTCAAGTGAACAAGTCAGACTGAACTAGAATGTCTTCTACCATGACCACATTTCTGGGAATTGGGTATTTGATTGGCTCAATCCATAGTAGCCTTGAGGGAAAAACAAGAGAGGAAAGAGATTCAAGGGGCAGAAGGAGATACAAACTCCACTGCTGATCCACCATGTCATGGAGGGAACCTGGACAGAACTCACACCATATTTGCATCCTCATAAACCGAGTGAGTCAAGGACCCCAAGATCAAAATGAACTGAAGGTAATGAGACCTCCTTTTAAGGTTGTCAGCAGATAAATCCTCCAGTTGCTTGATTTTTCTTCAACAGAAATCAAATGAAACCATGTTCTTCTGAAGAAGTGTATGCGGTGAGGATTTTATCAAGTGAGCCAAAAGCAATTCCTAGAAGACTTCTGAAAAGAAAATCTGAAGTTCCTTTGACCACAAGAGCTGGAAGATGGATGGCAGGAAGCAAATGTTGAGAGAAGAAATAAAGAACAGCATTTGTGTTTAAGGACTTCTGTTCAGATGAGTTGTTAAAAATGATTACCCAGTGATTTAGGAGAGAGATGGTTTTTAAAGTTCTAATTCTTTCACGAACACAGTGCTATGAATTTCTTTAAATCTGGCGCATGCAAAAAGCTTCTGATTCAAAAGCTCCGTGTTATGATTATCCTGTTGTGGTGGCAGATACAGTTCCAGAATGTTTTGTGCTAAACTGAGATCATTCTTCTAGTTCAGAAATATTTCAGATTCTTATTCATTTCAAGTTTCTTGGGTACAGAAGAGTGTTGAACTTCAGAAAATTTTACTTGGCTATGTTTCAAAAAGGTATTCTTAATGAACAGATTTCTCCCTAACCTCATAGATCCAAAAAACAACATTTTGAGAGCTATTTTAAAGTTTGTAGCAGTCAGGATTCTTCCAAGTTGACAGAAACCAAACCCAATCCAACTCACACACAAAAGAGAATTGACTTGTATATCCAAGAAATCTAAGCTTAGATATACTTCAGGCATGAACTTATAATGTCTATCAATAAACATTAAAAAACAATAAGAATTTAGGTGTTCTATTATTAATACATACATACCCATGTTTATAACAGCACTATTCAATTGCCAAAAGGTGGAAAGAGCCCAAAGATTTCTCAACAGATGAATGGATAAACAAATTGTGATATAACTATACAATGGAATATTATTTAGCCATAAAAATGACCTATTAGTACATGCCACAACATGGATGAACCTCAAAACCATTACGCTAAATGAAGTAAGCCAGACATAAGAAGACACACATGGAATGATTTCATTTATATGAAATATCCAGAATAGGCAAATTTATAGAGGCAGCCAGAGGCCAAGAGAAGGATGAGATGGAGAGTTACTGCTTAATAGTCCCTGGGTTTCCTTCTGGGATGATGAAGCATCCTGAACTGGACAGAGGTGGTGCTGGTACAACAGTCGAAGTACAAAATGCCACTGAGTTATTCACTTCACAATGGTTATTTTCATGTTATGTGACTTTCACCTCAGTACAATTTTAAAAAAAAGTGGGGGGAGGGGAGAAGAAAACCTTCTAAGGGACTTCCCTGGTGGTGCAGTGGATAAGAATCTATCTGCCAATGCAGGGGACACAGTCTGGATTCTGGTCCAGGAAGATCCCACGTGCTTAGGAACAACTAAGTCCATGCAGCACAACTATTTGTGCCTAAAGCCCATGCTCTGCAAGAAGAAAAGCCGCTGTGATGAGAAGCCCGTACACTGCAGCAGAGAGTACCCCTGCTCGCTGTGTCTGGAGAAAGCCCTTCAAAGCAACGAGGATCCAGCATAGCCAAAAACAAATAAGGAAAAAAATTTTTTAAAGAAAGCCTTTTAAAATAGCTTTTGGGTGTTCTGCCTTAAAAATCAGGTTTTTAATAATTAAAAATTACTACTTACTGGAATCATAATTATAGTAGTGTGCTTATTGTTGGTTTGCCTTGTTTTAGAAAAAATTTTTAGCTTTGAAATAATGTCAGAGTAAGGTTGCAAGAATAATATAAACAACTTTCACATACCAACATTCCCCAGTGGTTCAAACGTTACTGCATTTGTGAACTCAGAGAGTAGAGTGGTAATTACCAGGGGCTGGGAAAATGGGGAAATGTTGGTCAAAGGGTACAGACTTCCAGTTATAAGGTGAATAAGTCCTAGGGGTCTAAACTGCAGCATGGTGACTATAGTTAGTAATTCTGCATTGTGTAATGGAAAGTCACTACAGATCTTAAATGTCCTCACCATTTACGCAAAAAAGGTAATTATGTTATGTGATGGATATGTTGGCTAAAGCTTTGGTGGTAATCATCTTGCAGCATGTAAGTGTATCAAAGCAACTCATTGTAACACCTGAACTTATGCAAGTTATATGTCAATCACCTCTCAATAACACTGGACAAAAGCAAAATAAAAAACTTTGAAGTTCATACCACATTTGCTTATTTTCTGCCTATCGACCATCATCTATTTGACTCTGTTATCTGTGTGTCTACCTGGTAAATGTGTGTGTGTTTATTATTTGTTTCTGGCTGTGCTGTGTCTTTGTTCCTGCATGCGGGCTTTCTGTAGTTGAGGCCAGCGGGGACCGCTCCTCGCTGTGGTGCATGGTCTTCTCATTGCAGTGGCTTCTCTTGTTGCAGAGGACGAGCTCTAGAGCAGGTTCTCAGTAGTTGTGGCACGTGGGCTGTGTTGCTCCAAGGTGTGTGGGATCGTCCCACACCAGGAATCGAACCTGTGTGCTATAAATTGGCAGGCGAATTCTTAATCACTGGACCACCAGGGAAGTCCTGTCTGTGTGTTTATATATGTAAACACATATGCATTCACAGTATTATTTTATTTTTAAGGAGGCCTACAACTATGATAGTCTATGATTCTCTGAATAATAGTAGAAACTGGGGTAGGAGCCAAAGTAGGTCTGAAATAATTCATAAATTGTAACGCAGAGGTTAAGTGCACCCTCGATGATGTGGTTTGGGGTACAAGTAATGGAATGGGGGAAGGGTGAGAAGGTTGTGGGAAGAGAGGGCAATTCCCAGCCATCTGAAACAGCTTTGCAAGTGATGGGTCACTGCCAAGATGAATGCTGGGGACCACCAGCACAGGAAACAGGACGTGATGGCCCTGCTCCAGCTCCCCAAGTGGAGGAACCTGCCAATCAAGCCACCAGCCCCATCTGCCCGCATTTCGGGTTCTTCTTTGGACTGTGTTCCCTGTCCTCTGCTTTTGAAGATGACGCCACCAGTAATGCTCCCCAGCTGGGGCAGCAGGTGTCACTGATAAGACCAGCGGGGCCCAGCAGTCTTCCCACACTGGGAACACACGGCAAGTCCTCTTTGAGGGCTGCGGTTGCTACTCACAATCTCATGGTTGGTGCAGTTAGTTTTTAAACTTGCAGACTGGCTTATTAAGAGATGTCTCATTTCTCATCCTCCCAAGATGAGAACCTTGTGCAAGAGCCTCTCTAAGCCACAATAAATACTTTTTCACCCAGCACAGTTCTGTGGGATTCTTGGTTGTCATGTGGGAATATATCCCAGCTTCAGCCACATTAATGTGGTGCATGTAATTGATTCTATAAATGTACACATACTTTCAGCTGTTTTTAAAGTAAGACAGCGTGTGTAGAATTCCCTTTATCCTTTCATCTGAAGAATCCAGTGAAGAGGACACTTTTGGAGAGTTATCTTTAGGAGAGAGACATATCTTTTTTGGCCACGCCACACAGGATGTGGGATCTTAGTTCCCCCACCAAGGATTGAACCCACGCCCCCTTCATTGGAAGCATAAATTCTTAACTCCTGGACCTCGAGGGAAGTTCCCTGGGAGTGTTATCTTTAAAATACACATAATTGTGTATAGAATAAAATGAAGAGCTTAACAGCATGGCTTCAAGGTGAGGGTGCTTATCACAGCTTTTGTGTTTGCATTTGTGCTTCATTGTTTACTTGAGTTTAAACCACTTCCCTGGTGGCTCAGATGGTAAAGAATCTGCCCGCAATTCAGGAGAGCCAGGTTCAATCCCTGGGTCAGGAAGATCCCCTGGAGAAGAGCATGGCAACCCATTCCAGTATTCTTGCCTGGAGAATTCCATGGACAGAGGAGCCTGGCGGGCTACAGTCCATGGGGTCACAAAGAGTTGGACACGACTGAGAAGGCAATGGCACCCCACTTCAGTACTCTTGCCTGGAAAATCCCATAGATGGAGGAGCCTGGTAGGCTGCAGTCCATGGGGTCGCTAAGAGTTGGACATGACTAAGCGACTTCACTTTCACTTTTCCCTTTCTTGCATTGGAGAAGGCAATGGCAACCCACTCCAGTGTTCTTGCCTGGAGAATCCCAGGGACGGGGGAGCCTGGTGGGCTGCCGTCTCTGGGGTCACACAGAGTCGGACACGACTGAAGCGACTTAGCAGCAGCAGAGAACTAACATTGGGACAGGAATCTGAGTGTCAGCAGTCTATTCGGGATGAGATCACAGGAAATGCTGATGTAGGCAGGTTACCACTGTGGACAGCCAAAGCTTAAGCTCACTGAGGAACTTCTGAGGACAGCACAGGAGACTACCTTACAGTGATCCCCACCCAAGGGCCCCGCCCCACGCCAGGACTGAGGGAGTTGGGGAAATTGTATACTTGCTGCTCGGGGTGAGTAGATGGGGCAGAAACTGGTCTAGCTAAGAAGACTTCTGGCAAAGATACTGAAATGCTAGCAGTTGGAATTCAGGTGAACCTGTAGCTTGAGGGAACCTGTAATACTCAAGGGAATATGACAGCATCTGCTCCCTTTGAGGTAGGCAGGGTTTTACCCTTTTGCTGCTTGGGAAACAAGTTCAGGGACATTTAACGACTTTCCCCAAAGTCAAGTGGTATGCCAGAGTTCTAACTACAAGTCCTCTTATTGAAAACCCACCTCCAACTGGCACAAGTGAAACGGGGAACATACTGATGCCTGTAACTAAAAAGCTTGGGGGAAAGTCTTCAGGTTCAGCTGGATCCAGAAACTCAAACCATGCTATTGGCATGATGATCTGGCCATTCTCTTCTGTGTATATATTTATTCATTAAGTACATTAAATATTTATTTCCAGAAATGAATCCATAGAAATGGAAGACAGGACACTGTAACTCAGCTGAGAAAGTAAATTACCTGTGGACAAATTTTAAGCTAATTTAAAATAATTAAATATTAAAAATAAATAAATAATAGTACAACACTATGAGTATATATGTATGGATGTGAGAGTTGGACTGTGAAGAAAACTGAGCGCCGAAGAATCGATGCTTTTGAACAGTGGTGTTGAGAGTCCCTTGGACTGCAAGGAGATCCAATCAGTCCATACTGAAGGAGATCAGTCCTGGGTGTTCATTGGAAGGACTGATGCTGAAGCTGCAACTCCAATACTTTGGCCACCTCATGCAAAGAGTTGACTCATTGGAAAAGACCCTGATGCTGGGAGGGATTGGGGGCAGGAGGAGAAGGGGACGACAGAGGATGAGATGGCTGGATGGCATCACCGACTCGATGGACATGAGTTTGAATGAACTCCGGGAGTTGGTGATGGACAGGGAGGATTGGCATGCTGTGATTCATGGGGTCACAAAGAGTCGGACATGACTGAGCAACTGAACTGAACTGAACTGACTGACTGATGAGTATATATATATATATATATCTACAAGTTGAGGAATGGTGATAAGCTCAGAAATTCAAATGAATTTAGGCAAAAAGCAGACAACTGGGGATAAATAGAAAATTTTATTTTCTATCATATTTCATTGGAGACCTCACAATTTTAGGGCCTCCTCTGGTACTTCAGCAGTGGCTTTGTGGTTCAGAGTCTCATCACAGAATTTCAAGCACTGCCTGTGTACTTGGATGGTTGTCACATCTTCTGTCTTGGATTGTGGTTATTTTTATCCCACTTCAGTGGACCCAATGGCTCTTTTAGGATGCTAGCACTGTGCATTCTCTGCTCATCCATTCCAAACAGAGGATTTGGTCTTCACCCTGTCCCAAGGCATGAACATCAGGGTCCCCACAAATAGAGCCTCAGCTAGTAGGATTTAGCGAGTGACTAGAAGGTGTTTCCTAGTGCTGAGACCAACAGAGAACAGCTGAACTGGCAGGTTCTGGGAAACCTGGGACAGAAGAACACATGGTCAAGTTAATTCTTGAAAAACTGGGAAGAGGTACCATCAGCAAGTCAAGAAATAGGAAACCCAGAAGCATAGATGAAACAGGAATGGGGCAAGGGAGTGTTCTGCAAGTTGGGTTCCCTGGAGAGCAGACTCTGAGATGTAGTTTGATGTGCAGGATGTTGACTGCGGAGCGTCCTGGGTATGAACACCTGAGGAAAGGGAGGTAAAGAAGCACACGTGGACACAGGGAGAAGTTGAACAGTGTGGGGCTAATGACAGACTCAGCCAGTCCAGAGGCAGAGAAGTCAGAGCGGGTCTTGAGAGTTGTCCTGAGTCAAGCTGAGATGGCCTGGCTTTTGTGCTCTTTGTGAGCTAGCTCCCTCTGCTGGGAAAATCTGTAAGGCTTGAGTGACCCCCAAAATGTATCTCTGAGCTTCAGATCTCTGCATGCCACTGCCAACATGACATTTCTAAATTTTATTATTTTAGAAATTTGTTTGTTTTTGGCTGCGCTGCCTCTTTGTTGCTATGCTAGGGCTTTCTCTAGTTGCAGTGAGCAGGGGCTACTGGTCAATGCAGTGTGCAGGTTCTTGTCAAGGTGGTTTCTCTCTTTTTTTTTGCAGTGGCTTCCCTTGTTGCAGAGCACCAGGCTCCACGGCACGAGTGTTTCAGTAGTTACAGCAAGTGAGGTCAGTACTTGTGGCCCACAGGCTTAGTCGACTTGAGGCATGTGGGATCCTCCCAGAGCAGGGATCGAACCTGTGCCCCATGTGTTGGCAGGCAAATTCCTAACTGCTGGACCACAAGGGAAATCCCAACTTGACATTTCTTTGCCATCTCAAGATGTGTGATGAGATTAAGAGCCAGGAGTAAGAGTAAAGAGAGCAGGACCATGATGGTGGCTGCAGAAAGGTCACAGGAGCCAGGCCAGGTGCCAATGCTTGTGCAGCCCTTTCACCATTGTATCAAGGGCTGATCGTGATCCTAGAAATGGCTCCATAAAGAGTGGACCCCGTCTTCAAACATTCCACTCCTGTTCGTGTACTCCTCACATTTTATATACTTGTGTGGATGTTTTCTCCTTTCTCTTTGAAAGTCGATCTTCTTTTATTACCTAGTTCAATGTTTGTGAAAAGACCTGCAGGAATTAATACAAGACCAGTGTAATTTAAGGCTCTCAGAGCCAAGAGTCTTTGGAAGAAAGAGTCTTAGGCCTTTGAACGGAGGTGGCAGCCAACGGCTTCAGCAATTGAGATTTTCTTGGGCAGGAATGCTCTGGAATACTGGAAGAAGAATTTCCTCCTCTCTCTCTCCTTCTGTCTGAAAATTCTTCCATTGGTCAAATATTGAAATGGAGAAGACTTCAAGTTTGATCCCCCAAACTATGCTTTATCTCCAAAAATTTAGAAGAAGGAAAAACACAGAGAAAAACTTCAGAAGTAGAAAATTGTGAATTTGTGGTATTGGAAAGAGTATGGGATTGGAAGCCAAGAGACTTAGGTTTCTGGTCTTGATCCTGCCACTGAAGTAGCTATGTAACCTTGAACAAAACATTGATGTTTTCTTGGCCTCGTCTATAAAAAGAAGGGATCTGGGCATGGTTATCTGCAAGTCCCCTAACCCCCACCACTTGCTCTTTTTCTTTTCTTTTTTAACTTGTCGAACAGTTTTATTCTCAGTTCTCCTTTACCCCTGTAAGTTTGCTCAGTGGAGCTAGGTAGAATCCTGTCCCTAGATGAGAACTTTGGACTGCCAGAACAGCTTTTCTGATAATTTGTAAGTAATACAGTTTTCCGGTCTAAATTTCCTTTTAATGCTAGGATTCCATTATTTACCTAGTAGTGAATGACAGGGAGAAGGCAATGGCACCCCACTCCAGTACTGTTGCCTGGAAAATCCCATGGACGGAGGAGCCTGGTAGGCTGCAGTCCATGGGGTCGCTAGGAGTCGGACATGACTGAGCAACTTCACTTTCACTTTCCACTTGCATGCATTGGAGAAGGAAATGGCAACCCACTCCAGTGCTCTTGCCTGGAGAATCCCAGGGACGGGGGAGCCTGGTGGGCTGCCGTCTATGGGGTCACACAGAGGCAGACACGACTGAAGCGACTTAGCAGCAGCAGCAGCAGTGAATCACAATATCACACACGGCAGAATTATGTTGAAGTCAGCCAGGTGCTTCCATACGTAGTAATTCAATTGAGCTTCACAAATGTTAACAGGTCTGTAAGGCAGGCTGGGCAGATAGTAATAGATTTCCCATTTTGCTACAGGGGAAAATTTAGACATATTTATTTCCATAGTGTATTGGGATTCTTTCAGTTGCAAGTTCCTCCTAAAAACCCAATTCCTAGCCCGATCAAAAATGAAAGCTCTTTATAATGAAAGCATGCAATTGCAAAGTCCAGGGGTACCACAAGTGGTTCACCGATCTCTTGTCCACAATCTGATCACTCTCTTCTTCGCATAGTTTTCACAAAATTAATAAATATTTCTTGAGCACTGTTATGTATTAATCACTGTTGTAGGTACAGGGGGTGCAGTGAATGAAACATTTAATTACAACAGTGATGAACACACAGCTACGTTCAAATAAATATTCACAGAACTCACATTCTTACATACATGGAAATAATCATAAGACGTACTTCTACTGGAAGGAGAGGGCATAAACAAACAAATAAATAACATGTGTTGTGCCAGGTGGTGGAAAGAACTACAGAGCAGAAAACACACGATGTGACTGAAGTGAGTTACCTGCCCACAGTGGAGTTGCCATGGCAATGGCTGGACTACAACAGTGCGCCAAGAAGATGTGAGAGGAGGCATAGGTATGTTTCATACAGATAACATCTCTTAAACCTATCTGCCCAAGGATCCCATTTTTCTCTTGGTGACCGCCATTATCCCGTATGCCATGTGCAGAACACACCTGAGCTTGCATGGGTTGAAACAGCTACTAAAGACAGTGTTATGTGTGTGTGCGTGCGTGTGTTCTTAGCTGTTCAGTCGTGTCTGACTCTTTGTGACCCCATGAACTGCAGCCTGACAGTCGCTTCTGCCCAAGGGGATTCTCCAATTAAGCACCCTGGAGTGGGTTGCCATGCCCTCCTCCAGGGGATCTTTCCATCCCAGAGATCAAACCCAGGTCCTCCTGCATTGCAGGTGGATTCTTTACTGAATGAGCCAACAGGACTATATACAAGCAGCAATAAAAACCATTATCACTCAGTTACCATGCCTGATTTCTTCCAGAATGTTCTTTCTGACATTCTCACTGAGACAATCTTAGCACTGATTGAGCATCTATTGGAATACACCTGTGCAGAGTCTCCCTTCCCCATATACACACTAAACTGCACTTCTGCTTCTAAGGATTCCAGCTTGGGGTGGACATAGTCACCTGCATATGCAGTGCCCATTTCTCCATCTCCCCAGCAGCACCCCACATGTGAAATGATGACAGCAGTTTAACTCTTAGCTCCAGAGGTGAACTATGATTGGTTTAAGGCAATCAGTGCATTCCATATTTTAGCTTGAGTGACTGAGCTAGAGACAATGTTAAGTAATTTTCTGGCTGTAGATAAAAGAGCATGTCATACCAATTGTTATTGGTAACCACTCTTTGACCAAAGAGAGAATCAGCCTTGGGATGAAACCAAACAGAGATGGGTAGAGTTTAGGTAGAAAGACCCTAGAAGTCCTGGGTCAGGAAGCTCTTGCCTGAAGTTCAGCCTAGCACCAGATTTCTCCGTTACGTGGACCAATACATCTTCTCTATGGCCTTAAAAACCTGAGTTTGCTTCTTCTGTTGTTCGCAAAGAATTAAATTCTACTTGATGGCTTCTTTGAAAATGATGACCAAATTTCAGACTCAATCATATAAGCTTTATGAAATCAGTAGCATGAGGCCCTGTATTTCAGGATGTCCCTAATGTGTAGAAGAAATAAATATTTATTTGACATAGTTTCACCATGTTTCCCTTAGCACATGTTTGCTCACAAGAGCAGAACCCTTATACCCTTCCAGAATTTGGGTTGGAGAAGTATGAAAGGGAGAGGCAGTACTTTAAGATTAAAGACTTCCCTGATGGTCCACCGATTAAGAATCCACTTGCCAATGCAGGGGACATGGGTTTGATCCCTGGTCTGGGAAGATGCCACATGCCCCAGGGCAACTAAGCCGGCACACCACAGCTACTGAGCCCACACGCTGCAACTACTGAAGCCCAAGCACCCTGAAGCCTGTGCTCCACAACAACAGAAGCCGCCACAGGGATACGCCTCACGCCGCAACTAGAGACAGCCTGTGTGCAGCAGCGAAGACCCAGCCCAGCCAAAAAAGCAAAAAACAAAACAACAAAAAATAGATTTCCCAGGCTTCCCTGGTGGCTCAGTGGTAAAGAATCTGCCTACCAACACAGGAGCTGCTGCTGCTGCTAAGTCGCTTCAGTCGTGTCCGACTCTGTGTGACCCCATAGACGGCAGCCCACCAGGCTCCCTCGTCCCTGGGATTCTCCAGGCAAGAGCACTGGAGTGGGTTGCCATTTCCTTCTCCAATGCATGAAAGTGAAACATGAAAGTGAAGTTGCTCAGTCGTGTCCGACTCTTAGCGACCCCATGGACTGCAGCCCACCAGGCTCCTCCATCCATGGGATTTTCCAGGCAAAAGTACTGGAGTGGGTTGCCATTGCCTTCTCCGTCAATACAGGAGACATGGGTTCAATCCCTGATCTGGAAAGATCCCACATGCCTTGGAGCAACTAAGCCCATGCTCTGAAGCCTGCGCTCTGCAACAAAAGAGACTGAAATGAGAAGCTCCTGCACTGCAAGTAGAGAGTAGCCCCCACTCACTGCAACTAGAGAAAAGCCCGAGCAGCAACAAAGACCTCGTACAACCAAAAATAAAGAAATAAAATAATAATAATAAATTTAAAAAAAATACAAATCTCCTGAAGGTCAGGATAGTGTTTGCTGGTTCCCCAGCTAACACTCGATAAATGTCTGTCAGATTAATTAATTAAAAATAAATTTCCTAATTTGAGGAGTATTCTGCAAAATAACTGGCCCCCAAATAACTGACTCTTCAAAATTCCCCAAGTCCTGAAAGATAAAGAAAGATTCAGTAACTGTTCCAAATTGAAGCATACTAAGGAGACATGACAACTGAATGCAAATATGACCCTGGACTGAAACTTGAACCAGAAAAAGGAGATGAGGGGGACAATTAGCAAAACTGAATAAGATATGTTATATGGAGATAAAAACAAAAGTAAACAAGTGGGGCCTGATTAAACTTTAAAGCTTTTGCACAGCAAAGGAAACTATAAGCAAGGTGAAAAGACAACCCTCAGAATGGGAGAAAATAATAGCAACTGAAACAGCTGACAAAGGATTAATTTCCAAAATATACAAGCAGCTCATACAACTCAAAGCCAGAAAAACAAACAACCCAATTAAAAAGTGGGGAAAAGACTTAAACAGACATTTCTCCAAAAAAGATATATAGATGGCTAACAAACACATGAAAAGATGCCCAATATCACAAATTATTAGAGAAATCCAAATCAAAACTACAATGAGATATCACCTCACACCAGTCAGAATGGCCCTCATCAAAAAGTCTACAAAAAATAAATGCTGGAGAGTGTGTGGAAAAAAGGGAATGCTCTTGCACTGTTGGTGGGAATGTAAATTGATACAGCCACTATGGAAGACAGTATGGAGATTCCTTAAAAAACTAGGAATAAAACCAGCATATGACCCAGCAATCCCACTCTTAGGCATATATCCTGAGGAAACCAAAATTGAAAAATACACATGTACCCCATTGTTCATTGCAGCACTATTTGCAATAGCTAGAACTTGGAAGCAACCTAGATGCCCATCAACAGATGAATGGATAAAGAAGTTGTGATATGTATACACAAAGGAATATTGGGGCTTCCCTGGTTGCTCAGAGGTTAAAACGTCTGCCTCCAATGCGGGAAACCTGGGTTCGATCCCTGGGTAGGGAAGATCCCCTGGAGAAGGAAATGGTATTACTCAGCCATAAAAAGGAATGCATTTGAGTCAGTTCTGATGAGATGGATGAACCTAGAACCTATTACACAGAGTGAAGTGAGTCAGAAAGAGAAAGATAAATATCATATTCTAACACACATATACGGAATCTAGAAAAATGGTACTGAAGAATTTATTTACAGGGCAACAATGGAGAAACAGACATAGAGAATAGACTTATGGACATGGGGAGAGGGGAGGAGAGGGTGAGATGTATGGAAAGAGCAACATGGAAACTTACATTATTACCATATGTAAAATAGATAACAATAGATAACCAACAGGAATTTGCTGTGTGGTTCAGGAAACTCAAACAGGTGCTCTATGTCAACCTAGAGGGGTGGGATGGGGAGGGAGATGGGAGGGAGGTTCAAAAGGGAGGGGGTATATGTATACTTATGGCTGATTGATGCCGAGGTTTGACAGAAAACACCAAAATTCTGAAAAGCAATTATCCTTCAATAAATAAATAAAAAGGAAAAACTGAATAAGATACATTATAGTATTGAATCAATGCTAATTTTCTGATTTTGATCATTGCTCTGTGGTCACATGAATTGTCAACATTTGAGGAAGCTGGATGAAGGCTATACAAATATTTTTGAAGTATTTCTACAATGTTTTTGAAAGTTAGAAATTATTTCAAAATGAAAAGGTTAAAATTTCTCCAGTTAAAAAATAAATAAGAGGTTTGGAGTGGTGCTTTATTAATGCATTGATTAGAATTTCCACTGTCATGATATTTCATGAATACAGAGAGGATTTAGATCTACAGCACAGCCTTGGAAATTCATGCATTTGCAAACTCGAAATTCACAATTTTACCCTAGAAGATGCCAGACTGAAGGCAGATCTATTTCTTTTATGATGCCTCATTAAGGGTCTCTGAGCTGGTCTTGGAAGAACGCGAAAAATGTTTTGGTTTGAGAGTAAGACAGATGTCAATCCAGAAAATTTTAAAAGCAGGCAGTTGTTCAAATGAGACTTTAAGTCAGCTTGGAGAGCAAAAAGATTTGACAAAGAAATGCAGAGATGGCACATCTGAGTGGGTTGTTTTGGCACCCACGAGGGAGCTGTAAGCCAGCATTTAGAATGGGTGAGCATGGAAAATAGATTTGGTAGAAAAAGATGGTGATTCACTCACCAATAATAATAATGATAAATACTGCTGACAAGGAACTTTTAATTAGCAAATGGAAAATCAGCCCAAGACACATATGCTGAGTCCCTTAGAGGTGAGGTCAGAACAAATTCTTTTTAAAAATGGGAACATTTGTAGTAGTTCCTGGCCCTGGAATCTATTGATCTTGGTGGTTCCCCCCGCCTCCTTAAATATGGAAGATAATGTTCTCCTCTCTTTCAGAGAAAATCAGATTACTTTCTCACTGAGTTAACATGAAGATTACTCTGAAATGCATCAGAAAACTCACTGCATGGTTTATTTATTTCTTTCTCCAAGTAAAAGAAGTATCAGAAGTTCTGTTTTTCAGAACCATTAACTATGATTCTGATTCATACTGCGCAACTGGAAAAGGCGGCCAAGAGCAGATTCTGGGAAATGAGCTCAGTCAAAAGCCTGAATTCAGAAACTCGTTTGGAGGACTTCCTGTCCTAGAATGGGCCATTGACAGGAGTGGAGGGTAAGATGCCCTCCATTTACAGGAAAGAGACGCAAGCTTTGTGTGGGAAGCCTCTACTTGAACTTCCACCTCAGCAGTGGGCAATGCTATGGATCATCTCTGCTTCTACCTTTTTTCTGCCTTCTGATAGTAAATTCCCTTAAATTTCCTCTTCTAGTCCTTGTATTCTCCCCCCTTCTTCCTTTCTCTTCTTCTCTTCTCGGTCTATGACCTCTTGACTCAGGTCCATGACCTCAGTCTTCTTTGCCATCATCTGTAGACTTTCATTTTGCATGATTCTAGGGAATAATAAAGATATTGGGAATAGGAAAAAAAAAAAGACAACCAACTAGCCTTAAAAGTCTTCTTCCCACTGAGGCTTTCTGGATACTCCAACTGCAGGTCCCAACCAGGGTTTGGTGTAACTTGTAACCTAAAAACCTTTATCATTTGTAACATTCCCTTGACAGGCAATGATGGTTTCCAATATGGCCTTAAGTCAAAGCCTCACTAGTCTTGATCCTTCTTTTGTAGCCTGGAGGGCCTGGGGTCGATTATATCATTATTCTTCATTCTTTATTGTTTACAATAAGTTTTTTTTTTATATTGATGCATTTGCCAGGCAACTTTCGAATGCCTCCCATCAGAAGAGACAAATTATACCACCTATCCATCAACTTTGAACTTGGCCATGAGACTTACTTTGGCCAATGAAGTGTTAACAGATATCATACCTGCAGTGTGTGTGTGTGTGTACTTAGCTGCTCAGTCATGTCCGACTCTTTGAGACCCCATGGACTGTAGCCCACCAGGTTCTTCTGTTCATGGAATTTTCCAGGAAAGAATACTGGAGTAGGTTGGCACAGAGGTATTTAAAAAAATTTTTTTTAATTGAAGTATAGTTGACTTAAAATATTGTATTAATTTCAGGTGTACAGCACAGTGATTCAATTTTTTATGGTTACACTCCATTATATGTTATTATGAAATACTGAATATAATATAACTCCTTGTGCTACACAATAAGTTCTTATTGCTTATTTATTTTATGAATAGTAGTTTGCATTGATTAATTCTATACTCCTAATTTGTCCTTCCTCCCCACTCCCCCTCTGGCAACCATAAGTTTGTTTTCTGTGTCTCTGAGTTTCTGTTTTGTGTATAGATTCACTCGTATTATTTTTTAAGATTCCACATATAAGTGATATATATGATGCTGAAGCTGAAGCTCCAACACTTTGGCCACCTGATGTGAAGAGCCAACTCATTAGAAAAGACCCTGATGCTGGGAAAGATTGAAGGCAGGAGGAGAAGGGGACGACAGAGGATGAGATGGTTGGATGGCATCACAGACTCAATGGACTGAGTTTGAGCAAGGTCTGGGAGATGGTGAAGGACAGGGAAGCCTGGAGTGCTGCAGCCCATGGGGTTACAAAGAGCTGGACATGACTGAGCGCCTGAACAACAAAAAGTGACATAATCTGATATGTGTCTTCCTCTGTCTGACTTACTGGGCTATCCAGGTGGCACTAGCGGTGAAGAACTTGCCTGCTAATGAAGAACATGTAATAGAAGTGAGTTTGGTTGCTGGGTCGGGAAAATCCCCTGGAGGAGGGCATGGCAACCCACGCCAGTATCTTTGCCTGTAGAATCCCTGGACAGAGGAGCCTGGAGGACTGGAGTCCATAGGGTCGCAAAACAGTCAGATGTCACTGAAGCAATTTAGCACATCTGACTTACTTCACTAATGATAGTATTCTCTAGATCCATCAGTGTCACTGCACATGGCAACAGCTCCTTCTTTTTCATGGCTGAGCAGTATTCCATTGTATCTGTAAGTACCGCATCTTCTTAAGCCGACCATCTGTTGATGGACATGGGTTGTTTCCGTGTCTTGGTACATTGTGGTGCCTGTGTGTTTTCAAATTGGAGCTTCCCTGGTGGCTCAGTAGTAAAGAATCTGCCTGCGATGCAGGAGCCACAGGAAACGTGGGTTCATCGCTTCTCGGCCTTTTGGCTAAGATCAAGTGCAGGAAACGCAGGTTCAATCCCTGGGTCGGGAAGATTCCCTGGAGGATGGCATTGCAATCCTCTCCAGTATTCTTGCCTGAAGAATTCCATGGACAGAGAAGACTGGTGGACTATAGTCCATAGAGTTGCAAAGAGTCAGACACAACAGAAGTGACTTGGTATGCACACACACATGTTTTCCAATTAAAATTTTCTTTCTTTTTTTCCTTAATATGTACCCAGGAGTAGGATTGCTGAATCATATGGTAACTCCATTTTTAGTTTTTTAAGGAACCTCTATACTGATTTATATCACATCAACAGTGTACAAAGTTTCCCGTTTTTGCACATCCTCTCCAATATTTATTATTTGTAGATTTTTTGATAATAGCCATTCTGACCAGGGTGACATGCTACCTCACTGTGATTTTGATTTAAATTCTCTTATAATCAGTAACGTTGATCATCTTTCCTTATTTTTAATTGGAATGTAATTGCTTACAAAGTTGTTTTAGTTTCTGTGCGTTGATCATCTTTTCATGTGCCTGTTGACCATGTGTATGTTTTCCTTAGAGAAATGTCTATTTAGGTTTTCTGACCATTTTTTGATTGGGTTGTTTGCTTTTTCAGTGTTGAGTTGTATGAGCTGTTTGTGTATTTTGGATTTTAACCCCTAGCCGGTAGCATCATATGCAAATATTTTCTCCCATTCAATAGATTGCCTTTTTGTTTTGCCAATGGTTTCCTTTGCTGTACAAAAGCTTTTAACTTTGATTAGGTCCCATTTGCTTATTTTTGCTTTTATTTCTTCTGCCTTGGGAGACTGATCTAAGAAAGTATTGCTACAATTCATGTCTGAGAATGTTTTGCCTTTGTTCTCTTCCAGGAGTTTTATGGTGTCATGTCTTACATTTAGGTCTTTAATCCATTTTGAGTTTACTTTTGTATATAGTGTGAGAGAATGTTCTAATTTCATTGATTTACTGGTAGCTATCCAACTCTCCCAACACTATTTTTTGAAGACACTGCTTTTTCTCCATTGTATATTTTTGCCTCCTTTGTCATAGATTAATTAGTCATAAGTGTGTGGGTTTATTTCTGGGTTCTTTATTCTGTTCATTGATCTGTATGTTTGCTTTTGTACAAGCAGAGGCTTTAAATGTGCCTGCGTGATTTGACTTGGTCTCTTGTGCTTTTGCCATCTCCATGGGCACATCTTGGTAGCTATTGTCTCTAGAATGAGAAACATGTGGAGAAGTCTTGAACCTGACCTGCAATCTGGGGCCACAGTAAGCAAATTCACGACCAGGATCAGAATTTCCCAGCCCAATTAGCAGACCAAGATTGTGAAAACTAAGTATTCATCATGTATTTTTTGGTTGTTGAATTTTTGTTGTTGCTATGTTGTTCAGTGGCTGAGTCGTGTCTGACTCTTTGTAACCCCATGAACTGCAGCATGCCAGGCTTCCCTGTCCTTCACTATCTCCCAGAGTTTGCTCAAATTCATGTCCATTGAGTCAGTGACACCATCCAACCACCTCGTCCTCTGTCATCCCCTTCTCCTCCTGCCCTCAGTCTTTCCCAGCATCAGGGTCTTTTCTAATAAGCTCTTCCCATCAGGTGGCCAAAGTATTGGAGCTTCAGCTTTGACATCAGTCCTTCCAATGAATATCCAGAGTTGATTCCTTTAGTACTGACTGGTTTGTTATTGTTGCTATTGCTATTGCTAAGTCACTTCAGTTGTGTCCGACTCTGTGTGACCCCATAGACGGCAGCCCACCAGGCTTCCCCGTCCCTGGGATTCTCCAGTCAAGAACACTGGAGTGGGTTGCCATTTCCTTCTCCAATGCATGAAAGTGAAAAGTGAAAGTGAAGTTGCTCAGTCGTGTCCAACCCTCAACGACCCCATGGACTGCAGCCTTCCAGGCTCCTCCATCCATGGGATTTTCCAGGCAAGAGTACTGGAGTGGGGTGCCATTGCCACAGCATTATTTCAACAATAGCTCATTGACGCGGGGGCCTCTTTTCTTCCTAGTAATGAATACATTCTTAAGCTTTACCTCTAAAATTTGCCATTGTGTGGATTTTGGTGGGAGGCAATTCCTCTCTGACCATTCCACTTCCCAACAGCAATAACAAATCCACGTGATCTGACTCAAGCAATCAGATGCTGTCTTTCTCTCAGACTCTTGAATCTGGACTCAGTGATATACAGAAGAAGGGACAGTTTAAATTTAACGTCTTTGGTGGTAGCAAGGAGTGACCAGTGAGAGTGACATCATAACCACAGACTCTTCCTGCAGTAAGATTTTGGTTGCAAGTTTGCAAGCCTAGAGCCTCCATTGACTGTTGCTCATTTTCCAAATTTCTTGTCAATTCTATGAGCAATCAACTAATTTCTAATGAATCTCTTTTCTGCTTTCAGTTAACCACAATCTTTCTATTGTTTGCATCCAAAATATCTGACTGTACAAACAACTCATTAGAAATACAGTCACTCTCAAACACAGCAAACTTTTAAATTTATTTCTAAGGCTTTATAACCTGTAAGGTGTGGGAGCTTTTTTGCCTCTGGAAATGATATAATTCCATTAAACTATATCAAGCTATATTAACAAAGAGTGTTAATCAGATTCATAATTTTCGGAGAAAAATCTTTCTTCCTGTAGACCTATATTAGCACTATCTCTCTGGAAGGGACCAAATTTTTCAACATAAGTTTAGTATGCCTTCATAAGGGTCTCTTTGGCTTAACTATATGAAAATCAGCATTGGTACTCAGGGGAATGGTTCGAATGATAAGGTTTTTGTGTTTTTAATTTTCAAAAAATTCATGACTCAAATGATAAGGTTTTTATATTTTTAAATAGAGCTATCATAACATCCAGACTTCCACTTCTATATATTTATCTGAAGGAATGAAATCACAGTCGAAGAGCTATCTGCACCTCTATGTTCATTGCAGCATTATTTACAATAGCCAAGACGTAAGAACAACCTAAGTGTTCATCTAGGGGTGAATGGATAAAGAAAATGTTCTTATTCAGCCATCAAAAGAGCAGGAAATCCTGCCACTTGCAAAATCCTGGATGCGTCTTGAGGGCATTATGCTAAGTGAAATAAATCAAAGATAAATACTTGTGGAATCTATAAAACACACACACACACACACACACACACACACAAACTCCCAAACACTAAGTCATAGGAAAAGAGATCAGATTTTTGGTTACCAGAGGTATAAGGTTATGGGTGGGGGAATTGGTACAGATATCTAATTATAAGAAAAATTATATAATGAACAAGATGACAACTACAGTTAACACTGTTGTATGGCTAACAGAGTAAATCCTAAAAGTTCTTATCATAAGGAAAGCAACTTTTTCCCCTCTCCTTTCTCTCTTTTTTCCTTTTGTATTTATGAGATGATGGATGTTAACTAAGTTTATTGTGATAATAATTTTGCAATATAAGTAAGTCAAATCATTATGTTGTCCATCTTAAACTTATAAAGGGCTGTATATTTTTTTAAAAATTAGAATTCAAAGACCTGGTGTTCTGGCTTACTCTCTGTGAGCCTCAATTTCCTCGTGTTTATAATGGGCATAATAAATTGGATATGGAAGGGTTTTTTTTTTTTTTTTTTTTATCTGCCAGAGCAGTCCCCCTACCGTGACCGTCCTTGCGCGCTGACCCGGGACGAGGCGCGAGGGACCCGCGACACCGCGATTGAAAGGAGGTCTCCGCTTTATGACAGAATCCGCAGCCGGAAATAGAAGCCGCTGGAGCTTGGGGAAGGCCGGCGGAGGAGAGGCGCTCTAGCCTGGAATGTCTATGGAAGGGTTTTAAACCCCAGACAGATATACAGAAGGAAGTTGCCATTGTCACAGTCTAAACATATATTGCTATACTCATCTCCTCAATGAGAAAAAAAAAGAAAAAACACTATGGAAATATCGATTGCTAGTGGCTGTTTCTGGCAATTGATGAAAACTGCAGAACAAAAAGAAAAAAAATATTCAAGACTCGGGCATCTTGAGATTTTTTGGCTTGGCCCCCAGCTAATCGCAATTCCAAATGCTGGCTGGCAAAACAACGCAATCAAACTGAGTTAAGCTGCTTTGCGATGTTATGGAACACGCATTGGAAAGAGCTGGTTGGGGGCGTGAGGCACCTGGAACTCCCAAGAATGCTGCAGAAGCTCAGCCAGAAGAGGCCGCCTGGGCGTTCCAATCGTGTCAAGGCGGTGGTCATGTGAACCAACCGTTTCACAGCTGAAAAACGGCGGTGAAGGTAATGTGCCTGCAAAGGTAGATTAGGCTGAGTGACTTCTCCTCGGAAGCAAGGAGAAGTGACTTCTCCTCTAGGTAGATCACTCTGCCTAAGACAGAGGTTGGCTGTGTTAACTGTTCTCGTCTTCTTGACTGCATCTTTCCAACATAAACCCTCCTGTAGAAATACTTTAATGAGCAGATCTGTTACTGCAGACTAACGGAGGGACTCCTGTTTAGAGTCAACAACCCGCTTCTTGATAACCCTAGTTCCAAAAGCGTGGCCCATAAAACTGCGGCATCAGCGTGGCCTGGGAACTTAGAAATGCAAACTCTCTGGTTGCATCTCAGAATCAGACACTGTGAGGCTGGGGAAAGAATCAGCAGTGTGTGTTGTCACAGGCCCTCTAGGGCATCCTGACACACACCAAAACTTGGGAAATACTGGTCCATAGCATCTCCTGTTCCAGAGAAGGCAATGGCACCCCACTCTAGTACTCTTGCCTGAAAAATCCCATGGATGGAGGAGCCTGGTGGGCTGCAGTCCATGGGGTCACGAAGAGTCGGACACGACTGAGCGACTTCACTTTCCCTTTTCACTTTCATGCATTGGAGAAGGACATGGCAACCCACTCCAGTGTTCTTGCCTGGAGAATCCCAGGGACGGGGGAGCCTGGTGGGCTGCTGTCTATGGGGTCACACAGAGTCGGACACGACTGAAGTGACTTAGCAGCAGCAGCAGTAGCATTTCCTCTTCAAAAACAGAACTCCATCAATTCTGCCCTCTGCTCTGACACCAGCAATTTCTCCCTGTCCAATGGATCTCTCCCATCAGCATACTTCCTCATGTTGCTATTTTTCCTACTGTAAGACAAACATCTTCTTGACCTCACTTCTCTTGCTATAGCTTCTTTCTTTGCTTCACTTGAGTTTGGGTAAACAAAGCTGTTTCTAAAGAACCGGCCATGTTTTCCTCCCAGTGTCCTTTAAACCAATTCACATTAGGCTTTGCCTCGAGTGTTCCAAGAAACTGCCCCAGTCAGGGTGAACCAAGTACCTCCAGGGCTGCTAAATCTATCCTGGGAACATTTCCTCACTTGGCTTTTAGGTCTCCACACTCAATGGTTTTCCTCCTAGCCCATCAACTCCTTCTCAGTCTTCTTCATGGGTTCTTCCTCGTCTCCTTGCTTTCTTTAATGCTGAATGCCATCAAGCTCAGGTTTTGACAGCTTCCTTTATCTTCACCCTCTCTCGTAGGTGGTCTCATCTCTATTCTCATGACTTTAAGTTTTTGACTTTAATATTTTTGACTCTCCATGATGTATTTCCAACTCAGAAATGTCTCCTGAATTTTAGACTCATAAATCCTACTGCCAAGCTGGTAACGTCTCTTGGATATCTTCTGTGCTGTGCTAAGTCGCTTCAATCACACCCTACTATTTGTGACCCCATGGACTGTACCCTGCCAGGCTCTCTGTCCATGGGATTCTTCAGGCAAGAATGGCAGGAGTGGGTTGCCATTTCCTCCTCCAGGGGATCTCCCCAATCCAGGGATCGAACTTGTGTCTCTTATGCCTCCTGCGTAGGCAGGTGGGTTCTTTACCACTAGCACCACCTGGTAAGCCAGGATATCTACTGGACAGAGAAAGGCTAATCCCTCCCAACTTGATCTTCTGATCTTCCCCTCCCCTATGGAGTCTTCCTTCCACAGTCAATGACTGAAAATGCCATCCTTCCAAGGAAGTTTGGCCTCCTCTTTTACCCTTCTTTTTCTCACAGGACACACATGTGTTCTAATATGAAGCTGTGTTGGCCCCACCTTCAAAATATAACTGGAATCTGCCCGCCTTTCACTGTGCCCGCTGCCACCACCCTGGCACCAGTGGCCGTCAGCGCTCATCACGATTTGTAAAATCGCCTCATCAATACCTTCCTGCTTCTCCTCTGCTGCTCTGTAGTTGAGTCTCAGCAACTAAAACAGTCCACTTAAAACATTGTAAGGTCCTGTCACTCTTGGTCTTAAAGCCATGGAATGGCTCCTGTGATATGGTGAGTTTGAATAAGAAATATATACTTGGTCTTTGTCCTCTTCCTGAACAGAGCTCCTAAAACACTTGGAATTTCCTAAGTGATAAAAACAGTCCTTTGGCTTCCCTGGTGCTTCCATGGTAAAGAATCCACGTGCTAATGCAGGACAGGTGGGTTTAATTCTTGGGTCGGGAAGATCCTCTGGATAAGAAAATGGCAACCCACTCCAGTATTCTTGCCTGGAGAGTCCCATGGACAGAGGAGTCTGGCTGGCTGTGGTCCATGGGGTCACAGAAGAGTCCAACAGGACGTGGGCACTAAACAATAACAACTACCACAGAAAGGAGTCCCTATAGGTAATTTTTGTGATACCAGTGAGGAGACTTGTGGAAGCATCTGAAGACGGCAGCAGATTTTCAGGGGAGCCAACTCGATGATTAGAGGGTTAGAAATTTTAGTCCTGCTCCTCAGCCTCTGTGGAGGGGTGAGGGCCTGGAGAGGAAGTGCAGTCACCAGGGAGAAGAGTTAATCAAAGGTGATCGTGTAAAGCAGCCTCCATAAAACCCCGAAAGGACAGGGTTCTGAGAGCTTCTGGGTGGGTGAACACTCACTGCAGAGAGAAGCATCCCCAGAGAGGCCCTGGAAGCTTCGCCTGCTTCCCCACGCACCTTCTCCTGTGCATCTCTTACGTCTGACTGTTCTTTGGTTCTATCTTCTTATACCAAACTGGCAACAGTAAGATATTTCTCTGAGTTTTGTGAGCTGCTGTAGAAAATTACTCAAACCCAAGGAGGGGACCATTGGAGCCTCTGATCTGTAAGCAGCGGGTCAGAAGCACAGGTGGCAATCAGGACTTGCAGCTGGGGTTTGATGTGAGGGGAGGGCAATGTTGCGGGATGGAGCCTTCAGTGTGGGAGATCCGACACTCTCACCGGTCAGAACTGGGTTGAATGGTAGGGCACCTAGCCGTTGTCAGAGAATTGTTGGGTGTGAAGCGGGGGGGAAACACACACACGTTGTAACTGAGTGCAGACTTCTAAGTCCCCGTTTCATTCAGAATCAAAATCCTCCCCTCTGGTGCCTCTGTGGCTCTCTCTTCTCCCCACTCTCGCTTCTGTTCCAGCTACACTCATCTTGCAGCTCCTTGAGCTCTCAGGCTTCTTCTCACCTCTTGGCCTCTGGACTGGTTGCTTCTCAGTCATTTCAGACCCTCAGCTTCTTCAAATCTTTTTTTTTTCTTTTTTTGGTCATGCTGTGGGGCTTGGGGGATCTTAGTTCCCTGACTGGGGATTGAATATGGGGCCATGAAAGTGAAAGTGTTGACTCCTAACCGCTAGACCACTAGGGAAGTCCCATCCAAGTCTTTTATCAAACATCACTTTTTAAAGTGCAGCTGACTTTGTCCACCAACTTAAATGGTATCATCCCTACTCTAGGGCTTCTCTGGTAGCTCAGATGGTCAAGAATCTGCCTGCAGTGCTGGAGACCTAAGCACAGTCCCTGGGTTGGGAAGATCCCTTGGAGAAAGAAATGACAACCCACTCCAGTATTCTTGCCTGGAAAATCCCATGGATAGAGGAGCTTGGTGAGCCACAGTCCACAGGGTCACAAAAGAGAGTCAGACATGACTGGGCGGGCACACACACACACCCCTACTCTATCCCAAATATCCTGCTCTTTTTTTCTCATTGATTATCCCATCTTCATCAGATCATATTATTTACTTATCTAGTTTACTGCTTGCCTCCGTGCACCAGAATATAAGTTTCACAAGGGCCAAGATCTCCAGCCCCTAGAGCAGTTCTTGGCACATGGTCAGCACTCGTATTTGTTAATGTACAGTTAAATGAATAAATGAGTCTGTGAGTAAATGCATGTGGAGTTATTTGGGGCCTTGGTGATACTGATGTCATCACTCTGTGCCTTTGATCTTAATGTATCTTGTCCAGAGAAGTTGGAAATTTTCTTCCAATCGTCATAAAGCCATCTGGATTTCATTTTTTATTGCTATCATCACAGAACATCATGTCTGCAAAATTTCAAATTAAATAGAATATAAAAATAGAAGGGGAAGCCAAAAAGGAAGCTGGACATAGCAAACTGTAAACTGCAAGGGAAACGAACACTTCTAAGCTTGAAAATATTCTCTGTGGTTGGTGTGAGTTTTGTATTGAATCCAGAAGAACGTGATGGCACTTGAGATCTGACTGCAGTTGATCTGAGTAAAAAAGAGGGTCAGGGAAAACACAGAGGATCCCGGTGACAGCCAGAAAGAATGGCAGGACATTTCAAAGACAGGGCAAGGGAGTAAAAACTGAGTGAATAAGAAAAGAATTAAGGCTGTGACCCTTGAGTAGGTTCTGCAGTTTCTTCAGAAGCCATCTTTAACCTGGAAGGCAGATGGTCTACCAGTTTCCTACTGTTGCTGTGACAAATTCCCACAACTTACTAGCTTTAAACAACACATATTGATAATCTTACAATTCTGTTGTATGAAATGGGTCTCATTGGGCTAAAATCAAGGTGTCAGCAGGGCAGTGTTCAGTTTTGGGGGCCCTAAGGGAGAATCCGTTTTCCTGCCTTTTCCCACTTCTGGAGGTGACTCACACTCTTTGGTTCGTGCCCTAGCCCCATTCCCTTTTCCATCTTCAAAGCCAGCTATGATCATTCAAGTCTTTCTCACATAGCATTATTTGATTCCCTTTTCAATATTTAAGGACCCTTCTGATGACATTTGGGGAAGATCCCCTGGAGGAGAGCCTGGCAACTCATTCCAGCATTCTTGCCTGGAGAATCCCATGGACAGAGGAGCCTGGAAGGCTATGGTCCAGAGCATCATAAAGAGTTATACATGCTTGAAGTGACTTAGCACCCATACACTGATGACACTGATCCCATCAGAGCAACATATGATTGTTGTTCATTGTTCAGTTGCTAAGTTGTGTCTGACTCTTTGCAACTCCATGGACTGCAGCAAGCCAGGCTTCCCTGTTCTTCACTATCTCCTGGGATTTGCTCAAAGTCATATCCATTGAGTGGATGATGCCATCCAACTATCTCATCATCTCTCTCCCCCTTCTCCTCCTATCCTCAATCTTTCCCAGCATCAGGTTCTTTTCCAATGAATTGACTCTTCACATCAGGTAGTCAAAGTATTGGAGCTTCAGCTTCAACATCAGTCCATCCTGTGAATATTCAGGGTTGATATCTTTTAGGATTGGCTGCTTTGATCTCCTTGCAGTCTAAGGAACTCTCAAGAGTCTTCTCCAGCACCATAGTTCAAAAGCATAGGCACTCAGCCTTCTTTATGGTCCAAGTCTCACATCCATATATAACTACTGGAAAAACCATAGCTTTGACGCTATGGACCTTTGTCAGCAGAATGTTGTCTCTGCCGACTGTGTACAGAGCCAAGAGCGTACTAGACGGTTGGAACTGTCAGTCCATGCTGTCTAGGTTTAACATGCTGCCGTAGCTCTTCTTCCAAGGAGTAAGTGTTTTTTAATTTCATGCCTGCAGGCACCATCCGTGGTGATTTTGGAGCCAAAGAAAATAAAATCCATCACTATATCCACTTTTCCCCCACCTATTTGCCATGAAGTGTTGGGACCAGATTCCTTGATCTTAAGGTTTTTGAACGTTGAATTTTAAGCCTGCTTTTTTCCACCCTTCTCTTTCACCCTCATCAAGAGGCTCTTTAGTTCCTCTTCACTTTCCGCCATTAGATATTTTAAAATTGGTTGATTGGCAATGTTAGTTCTATCTCTAATCTTATTGCCCCTTTGCCTTGTGTGATATTATGATTTTTAATAAGAAACATTCATTTGATCTTGGATACTATTCCTGGCACAGAACCCCCAAACCCTTGGAATTTCCTAAAGGATGAGAGCTCCAAAGGTGTCTTTTGTTATGTTAATGAGGCAACTTTTGGAAAGCTACCGAGGATGGGACTGGTAGCCAGAAGAGCCACCTGTGTGCTAGACAGAGGGAACTGTCAGTCCCGCCTTTCTCCTGCCCCCTAGGCCTCTGGAAGACCAGTGGCTAATGATTTAGTCAAGCATGACTATGGAGTGAAGCCTCCGTAAAAATTCAAAAGGGAAGTGCTCGGAGAGCTTCTGGGTTGGGGTCTGGGGCCCGCTATCTGTCTGGAGAGGGCATGGATAGGCTCTGGGCTCTTTCCCCACACTTTGCCCTGGGCATCTCTTCCATCCGGCTGTTCCTGAGTTATAGCCTTTCATAATAAACCAGTCACCTAGTAAGGAAAGTGTTTCCTGGGTTCTGTGAGCTACTCTAGCGAGTTAATGGAGCTTGAGGAGGGCCATAGGAGCCTCCTGTCACTAGCACGTTGGTCAGAAGCACAGGTGACAGCCTGGCCTGGGTTGGGCATCTAACGCTGGGGGCAGTCTTGGACTGAGCCCTTAACCTGTGGGATTCGATGCAGTCTCCAGATAGATTGTGTCTCCAGAATTGAGTTCAGTGATAGGATCCAGCTGGTGTCTGGAGCTCTGGTTGTTGGTGCAGGGGAAACACCACACCTCCATACACTTACATGTTGGAAGTATAGATGGGGTGTAGACCACTTCATCTTATAAAAGAACATCTTCGCAGCTTCCTGGGAGTAGTACATTAGACATTGTACCTACCACAGATGGTATCTGAATCACAACAGTTTTTTTTTTGTTTGCTTGTTTGATTAGAAATGACTAATCAATTTCTAGGCCTTTGTTTTGACTAGGAAAAAAACAAACGCCAGCCTGGACAGATGCTCTTTATCCCGGTTTCTCAGTAATATTTATTGGATGAATGACTAGAAAGTAGGATGAGATTAGAAGTACTTTTACAGGCAGTTTCTCACAGGAGTGTTTAGGATCTTTTGGGCAAAATAAGACCACTTCCTACAATTTCCTATCTGTCGTTATGTTTAATATTTGCAAACCTTAAAGACAAGTAATAGAGACTAGAAGAAAACGATTCAGTAATCAGATCACAGTGTTTTAGCTTCTCAGTGAATGTTGCTGGACTCGGGGAAATTTATAGTTTAGTTTTCTACAGGGCTACTTTCCATGGGTGTAACTGATTTGCATAACTTTCCTATGCATGGTCATTAGGTTTCTCTTTCCCAGCTTCCATGTACATTTTTTAATAACTTAATAAGCACTGACATGCAGGAGAGAATTCATGCATATGTCTTTGGTGACACCCTCCGTGGGACTCTCACACCAGACCTGACAGAAGATAATGTGGGCCCTGGTCAGAAGACTTGGTGATTTACGCTTAGCCAGAGAGCCCCTTCTCCATGCCTACCGTGGGTCCGGCACGTGGTGGGCCTTCCACACATATCTGTGGGCTGATGGATGGGGTTAACCATCTGTGAACTGAGTGGACTGGAGCTGATGAACTTCCTATCAGGTATGTATGGCTCTTAGGAAGTAGACCCTGAGTTGAGGATTTGCATGCAATTAATATGTGAAGTGGGCTTCCCTGGTGGCAGAGTGGTACACAATTCACCCGCAATGCAGGAGATGCAGGAGACTTGGGTTCAATCCCTGGGCCAGGAAGATCCACCAGAGGAGGGCATGTACCCACTCCAGTATCCTTGCCTGGAGAATCCCATCGACAGAGGAGCCTGGTGGGCTATAGTCCAGAGGGTCACAAAGAGTAGGACAGGACTGAATGACTCAGCTCTGGGGCCTACAGTATGTGAAGGAAGGATTTCCCAAAGAAACAGGTGGAGGAGTGGAGGAGACAGGCTGGGGAAGGGGAGAACTAAGTGAAGGAGTGATTTTCAGCAGAGCCCCAGCTTCTGCTTGATCATACAAGGAAGCTTTAGGGTCAAAACCACACCTCTGAGTTTGTACTTTTTCAGGGGAAGAAGCCGGGCTTTTGCATTTCTGTACCAGCCCTCGTTGGCCAAAGGCCCCTCCAGGGGCTATGGCCCCCAGCACTTGGCATTCTCGGCAGTGGCTCCAGCTGCTAGGCCCTGCAGAGAGTGGGGGCACACTGACTGGTAAGAACACAGAAACCAGGGGAGAGGCCCAGAAATGGCTACAGACATCTGAGGACACCAACAGCATCCAGCATCTTCCCGCTCTGCAGCTGTAGAAATGTGACCATGTGTCCACATTTGCACATGCAAAAAGTCACATTTGGAGAATCCTGAGGGGCACCCTTGTCATATATTTGTCTTTAGTAAATATGGCTTTGCTCCCAGGAAATACATTTTTCCAGTGGTAAATCTGGCTTTCAATGACCATGGTATATATAATTGCTGCATTTAAGAAATTCCATGCAGTTGTTTCTAGGGATATTTGGACTTTTCTATTCCAGTTCTACTATGCTATACTTGTAGAACTGGACTAGAAAAATGCAGCTGACTACACACTCGATCCAAATGTCCTCCCAATTGGTTATGGTATTAACTTGGTTTAATATTGATGTTTTGGACATTATTCACGGCATGGTTAAAAAGCCATAAAAATAAAACTTGAAGCATGTGTTCTGAACAAATATCTCCACAATTAAAGAAAAACAATTACTGAAAAAAGAAACTAAAGAGGCCTATCTCTTCACGACCTGGAACCACTGAGGGCAGATCAGTCCCCCAGCAGATTGACATTTCACCTACAAAGCTTTAAGTTAATCTGGTTTCCACTGAGGGCAGGTCAAAAAGGCTCTTGAAAGCAATGCAAAGTGTTGGTTTTGGACCATTTTAATGCTAAAACACATATTTAAGCCATTTACACTAGATAAACTAACAATTTTTTTGGCCAAGGGCCTGCCCATTATGATGTTAAAAGAGCAAGCCCAAGAAAGCTTGAGCTGTTTGGGATGTAATTTGAGACTGTTCTCTGGACTAGCGAAATTGTGAAAGACCAGCATGTTCGGCCTTAGGACCAGCTTGTTTCTGTAGGCTTATGCGGCTTCTGTGTGTCAAAACTACTCCAGGAGCTGTTTATTTTTGTCTTGAAAGTGACAGGCAGGGTTACAGAGATACCATTTGGCTAACAGAGTTACAATGACATGTAATAATTCAATTCATCTAGAAATGGCAATGATTGATTATTAAATAAATATATCATCAGTACTGCCAGTCCTATTGAAGATGCTGATGATGATAAGGGCAGGGGGAGTCTGGTTACTGTAATCCTCTTTCCCTTCCAACCCAGCTTTGGGAACTCAAAGAATACCTAGTCCACCCTCTGTCCCATCCCCCCACCCCTGCCAGAGTCCTATTCATACACTGCCCTCCATACTCAGTGGTCACGAGTATCTGCTGGGAAGCAACATTCCTGGCTTTCCTGTGAATGATCCCATTAACTACATGGTGATGCTCTGTCCCCACCACCTCCATGCCACAGCATTGCACTGGGTTTAGGGCAGCCAAGAGTGGAGAAGAGACTTGTATGACACTCTATGATATCTCTAATGTGCAATTTAAAAACAATACAAATGAATACACAAGCAAAACAGAAACAAATTCAGGTTTAGGGGCCTCATTGGTGGCTCACTGATAAAGAACCTGCCTGCCAATGCAGGAGATGTGAGTTCGAACCTGGGTCAGGATGATCCCCTGGAGGAGGAAATGGCAACCCACTCCAGTATTCTTGCCTGGAGAATCCATGGACAGGGGAGCCTGGCAGGCTATAGTCCATGGGGTTGCAAAGAGTTGGGCATGACCTAGCAATTACACAGATCATCAGTACTGCTAGTCCTATTGAAGATGCTGCTGATGATAAGGATAAGAAGAGGAGAAGATGGGGAGTACTTTTGCCTAGCTTCTTTCTGATGCTGGAGTACCCCCATGGGCCTTTGTACTGGCTCTGGCTTCTGCCTGAATCTTGTTCCTCCAATCTTATGTCATGGTTGTTTCCTTTCTTCCTTGAGGTACAAGCTAAGTCACTTCCTCCATGAGGCTTTCCTAAGATTGATCTTGTATTGTGTTCCCTGACACGCAGACATGCACTATGACAATCTCTGCTTTATTTCCTTCACAGCGCTTTTTGCTAATGATGTTATGTTGTCCACTTGTGTTTTTACTTTTTGTGGGTCTCCTCCAGGCTTACCACTCTCATTTAGGGAGGCTTCTGACTCACAAAACAGCTACATCCTTTCCCATCCTTGGCTCCATCCTGCACCACAAGGGACCATTGTGCAAGCAAGTGGACAAACCAGCTTGCCCATCCAATCCCCACCCAAGACACCACCATGCCTGTAAGGGCTGAGGTAGGGCACAACAAAAAGATAACTGGTTGCAACTCACTTGGAAATCTATTTATTTATTAATTTTTGGGAGCATGGAGTCTGAACCACTGGAGCACTGGGCAAGTCCCTGAAATGTATTTTATTTTGAAAAAATAGACAGGCTTATGTCCAGATAGAGAAATGGCTAGATATGTGATAAAGCAAGTCCTGTGAAGTGTAGATATACAGGTGCTTGCTTTTTTCATTTTTCAAGTGTTTTGTGTGTTTGGAAATTTTCATCATACAAAGTTGGAAGAAACAGAATAAAAGAACTGGCTTGGAAATCAGAAGTCAGGAGGTGATCGGGCCCCAGTGCCTTGGACACATCCCAAACACTATGAGAATTATATTTAAAAAATTGACTATGTATTTGTCAGGACTCTTTCGGTTGGAAGTCACAGCAAGCTACCTCAAACTGAGAGAGAGAGAGAGAGAGAGAGAGAGAAAGAGAGAGGGGCACATATAATCGGGGGGAGGGGCTTCACACCAGACCTTCTGAACTCTCTCCCTATCTCTTTACTCTTCTTCTCTCCATGCACTGCTCTCAGCTTTTCCAACTTCAACGGATTTTCTCCACGCAACGGTAAAAGGGAATGACGACAGATTTCACCTCTCTCAATTGAATAACCCAACATGTAAAGAGGATTCTCTCTTCAATACTATACAGTTCTAGGGAAGAAATTGGATTGGCCTGAAATGAATCATGAGCCCAGACTTAATAGTCCCAGGGATGGTGTGCAGTTAGCTAGACCCGGGTCACCTGCTCATACCTGGGCCAGGCTTCCAGGAGACTGATTGGGACACCCAGCAAGGCTACCTAAAGTGGGGTTGGGGGTCACTTTCCATAGTCCAAGGGATGTTGTTACTGAGAGAAAAAGGAAGGGATGCTAGAGAGAGAAAAGGAAAGAAATGCCTACTAGCGCCTGGGTTCTCTAAGGAATCTTCTCGTGCTAATATTTTGTAAGTGCTGACTGGACTGTTCAGAAAACATTTGTTAATTGCTTCTATAAAGCAATTATCCTTCAATTAATAAATAAATAAAATCAGAAGGAAAAAACAACAGAAAAATGACAAATTATTTAAAATGTTAGTAATGGGAAATCTCAGCTAGCTTAATGCATTCATTTCACAGATAAAGGGAAATGAGACACTTTAATATCACTTAAAGGTTAACCGCTATTCACAGGGACATATGGTTACAGCTAATACTCAAGCATTCTGAACCCCCACCCTGCCTCTCTTTAAAGAATTCTTATTTCAAACAGATTCCTTTGCCTTCAACTCTTAATAGATTAAGCATCAACAAATACCACCCAGGCATCCTGAAAGCAAAGAAAATAGAGGCTAAATATTACAAAGAAAAGAAAAAAAAATCCACCTTTGTCTAATTGCTATTCTGATGAGTTAAGCCTTGGATTCAACACAAGCAGACCCCCGTAATAGAAAAGAAGACAGATTCATTGACTGCCCCCACAGTCAGCTTGTGGATAAAAGTGTGTTTGTACAGCTGGATCTATCCAGAAGGAGCCAGGGCTGAAAACAGTCAGTGAGCAGGCTGATGGCAGGCGACAGCTGGAAGCATCTGTTTCCCATCAGAGACCCTAGGCTACGATAGTTCTGTCCCCTGACCCCTGGGCCTTGCTTCCTTGGAGGCCTGGGTGTGTTCCCAGGTCTCAAGGTGCTGACAGCCAATTCACTTGCTAACACATCCAAAGGGCACTCATGGGTTAGAAGGTTCTAGTCTAGGATTTGGAGGGAAAGCTCAGAATTCAGGTTGGATGGGTCAAATTATTTATATTCAGCTTTAAAGCACATTTTAATTCTGCAGTAGGAACTGTCAGAAAGAACAGGTTATCTATTTCTTTCCCTTCCATTCCCGTCCCTTCTCTTCCTTCCTTCCACTTTTCAGCTAAGCAGGAATATTGAAAGAGACTATCCTTAATTTTTTTTTGTAGAAAAGCAGAATTATGTTGCTGCTAATTTTTCCTCTAGCAATTAGCCACCTTGGCCAGTGTCCTGAAAAATATCTTGAGTCCGTCTGTAAAATGAGCTTCATAGGAATGTACTTTAGAGTTTGATGGTAACCAAAAGATATAACTGAATGAAGGCAGCCAATCTTCATTTGCATCCCCCTGTAAACAGACCCTGAGAAAGGATCAGGTGGAGGAAGTTTTTGGCAGGTGGTTTAAGGAAGTGGAAGTAAGGGATTATGAAGAGTGAGGCAGGGAAGAAGAAAAGAAGAGGATGCTTCATCAACTGCTGCTGTGGGCGACCCTGAGAACTGTGAGAAGCTTACAGAATGCCTTTCAGACTGGCCTGAAGGACCGAGGCTGGAGCACCAGAGGGGGTGTTACTGCCCAAGCACTTCTGGGCAAGGCTTGGGCGTTAAGGCAGAGCAAGCGACTGTAGCGTCAGAAGTGATGCTGGGCCAGAACGCTGACAGCGCAAGTGGGAGCTGCCTACCAGAGACGGAATCCAAAGCGGCCAAGGAGATGACGTACAGACACCAGAAACAGGTGTGAGCTAATAAAGTGTGCGCAAGCAGAACAAATCCAGAAAAACTACAGATTAATTAGTGATTGGAATATGGGATGCCATGGTATTATCCTCTCTACTTAAAAAAAAAATCTTTGAAAATTTCTATAAGAAGTTTAAAAAGTTATAGCTTAATATAGAAATTTCCTTCAACATCATCCTCATTCTTAAAAGAAACATTGAAACAGACGCTAAATACATTCATTACACACCCCACCCTTCCCCGCACATCAGGCACACTCTTCTTTGAAAAGATTATAAGGAAGGAGAAATGGTCTCGGTTCTAGACTATATAAAAGTATAAGGGTTAACAGTTCCAAACAAATGATATGCTTTAAGTTTACTGAAACAGCATTGAATTCACAGAAACAAGCAATATTGTATGGGTAGATAGTAAGGGAAAATCATAGGGAGGGGAAGATCCTGACCGATCCTCTTATTTTAGGCAGGGATCTTCCTGACCCAGGGGTCAAACCCAGGTCTCCTGCATTGCAAGCAGATTCTTAACCATATGAGCCACCAGGGAAACCCCTATTTTAGGCAAAGTTACACTCAAAGCTCCCTGGACAGTGAACATCTGTAGTTTTCGTAGCCTAGTGTTCATGTATATATATAATGTATACATAAATATACACACATCGGAGAAAGCAATGGCACCCCACTCCAGTACTCTTGCCTGGAAAATCCATGGACGGAGGAGCCGGGTAGGCTGCAGTTCATGGGGTCGCTAAGAGTTGGACACAACTGAGTGATTTAACTTTCACTTTGTACTTTCATGCCTTGGAGAATAGTAAGTATTATTATTTTTAATCCTGGAGTTTAAATATTGAACAAAGAGATACAAGTAGCAGAAACAGATGAAATCCATT
The DNA here is from genome assembly GCF_029378745.1 of Bos indicus. Classification (NCBI taxonomy): domain Eukaryota; kingdom Metazoa; phylum Chordata; class Mammalia; order Artiodactyla; family Bovidae; genus Bos; species Bos indicus. Next base: position 7,133,675 of record NC_091772.1, on the reverse strand, counting down.
CATCCCATGATTGCATCTGGAAAATCTTGCCCATCAGCTCTTGCAAGATAGTTAGAACTTCTCTGGATCTTCTCTTTTCTGAGAGCTTTCCCTTTGTTTCTGTGAGTTACCCCATTCATTCGATACATTCATATTTTGGCTTTACTTAGCAAAGGAGATCTTGGTCATATGCAGCCACTGAACCATTACTGAGCATGGCAGCTTGTCTCCAAGAATGCTGTCCTCAGTCCCCCAGCCCTCTCTATTGGCATGGGCCATTGTCCCCATCAACACGTGGAGGGAATGACACACTCCTTTATTTTTTTAACTTTTTATTTTGCATTGGTGTATAGCTGATTAACAATATTGTGATAGTTTCAGGTGAACAGCAGAAACTCAGCCATATATATGTGTGGTATCCATTCTCTCCTAAACTCCCCTCCCATCCACGTTGCCATATAACATTGAGCAGAGTTCCCTGTGCTATACACTAGGTCCTTGCTGGTTATCCATTTTAACTATAGCAGAGTATACGTGTCCATCCCAAACTCCCTATCGCTTTCCCCCATCTTTCCCCTTGGCAACCGTAGGTTCATTCTCCAAGTCTGTGAGTTTGTTTTATAAATAAGTTCATTTGTATCTTTTTAGATTCCACATACAAGGGATGTCATGTGCTATCTCTCTTCCCCTGGACACACTCCTTCAAATTGGACCTCCCCTTTGACTGGCCTTCTGTATGGTGTTAAATGGCACTCTGCTAGTTCTGGGTCTAGTTTAAGAGGACTGGTGGTGTTCACTTATGCTTAGAATGCTTATGCAGGGGCTCAGTCAGCTGCAATGTATGAGGTCCAACTGGACTGTGACCTCCACGTTGCAAGAGAGCCCGAGTCCTGTGGAGAGGCTGCAGATGGAGAGAGGCCCCAGTCTTGCCCAGCTGTTTGGGTTACACCAGCCCAGGCATCGGAGGTGAGTGAAGCAGTCTTCAGATGACTCTAGCTTTAGATGCCCTGTAACTACAATAGCGCAAGAGACCCCTGAGTGAAAACTGCTCACTGATCCCAGTCAACCTCTAGTACTGTGAGCATAAAAAATGTGGGTGGAAATGTTGTGGAATCTGGAATCACAAAACACGCCTCAGAGGGCACTCAAGACAGTGGAGTACAGTTTATTATGCCAGCGGTCCAAGGGCAATCAGTTCCCAACAAGGCCCCTGATGTTTCTCAGAGGCCCAGTTTTATACATGACTGGTTAAATGCTAGCAACCTCTTTGTTGTATATGATTGAGTTTTACAAGTAGGTGCTAGGAAACCAACAATTAAGGTTACAGGGCGGGGGGCGGGGGCGGGGGGCGGACAATGATTATTCACCAAGGGGGGATGTCTCCATGGTTAATCTAACAGGGGCAGCCTGACCTCAACTATAACCTCCGTTTGTCATCTGTAGGGAGGGAAGTCTCCAGGAGACCTGGTTTTCACTAGCAATGGTTTCCTCACTCTTGGGCAGGGTTTAGGCCCAGTTTACATCCTGTCTTTAAGACAGATGACAGGCTTCAAGATGGAGTCTCTCCTGCTTTCTTCACACTGGCCCCAACATAACTCAAGAAAAGACACCTACTAGAGAGTTCCCTGGTGATCCAGTGTTTAAGAATCCACCTTGCAATGCAGAGGAATCAGGTTTAGTCCCTGGCTGGGGAACTAATATCCCACATGTCATGGAGCACTAAGCCTGCGTGACTCAACTAGAGAGTCCATGTGCCACAAGGAAAATCCCACAGGATGCAACTAAGACCTGGCAAGTCAAATAAATAAATCAATATTTTTTAAACAGGCACAGACTAGAATGCTCTTAGCAACACTGTGTGCATTAGTTCCCCAGGACGGCTGTAACAAAGTTCCATGAACTGGGTGGTTTAAAACAAGAAAAATCTATTTTCTCATAGTTCTAGAGGATAGAAATTCAAAATTAAGGTGTCAGCAGAGCCATATTCATTTTAAGACCTTGGGTAGTATGGAGCCCTAGGTGGAGGTCATAGGGCAATAAATCCAGAATTAGTCAAGTTCCATGGCAACCATTGTCATGATCCATCCTGTTTGTCATGAGCCATCCGGCCCCTCTAACCAGCCAGTTCTTGTCTCCATATTAGGCAAGGTGGGCACCAAAAGACCTCCAATCAATGACTTAATCCCACCCCTCCCCATAGGAATTTTCTTTGTCCTGAGACTATAAAAATTGGCTGCAAGCCCATGAAAGGGGCTGGTTCTTCCTGGTCTATCAGGATGGTGGCTTGCTGTCTTTGCAGTGGCCTTCACCACTTCAGTCCTTTGTTCTCAATAAATTCTCTCTCTTCTAAAATACTCTGTGCCTGGAAATTATTTTCCAACCTGCACTTGGACTGCCACAACAGGTAGAACCCATCCTTGCTAACTTCCGGTGTTCGTTTTTGACTTCTGGCGTTCCTTGGCTTGCAGTTCCATCATCACTCCAGTCTTTGGCTCTGTTGTTACGTGGTGTCTGCTCCTCCTGTCTGTGAAGTCTGGGCCAATTTTCTGGCACTATCAATGAGAGAGCCTTTCCTCTGTCTTCCAACAATATTCTCCTTGGTTTTTTTTGAGCCCTACTGCAGCATTCTCAAGGCCTTTTGAAGAGTGCAAGATTCCATTCTCCAGGGGATCAAGGCCTTACAGGCGTCTGCTAACATTCTCTGGTAGGATCCGCTCCCACCTTTGGTCTTCCTGGAGTCTCAAAGCCTAGGCCATGTGCTTTACTTTTGTTATGTTATTATGTTATTTTATTAGGACAGATTCCATTTGTTTTGTTATTATGTTATTTTGTTAGGACAGATTTCACTTCCAAGTAACAAAATCTGTTACAGTTACTCCTGCAATGTAATTAACTGTTACTATTACTATGTAATAAACCTTCCCTCCTATTCCTAGAAGTCAGTGGTAGAAAAGTAACTAAGAAAAAAAGCTACTCAGGAGCTGTAAACTGTGGTACTGTTAGAGCCTGTGATCAAGTACTGGTGGAAGCATAAAAACCCAGAGGTGTAAAACAAAAACCATTTGATTATACTCATGGGTTCCATGCGTCAGGATTTGGAAAGGACACGTGTCTTGACTTGCCTCTGATGACTAAAATCTACACTGGGAAACACACAAACCACCTTCAGTAAGAACAGAAGGCTGGACTAGGCTCTGGAGTCTTCCAAAGGCCCATTCCCTTGCTGGACTGGCACTTGGTGCTGGCTGCTGGCTGGGCTCTTACCCGGGGCTGTTGGTCATCTTATATGTGGTCTCTTCATGAGGCCGCTTGGGCTTCCTCAGAGCATGTTGGCTGGGATTCAAGGGTAAAGCATTCTAAGAGAGAACCACAAAGAAGCTGCATTGCTTTTGTGACCTCTCCTAGAGTCACTTTTCCTACAAGTCAGAAGCCAGCCTGGATTCAAAATGAGGAACATGGACATAGGTTTAGAGGGGAGAGATATTAATAGGCAAATATGACCATCGTCACTACTGAGTTAGAAAATGATTAGCTGCCCACAGACTACAGGCTACAATTCAAACTCTGCAGAATGGTGTAAGGCTTCCATAATTTATTCTCACATAATATCCAGCACTTCCTTCTACTTTATGATCCCAGGAATAAGCTGTTTAGAGTTCCCAGAATTCAGTCTTTTGCAGGCTTCTGTGTTTTTACGTATTCTGTTCTCTCAGCTTGAAATGTTTGTCTCTTCTTTCCAGCCTCTTCTCTATTCTTGTGCTTTCTCAAATACTCTTATATGTCACATTTTTTATAGTCAAGTACTAAGTGGAGAAGGAAATGGCACCCCATTCCAGTACTCTTGCCTGGAAAATACCATGGACAGAGGAACCTGGTACGCTACAGTCCATGGGGTCGCAAAGAGTCAGACACAACTGAGCGATTTCACTTTCACTTTCACTAAGTGCTTGCTCATTGCAGTTACTACAATGCCAATATGCTAAATATTTTACATGCATTACATTAATTACTCTTGGACAATTCCATGAATTAGGTATTGTTATTCCCATTTTCTGGATAAGTAAAACAAAGTTAGGAAAGATTATGTAACTTGTTCAATATTAGGCACCTAGTAAGTGGCACACTTAGGAGATAGACCCAGGTTTATTTGATTTCAAAGTCCCTCTAAATACTACTATCCTATACAGACTAAATTTATAACAATTGTATCAGTGGTTATTCAGCTTTTAGGTCTCAGGACACTTTTGTGCTCCTAAAAATAATTGAGAATACTCCAGATACTTGTTATATTTGTTAATATTTACTATACTCAAGATACACCCAAAATGTAAAATAGTATTTTTATTTAAAAATAAAATAAATCCATTGCATGTTGCATAAATGACATATTTTTAGTAAGTAATTATATTTTTTGAAAACAAAAAATAGTAGAAAAGTGTTATTTTTGCTACTGCAAATTTTTTTGTCTGGCTAAAAAAAGCTGGCTCTATTCTCCTTACTGCCTCTGCATTCAATTTGATGTTATATGTTGTACTGGCTGAAGTATATAAAGAAAATTCAGCCTCCCACAGACTGTAGCTGGAAAAGGAAAGGGTATTTTAATAGCCTTGTCGGATAATTGTGTATATACTGTGAGAGTATACCAAAACTGGACAACTTGTGGGCATTTAAAAGTCAATGGCAGTATGAAATTTGAAATCCCATCTATAAACTTTTTGTATATTTCATGCTCATAAGAGAATGAGAATAGAAAGATAAATAAGCATTTTAGTATTATTATAAAACAACAATTTGATGGTAATGATCCCCTGACACGGTGTGTGGACCCAACACATATATACACACACATGTCTGTGTGTACATAAGATCTCTATTGAACATTATTTGAGGGTAAGTTGGGTTCTTTTGTCTTTCTATGTGTTCACGTGTAGCCAGTACAGCTGTTTCTCAGTGTGCCGCCTTCAGGGATGCATGTGCTGAGCTCATGTTACTGACCTCTCTGGTCCTCCAACCCTCCTTCCAAGCCTTCACACTCTCAGTACCTCTCATGTATAATGCATAGGATCTAATTATATGTTTAATACATAAATGCCTATATTATAAAGGATTTACCTTCTAGTTATCAACACCATCCCCATGGAGAAGAAATGCAAAAAAGCAAAATGGCTGTCTGGGGAGGCCTTACAAATAGCTGTGAAAAGAAGGGAAGCAAAAAGCAAAGGAGAAAAGGAAAAATATAAGCATCTGAATGCAGAGTTCCAAAGAATAGCAAGGAAAGATAAGAAAGCCTTCCTCAGCAATCAATGCACAGAAATAGACGAAAATAAGAGAATGGGAAAGACTAGAGATCTCTTCAAGAAAATTATAGATACCAAGGAAACATTTTATGCAAAGATGGGCTCGATAAAGGACAGAAATGGTATGGACCTAACAGAAGCAGAAGATATTAAGAAGAGGTGGCAAGAATACATAGAAGAACTGTACAAAAAAGATCTTCATGACCCAGATAATCACGATGGTGTAATCACTCACCTAGAGCCAGACATCCTGGAATGTGAAGTCAAGTGGGCCTTAGAAAGCATCACTACAAACAAAGCTCGTGGAGATTATGGAATTCCAGTTGAGCCATTTCAAATCCTGAAAGATGATGCTGAGAAAGTGCTGCACTCAATATGCCAGCAAATTTGGAAAACTCATCAGCGGCCACAGGACTGGAAAAGGTCAGTTTTCATTCCAATCCCAAAGAAAGACAATGCCAAAGAATACTCAAATTAAGCACACAATTGCACTCATCTCACACGCTAGTAAAGTAATGCTCAAAATTCTCCAAGCTAGGCTTCAGCAATATGTGAACCATGAAATTCCAGATGTTCAAGCTGGTTTTAGAAAAGGCAGAGGAACCAGAGATCAAATTGCCAACATCCACTGGATCATCAAAAAATCAAGAGAGTTCCAGAAAACATCTATTTCTGCTTTATTGACTGTGCCAAAGCCTTTGACTGTGTGGATCACAATCAACTGTGGAAAATTCTTCAAGACATGGGAATACCAGACCACCTGACCTGCCTCTTGAGAAACCTATATGCAGGTCAGGAAGCAACAGTTAGAATTGGACATGGGACAATAGACTGCTTCCAAATAGGAAAAGGAGTACATCAAGGCTGTATATTGTCACCCTGCTTATTTAACTTCTATGCAGAGTACATCATGAGAAATGCTGGACTGGAAGAAACACAAGCTGGAATCAAGATTGTTGGGAGAAATCAATAACCTCAGATGTGCAGATGATACCACCCTTATGGCAGAAAGTGAAGAGGAACTAAAAAGCCTCTTGATGAAAGTGAAAGAGGAGAGTGAAAACGTTGGCTTAAAGCTCAACATTCAGAAAACGAAGATCATGGCATCCGGTCCCATCACTTCATGGTAAATAGATGGGGAAACAGTGGAAACAGTGACTGACTTTATTTTTCTGGGCTCCAAAATCACTGCAGATGGTGACTGCAGCCATGAAATTAAAAGATGCTTACTCCTTGGAAGGAAATTTATGACCAACCTAGATAGCATATTCAAAAGCAGGACATTACTGTGTCAACAAAGGTCCGTCTAGTCAAGGCTGTGGTTTTTCCAGTGGTCATGTATGGATGTGAGAGTTGGACTGTGAAGAAAGCTGAGTGCCAAAGAATTGATGCTTTTGAACTGTGGTGTTGGAGAAGACTCTTGAGAGTCCTTTGGACTGCAAGGAGATCCAACCAGTCCATTCTGAAGGAGAGCAGCCCTGGGTGTTCTTTGGAAGGAATGATGCTGAAGCTGAAACTGCAATACTTTGGCCACCTCATGTGAAGAGTTGACTCATTGGAAAAGACTCTGATGCTGGGAGGGATTGGGGGCAGGAGGAGAAGGGGATGACAGAGGATGAGATGGCTGGATGGCATTACTGAGTCGATGGACGTGAGTTTGAGTGAACTCTGGGAGTTGGTGATGGACAGGGTGGCCTGGTATGCTGCAGTTTATGGGGTTGCAAAGAGTCAGACATGACTGAGCAACTGAACTGACTGACTCGCTGACTATACAGCACGAATTTTCTAAATTTCAATAACAGTTACTCCAAGAGCAAACTGGACATTTTTGGTTTATTTCATACCATGTGTCATTTATTTGAGAAAGAAGTTTGAGTCTTTACATATTTTCAGGTAACAAGCTGAATGTAATTTTTTTTCCCAAGTATCATTTATGGATCTTACTATTACTTATTACTTTCCTAAGTACTTCATGTAGCTTAGTTTAGTCCACAGAACAACTCTATGAGAGATTTTATTGTTATCCTCATTTTACAGCTGTGGAAACTGAGTCACAGAAAGATAGTAGATCGTTCAAGGTGACTCAATTGGTAGGTGATAGGGTTGAGATACCAACCCAGATTCTCTTGATTCTAGAATCCTTGTTCTTAAGCACTGCACTACCACTATCTATTCTGCAATAAACACTGTTTCTTTTTCTTCTCATTTAAACCATTTAATATAGGGCCTTACATTTCCTTTTAAGTCCAAAATTCTGTCTTTATAGATAACTTTCACAATAGACCTTTTAAATACTATTTTATTTTTGTTTGTAGAGAAGAATATTAGCAGAAAAATATGTTGGAGAACACAAAAGTTAATAAAATGGATTTGGAATTACTGGAAGTTGAGAAGTCTTTCCTGTACATTTAACACATACTTTCATCTAGGAATTCCAGGAGAATCAGTTCTGCTGTCTCACTCCCATACTAGCCCCAGACTGTCTTCCCGACTTCCATTCTTGATTGCTGGCAGTACATGTCTTTATGGCTCCCCTCTCTGGAGGTACTCCTTCCATCACTCTCCCCATTCCACCTCTGCAGTTAGGCTAAAGAGAAAGTCCCTCTGGTTCAGTGGTTCTCAAATTTTAGGTGCATCTGAATCACTTGGATGGCTTGTTAAAACAGATCTTTGGGTCCTAAACTATTGCCCAAATCTTGGCTCTCTGTGCATCAATGCCAAACAGAAATATAGAAATAGAGTTATAGAGGGGGAAGGAAAGAGTGGTTTTATTACATCGTCAGGCAAAGGGGAAACCCAGTAGGTCTCAAGAACTGTGTCCACCTCACTGGTGAGCAGGGAGAGGTCATAAAGTCAGGAAAGAGTATGTGATAAGGATCAAGATAATAGAGTCTTCTTTTCTTCTTCTGCAGTTTCAAAAGGGTGGGGTTGCTGACAAGATTAGGGTCTGTGCAGGGTCCTAGGTGGTCCTCTCCTAATCTTGAAGACCCCCTCTGGTCTCTTTAACCTTGCCTCAGGTGGTTTCCTTGCTGTTTCTCCTTTGATCAGCAACTATCCTGCCCTTTTGAACTCGGAGAAGGTAATGGAGGCGAGTCTTAGGTACAGAATGGGGGACAAAAAGTCCTCCATGCCCAGGAGCCCCGCAGGGCCCTGTTACGCCTGTAGAAAACCCAAAGTTTCTGACTGAGGAAGTCTGAGGTGTGGCTCAAGAATCCATATTTTTGGTAAGATTCCATGTGATGCTGAAGCTGCTCATGTGAGGGCCACACTTTGAAAACTATTAAGTACAGAATAGGTTTAATGGTGGTTACATGGTAGATGATTCATGTTAATAGTTACAAGAAACATGAAAGAGATTACATGTTACTATCAATAGGTCTTGGTTTTAGATGCTAGATGGTAAAAGAAAGGCCACTCCCACTTTCATCCTCCCCTGAGCAAGGCTAGCCCCTGTCTCCCACGTGTAATTCAGGCAGAACTCTAGATATCCCTACGGTGTAGTGGGGAGGGGAGGGCTGCAAGGATTGGATGAAATTAAACTTGTCAGTGACACCTCAGTAAGTGGCGACTGGTTTAATTTGACATCACGTTGCTAGGATACCGACCACTCTGATCAGAAGATCACAGCCTTCCGGCCCATTAAGGGGCTGGGAGAGACAGGCGAGGGCGCTTGCGCAGCTCAAAAGGCGGCTCCAGGTGGGGTCTTCCCGGCACCTCTGCGGCCAGGTGAGCCGCGCCAGAATAAGGGGCGGGGCAGAGCCGCCTGTGGGCGGCTGCTTCCGGACACGTGGCTGCGCTCGGACCCAATGGGGGAGCTTGACGTCACCCCCGCTTCCTCACCCTGGCAACGGGCGGGTGGCTACTTCCGGTGCTCTGAGGGCTCTGGGCTGATGCGGGTGAGTGTCCCTCCTCACGCTGTCCGCGCGGCTGCGGCCGCCGCGCGCTCTCTCTTCCCCGGCGCCGCGCGCTCCCCAGGACGTGCTCTCTGGGCCGGGGGCGGGCGGCGCGCAGGATGCTCCTCGCCGGGGGCGGTGCCGGAGGACGGGACCCGAGGCGTGCCTCGTCTCCGAGCCCTGGTCGCGCGTGGGGCCCGTCCCGGCGCCCTCTCCCAGCGGCTGCGGCCCGGCGGTCTCCTCCCCTCTGCGGGGAAGGGGCCGGCTGTTTTTGGGGAGGGGGTCTTGGCAGTCCCTCACGCTCGGTGCGGTCTCGGGCTGCGGTTTCTCCGAGTTCCAGGTTCCGGGAGAGCCGGGAGTGTGCGCCCCGGTCGTGTGTAGCCGGTCGGGGCGGAGCAGCCCCGTAGTGTGTTAGAGCCCTGGTTAGAGCCCCGCGGGAAGTTAGCGTTTACTGCTTAGCTGGAGAAGGGAGAGGAAAGGACCTAGAGGATGGAGCAGGAGTAACCTGAGAGGAGGGTGGGGAACAGGAATTGGAGGTGCCTTGGAAATAGAGGGCATCGTGTTTCCGGGAGGAGGGAGATCAGCTTCATTCGCCTCTGGAGGGGAGGGAAGGGGAATGCAAAGTATTTTTGGGGACCGTGTGACTGGGATCACTGTACAAGAAACTAAGGAATTTTTATACACTTGGGAGTTTAATAATTTGCTTTTGTGTTTGAATAAAGCTCGCCTCTCCCCACCCCCCCCCCCCCCCGCACTTATAAAAAAGCAGTGCATGCTTATTAACGAATATTTGGAAAATGCAGAAATATTTAAGAAGAGATCATCTGTGATTCCACCAGCCCAGCATTTTGATCTTTCTACGTTTTAAAAAGTTGCATATACTTAACCTACATAAGATTGTGAAAGTGAAAGTCGCTCAGTCCTGTCTGACTCTTTGCAACCCCATGGACTCTACAGTCCATGGAATTCTCCAGGCCAGAATACTGGAGTGGGTAGCCTTTCCCTTCTCCAGGGGATCTTCCCAACCCAGGATCGAACCCAGGTCTCCCACATTGCAGGTGGATTCTTTACCAGCTGAGCCACAGGGGAAGCCCACTTAGGATTATAGTGTATATAAAATACGATTTTCGCTAAGAAGCATATGTTTTGTACATTGCGTCTGTTGCATGAATTTTTTGAGATATTATAAAATTCCACCCTTTTAAATTTAAATTTCAGTGGCTTTTAGTATATTCACAAAGTTGTGCACCCATTATCAGTATCTAATTCCATGACGTTTTCATCACCTCCAAAAAAACTCTGTACACATTACAGTTGCTTCTCATTAGATCTCCTTTCCCCTTGTTCCCCCATCTTTTGGCAACCAGGAGTCTACTTTGTGTCTATGGATTTTCCTATTCTGGACATTTCATGTAAATGGAATCATACAATATGGGGCTTTTTGTTGTCTTGCCTTCTTTCACTCAGCATAGTGTTTTCAAGGTACATCCACTTGTATTATGTATTAGGACTTAGCCTTCTTTTTATGGTCGAATAATATTCATTATATAAATATGCCACATTTTGTTTATCCATCATCAGTTGATGAACATTTGGATTGTTTCCAGTTCTTGACTGTTATGAATAATTCTGCTATAAACATCCAGGTACAAGTTTTTGTGTGAACGCGTGTCTTCAGTTTTCTTAGCTGTATACCTAGGAATGAAATTGCTGGGTCATGTGGGAACTGTTTATCTTTTTGAGAACTGCCAGGTGTCTTCCAGGGTGGCCTGCACAAGCGGGATATAAGGGTTCTGATTTCTGCTTATCCTTGCTGGTATTTATTCTGTCTTTTTGATTATAGCCTTCTGTTGGTTGGGAAATGGCATCTTGTAGTTTTGATTTGCATACCCTTGATGTCTGATAATGTCGAGTATCTTTTCTTTGTGCTTACTGGTCTTTTATATGTCTTTGGAGAAATGTCCATTCAATTCCTTTGCCCATTTTTAAATTGAATTAAAAATTTTTTTAAAGAAAATTTTAAGTTGTATGAGTTCTGTATATAGTCTGGACACAAGTCCCCTTTCAGATTTGCAATATTTCTTCCATTCCATCCCCCCACCCCCTGCCATTTTGTGGAGTATCTTTTCACTTCCTTGAATGGTGTTCCTTGAAGTGCAAAAGTTAAAAATTTTGGTGCAGTCCCGTTTATCTGTGGGTTTTGTTGTTGTTTGTGCTTTTGGTGTTATGTGTAAAATCATTGCCAAATCCAAGTTCATGAAGGTTTACTCTTTTTTTTTCTGTAAGTTTTATGTAGTTTTAGCTCTTACATTTAGGTCTTGATCTATGTAGAGTTAATTTTTGTATATGGTGTGAGGTAGGAGTCCAATTTTATTCTTGTGCATGTGACTCTCCAGTTTTCCCAGCACCGTTTGTTGAGAAGACTGTCTTTTCCCCATTGAATGACCTTTGGCACCTTTAAAAAAAAAACAAAACAAACAGTTGACCATAAATACATAGATTGTCTAAGTTAGGTATTTAAGTCACTCCGAGATTTTTGTTTTTCTAAATTATCCTATGTTAAACACAGCTTAAAAGGCATAAAGCTTTTTCTATATTTAAAATTATTTTGGTAGAAAGTGTCCTCAGAAGTGGAATTACTGGGTTAAAGATGAAATAAGTATGTTTTGGAGCTTATTTAATGAGGAATTAAAGCTTCAGTCTCATAATAAGAGCAACAAATCACTTCATCAGCTGCTATAGCTTAAGGGCTGGATTTCTCTAAAAGCCTTTGCTGTAAGATGAATGGATTCCATGACTTCCTTCCTCCTTCAACTGCTTCTAAAAGGCTCAGTAAACCTAGAGTGAAAACCTTCAACACCAGAGGCAAACACGACATGTGGAAGTCTTCTAAATGGCTGAAAAAAAAAGAAATAGTGTCATCATATGCTGTAGGAATATGAAACAATATTTGAGAGAAATGGAGTCAAGATTTAGACCTTAAATCAGTGCCATGAAAGTCCCTGAAGCAAAAACAGTGTTTTATTCTGAATTTCTCTTCTGGCCTTGATAATCAAGTTAACGTACATTCATCTTGTTCACAGAGACAGCGAACTTAAATCTTTTCTTTTAGTAAATCAGTTCAGTTCAGTTGCTCAGTCATGTCCGACTCTTTGCGACCCCATGAATCACAGCACGCCAGGCCTCCCTGTCCATCACCAACTCCTGGAGCCTACCCAAACCCATGTCCGTTGAGTCAGTGATGCCATCCAGCCATCTCATCCTCTGTCATCCCCTTCTCTTCCTGCCCCCAGTCCCTCCCAGCATCAGGGTCATTTCCAATGAGTAAGCTCTTCACATGAGGTGGCCAAAGTATTGAGTTGCAGCTTCAGCATCATTCCTTCCAATGAACACCCAGGACTGATCTTTAGGAAGGACTGGTTGGATCTCCTTGTAGTCCAAGGGACTCTCAAGAATCTTCTCCAACACCACAGTTCAAAAGCATCAATTCTTCAGTGCTCAGCTTTCTTCACAGTCCAACTCTCACATCCATACACGACCACTGGAAAAACCATAGCCTTGACTAGATGGACCTTTGTTGGCAAAGTAATGTCTCTGCTTTTTATATGTTATCTAGGTTGGTCATAATTTTCCTTCCAAGGAGTAAGCATCTTTTAATTTCATGGCTGCAATCACCATCTGCAGTGATTTTGGAGCCCCCAAAAATAAAGTCTGACACTGTTTCCACTGTTTCCCCATCTATTTCCCATGAAGTGATGGGACAAGATGCCATGATCTTAGTTTTTTGAATGTTGAGCTTTAAGCCAACATTTTCACTCTCCTCTTTCACTGTCATCAAGAGGCTCCTTAGTTCCTCTTCACTTTCTGCCATAAGGGTGGTGTCATCTGCATATCTGAGGTTATTGATATTTCTCCTGGCAATCTTGACTCCAGCTTATTCTTCCTCCAGCCCAGCGTTTCTCATGATGTACTCTGCATAGAAGTTAAATAAGCAGGGTGACAATATACAGCCTTGATGTACTCCTTTTCCTATTTGGAACCAGTCTGTTGTTCCATGTCCAGTTCTAACTGTTGCTTCCAGACCTGCATATAGGTTTCTCAAGAGGCAGGTCAGGTGGTCTGGTATTCCCATCTCTTTCAGAATTTTCCACAGTTGATTGTGATCCACACAGTCAAAGGCTTTGACATAGTCAATAAAGCAGAAATAGATGTTTTCTGGAACTCTCTTGCTTTTTGATGATCCAGTGGATGTTGGCAATTTGATCTCTGGTTCCTCTGCCTTTTCTAAAACCAGCTTGAACATCTGGAAGTTCAGGGTTCACGTATTGCTGAAGCCTAGCTTGGAGAATTTTAAGCATTACTTTACTAGCGTGTAAGATGAGTACAGTATAGTTCAGTTCAGTTCAGTTGCTGAGTCGTGTCCGAGTCTTTGCGACCCCATGAATCGCAGCACGCCAGGCCTCCCTGTCCATTAGCAACTCCTGGAGTTCACTCAAACTCATGTCCATCGAGTCGGTGATGCCATCCAGCCATCTCATCCTCTGTCGTCCTCTTCTCTTCCTGCCCCCAGTCCCTCCCAGTATCAGAGTCTTTTCCAATGAGTCAACTCTTCGCGTGAGGTGGCCAAAGTATTGGAGTTTCAGCTTTAGCATCAGTCTTTCCAAAGAACACCCAGGACTGATCTCCTTTAGAATGGACTGGTTGGATCTCCTTGCAGTCCAGGGGACTCTCAAGAGGCTTCTCCAACACCACAGTTCAAAAGCATCAATTGTTCAGTGCTCAGCTTTCTTCACAGTCCAACTCTCACATCCATACATGACCACTGAAAAGACCATCGCCTTGACTAGACAGACCTTTGTTGGCAAAGTAATGTCTCTGCTTTTGAATATGCTAATTAGGTTGGTGAGATGAGTGCAATTGTGTGGTAGTTTGAGCATTCTTTGGCATTGCCTTTCTTTGGGATTGGAATGAAAACTGACCTTTTCCAGTCCTGTGGCCACTGATGAGTTTTCCAAATTTGCTGGCATATTGCGTGCAGCACTTTCACAGCATCATCTTTCAGGATTTAAAATAGCTCAACTGGAATTCCATCACCTCCACTAGCTTTGTTCCTAGTGATGCTTCCTAAGGCCCACTTGACTTCACATTCCAGGATGTCTGGCTCTAGGTGAGTGATTACACCATCGTGATTATCTGGGCCGTGAAGATCTTTTTTGTACAGTTCTTCTGTGTATTCTTGCCACCTCTTCTTAATATCTTCTGCTTCTGCTAGGTCCATACCATTTCTGTCCTTTATCGAGCCCATCTTTGCATGAAATGTTCCCTTGGTATCTCTAATTTTCTTGAAGAGATCTCTAGTCTTTCCCATTCTGTTTTCCTCTATTTCTTTGCATTGATCGCTGAGGAAGGCTTTCTTATCTCTCCTTGCTATTCTTTGGAACTCTGCATTCAGATGGGTGTATCTTTCCTTTTCTCCTTTGCTTTTCGCTTCTCTTCTTTTCTCAGCTATTTGTAAGGCCTCCCCAGACAGCCATTTTGCTTTTTTGCATTTCTTTTCCATGGGGATGGTCTTGATCCCTGTCTCCTGTACAATGTCACGAACCTCATTCCATAGTTCATCAGGCACTCTTTCTATCAGATCTAGTCCCTTAAATCTATGTCTCACTTCCACTTTATAATCTTAAGTGATTTTATTTAGGTCATACCTGAATGGTCAAATGGTTTTCCCTACTTTCTTCAATTTAAGTCTGAATTTGGCAATAAGAGTTCATGATCTGAGCCACAGACAGCTCCTGGTCTTGTTTTTGCAGACTGTATAGAGCTTCTTCTTTGGCTGCAAAGAATATAATCAGTCTGACTTCGGTGTTGACCATCTGGTGATGTCCATGTGTTGAGTCTTCTCTTGTGTTGTTGGAAGAGGGTGTTTGCTATGACCAGTGCATTCTCTTGGCAAACCTCTATTAGCCTTTGCCCTGCTTCATTCCATACTCCAAGGCCAAATTTGCTCGTTACTCCAGGTGTTTCTTGACTCCTACTTTTGCATTCCAGTCCCCAATAATGAAAAGGACATGTTTTTTGGGTGTTAGCTCTAAAAGGTCTTGTAGGTCTTCATAGAACTGTTCAACTTCAGCTTCTTCAGCATTACTGGTACCCAGTTTAAAAAAAAAAAATCAAATATAAAAAGTTATTAGATAGAGAAAAATCAAGTTTCCCTTTCATCCTTGCCCCTCCCTCTTCTCTAGTCTCCCAGTACTCTTAGAGGGATTTGCGAGACTATTATTTGTGTCTGTGTTGGCTAGTTCATATATGAAGTATCTCTGGAGAGGGTATATACAACATCATACATTTTAAGGCTCTTGATGCTTTCTGACACATTCCATTTCAAACTGGTTACATCAGTTTTTGATGGCAGTACAGTGCTAGTTAGTTTTTTTATCTTTTTCTGTATTTCTTTGAATATTCTTTCTTTAATATTGGCTATCCAGTTTATATTTCCTCTTTTATGTATTGCCTGCTCATGTCTTTTGGCATGCTATTTGTCTTAATTGGCATTGTCCTTTATGAGATTTACTTTGGCAGCCTTTTGTAGATGATTGTTTTACGACAGCATGGATTTGGGGAGAAAAGTTAATATGCTTTCTGTAACACGCTAAGAGGTATGTGAGCTGAGCAAAGGTCAAGGCAGTAGGAAAAAGGAAGTTAAATGCTTGAGAAGAAATCTATAGGATTTGGAAACTGGGCAGAGTCCAAGATGCCAATAAGGTGAGTTAGGAAAGGATTGGGCTATTAAAAGTAAGGTGTAATGTAGAAAGAATTAGATTTCTGGGGAAAGGTGAATTTGTTTTTGGTAGGCTAAGAGTTTGGAGGATCCAGGTTGAGCTCTCCAGGAGACTTATGGCTAGAGCTTAAGAGACAGAGTTAGGAATCATCTGGTTTACCAAAGGGATCGTTTTGAAAGCTTGATACTGAATGAAGTTGCTGAAGGAGGCATTTTAGACTTATGCGTTTGGACATTCTGTTTGAAAGTCAGGCAAGAAAACAAAGCTGGGAGGGGTCATCAGAGGGGCCTTGAAGAGCTAGGATAGTCAATTGGCATGCTTGCCAAGGAGAACAGGACATCTAGAGAATCAAAGGCTGCAAGCTGAAGACTATGTTCAAAGACACCATTAGGTTTGGTAACTTGGAGAAGATACATCTTACAGGTAAAGATACAATTTATTGGGAAGAAAAAAATACACCCTCCCCCTGCAACAGTTTTATTAAGATAAAATTCATTTATCATATTATTACCCATGTAAAGTGTACAATTCATTCGTAGTTATTGAGACTAAATACCATGCAACCATGACCACAGCCAATTTTAGAACATTTGTATTGCCCCTCCCCCAAAGAAATCCTGCCCCCATTAGCAGTCACTCCTGAATTCTCCTCTGTCCTTCCAGCCCAAGGCAACCACTAATCTACCTTCTATCTTTTTAGATATGCCTACTCTGGACATTTCATATAAATGGAAACATACGTGGCCTTTTGTGTCTTACTTCTTTCCTTGTGAAATGTATGTGGCCGGTTTTGTCTGACTTCTTTCATTGTTTTCATGGTTCATTCATGCCATAGTGTGTATCAACCCTCCGTTCCTTTTTATGGCTCTATAATGTTCCATTGTCTAAATATACCACATTTTGTTTAACCAAGGTCTGCTTATGGACATTTGAGTTGTTCCCACTTTCTGACTGTTATGGATAGTTCTGCTATAAACATCCATGTACAAGTTTTTGTGTGGATGTGTTTTCAGTTCTAATGAATGTATACCTAGGAGTGGGATTGCTGGGTCATGTGGCAACTCTGGGCTTCCCAATGGTGCTGGTGGTAAGGAACTTGCCTTCCAACGCAGGAGACATAAGAGATAGAGGTTCAGTCCCTGGGTCAGGAAGATCCCCTGGAGGAGGTCATGGCAGACCACTCCAGTGTTCTTGCTTGGAGAATCCCCTGGACAGAGGATCCTGGTGGGCTACAGTCCATGGGATCACAAGGAGTCAGACACTACTGAAGCAACTTAACACACACACACACACACAGTAACTTTATGTTTACTTTTCAAGCTGCTGTTGCAGAGGATGGACACATTGCCAGTGTTTTTTATTTTTTACTTATTTTAATATAAATTTATTTATTTTAATTGGAGGCTAGTTACAATATTGTATTGGTTTTGCCATACATCAACATGAATCTGCCACGGTGTACATGTGTTCCCCATCCTGAACCCCCCTCCTACCTCCCTCCCTATACCATCCCTCTGGGTCATCCCAGTGCACCAGCCCTGAGCACCCTGTATCATGCATCGAACCTGGATTGGCGATTCATTTCACATATGATGCCAGTGTTTTTTAGATATAATAAAATGAATTTTAGTACCATCACCGATAGGAAGTTGCAGAATGTCCATATTCAGACTTATCATTCAGGAACATAGGCATTATAAAAATGATGCATAAAATTGTTTTCTGTTGTGTAAAGCTATAACATGCTTATGCATCTTTGATTGGAAACTTTTTGTGTTGACTGTTATCTCAAAGACTTAGCTGAAGTGTTAAACATTTTCTTTATGGATCAATGTATTGGTGTGAACATGATTCATCCATTTCAAATAATTATTTGTAATAATGACTACAAATGTGATAAAAATATCACAGGGATATCTGATGTCAATCTACATGATTTATTTTTTACTCCTTAGTTTCAACTGTAGAGATCAAATAACAGTTTTATTTTTTTTAAATTTAGGGTTATCTGTGGTTTATGTGGCCCTAGAAGTTCAAGATCCAAAAAAACAAAACCAAAATACTGACCTCTCAGCCAGTATTGTTGACGGGCCGTGTTTTTGTCTGTTCCTTCTCTAGGTGGGTTGAGTGTTGAGAACCTTCAGAATATGACATTTCTCCTCTTACTAAAGTGGGATCTCACTGGCTTGCCCTATTTTGAGACCTGAACTTGGCTAGTTATCTTGTGTTCTCATAAAGAAAGAAATGAATGAAAACATTTTTTGTTTTTAAGTAATACATTCAGATTGTTCAAAATCAAAAGATGCACAATGGTGAATAGTGGAATTTGCATTTCACCTTTGTCCACCAGTCACCCAGGTCTTTTGGTAACTACTATTGTGCTAATTTTTGATGTATTCTTCCAGATTGCACTTTGTGTATATATTTAGTTGTATTTTTTTTTCTTGTCTCCCTCAAAATATGGTACTGCATACGTTTCTGTACCATGCCTTTTTTGCTTACCAAAATATTTTCAACATTGGTTGTTTCATATTTGTGTATCAATAAAGTTCTCATTTTTTCTAAGAGCTGCTTTTATTTTTAACTACTTTTTTATCAAGACATACTGTTGGTCTATATCTTTACCATTACAGACTATCCTTCAGTGTATGTTTGTAATTTTGGTTGATTTTACCAAATTGACCTTGTTGTTGTATTCTGTGCTACTCCTTGCAACATGTGAGAATGACTCTTTAACTTGGCCAGTCCAGCTGATACGTGAGTGTAGTTTTATTTTGCCTTTTTCTTTTGAGTGAGGTTTAGCATCTTTTGATCTGTTTAAGTTGTTATATAGTTCTTCTGTGAACTGGGATTTGCTCACTTGCCCCCTTCTGCCTTTTGTGTCTTTTTTGGGACATTTGCTGGAGTTCTGTTATGAATGTCAGACTTTTAATGGGTTCTGAGTTAAACAAAAACTGGTGTTGGAGTAGAAATTGCTTCATTTCTAATTGAATTAAAAATATTCCAGTAACCATTGGAAGTTGGAGGCCAGAGTTGTACATTGGCTAGCCTGTCTACTTGAGTTCCTTTCCCAGTGCTGCAGAACTTTGGGGCCAGCAGTTTTGGAGGAGTTTAGAGAGATGACATGGTTTGTTAAATAAATAAATTTCAACTAGTCTCTGAGAGATGGTAGATTGCTCAAGAAACAGCATATTTATTCATCTTCCACATTTAATTTTTTTCAGACAAGCTTGAGAAGCAAGCAAATCTCTCACATATATTAAAAATGCCTATTACATCAAACGTTATTTGTTATAATATGTAGATGTTCTAATTTGTTATTCATGAAAAAAAATGCATCTGATGACAGTGAGTCAGAGAAGGTTTTATAACTCATACTGCTTGGATGTGTTTTCATTTGAACTGAAGCTTTGAATTTTCCGAAGCCTGAGTTTTCACACAGCTGTTTGTGGGTCTAGTGGGCCCAAGCTCATTTCATGACTTGGTCAGGCATCATGGCCTATATAGACTGGAAGATAAACTGCTAATCATTTAAACTGACTTTGTCAACTGACACAGAAATAAATAGTAACCTATCTCAGAGAAATAACCGAAGTCAAGTAAAGGTAATTGAGGCAGACCCTTGTGAAGCAGTTGGAAGAAAATCCATCCTCAGAGAGATACTTATCACTACAAAACAAAAGCAGGCATTATAACTTACTGTTATTTAATAAACTTCAGTACTCTTTTATAATAAAAATTTATGATATATGTAAACATTTTAATACAACAGCAAATTATATATATATGATTTTAAATTATTTGTCCTTTAAAATAAGTGATACATAATAATAATTAAATGGATTCTTTTTAACCAGGAATTAAAGGAAGTTAAAATACAATATTGGGCTTCTCAGGTGGTGTTAGTGGTATGGAACCTGCCTGCCAATACAGGAGACATAACAGATGTGGGTTCAGTCCCTGGGTTGGGAAGATCCCCTGGAGGAGGGCATGGCAGCCCACTCCAGTATTCTTGCCTGGAGAATCCCATGGACAGAGGAGCCTGGCAGGCTACAGTCCATGGGCTTGCAAAGAGTCCCACATGACTGAGGTGACTTACCATGCATGCATGCACACACAGAGTGCTTCCAGACCATCTCCTGTGTGAAGTACCAACTTAAAATTTTTTCAATCCATTGTTGACCATTACTTTCATAAAATGCGAAAACAAAACAGAATACCACAAAAATCTCAAAAGAAAACTGTGAAAGATAAAAGTAAAAGCTCATGTTTTTATCTGATGTAGCAGATAAAATTATTTCAAAAGTATACCACTGGAAGATGTAAGTTTTAGAGTGAATTAATGTGCCTTTTGTACTTTGAGTCTTTTCCTTGTGAATCTCCAGTTTTTATAGATGGTTTTAATTCTGTTTTATTAAATAGATTATAAAAATACATAATTATAAACAAAACTTGGGGAAATAGAAAAGAATTACAAACACTGTCATTGTTTATTGAAAACGTGGATGTAAGACAGTTGGTATATGAATAAAAAATAATCTCTTGCAGACTGGTCACCAGCACTAGTTTGTGGGCCACACTTTGCGTGACACTATTCTTTTAAACTGGTTGGCTGTCACTCTTAAAGCCTTGTGTCCCTCCCCGTTCCTCAATTTAGACTAAGGTACAGATTTTTACCTTAGAGTGTGAATCTAGATGTTTAAGTAGTTTCAATCACGTGACTTTGGGATTGTTTTTGTTTTTCTTCAAATCTCTGTTGATTTTTCAAATGATCCATTTTTCCCCAGTCTGAAGTGTGTTTTACCGTCATTATTGTTATTAAGTCAAGATTGTGAGAAGCTTGTGAACTTGTGAGAAAAATTAGAAGCTTTGTGGCATATGTTGCTTGTAATTTGTTTTATTGTTTATCTTTTGAGAACCTCAGAAATAATGCCTTTATGAAAATGAATAAGTATTTGTACAAGTATTATTTTAATTTTGTGCTTTAGTCTTATAAATTTGTTAGTGTTTGTTTTACATTGAACTCTGAAGCATTAAACTGTTTTTCATAGAAAGGTCTCTATAGGCAGAAGTAAATCTGTATGTTGGTTCATTTTTTTAAGCAAGCAGCAATCTTGAGCTCTTATATGTTCTCACCACACACAAAAGATTGTACTTACGTGAGGTGATTAATGTGTTAACTAACCTTGTGGCAGTCATTTTGCAGTGTATATGTGTATCAGATCCTCAGGTTGTACTGCTTGAACTTATCCACGGGTGTATGTCAATTATATCTCAATAAAGCTGGAGGAAGAAATAAGCAGCAATCTAGGCTTTAAATCACGGCTCAGTGATGTTGCCAGCACTGCTTATGGTTCTAGAATGTCCCAGAGGTTATTAGCATTTGGTTTGGAGAGAGTAGAAAGTGATATTTAAGATGAGGTTTTCTTCAATGTAGATAAAATGAAAGATAAAATATCTTTTGGACTCAACATGAAATCTTTT
Organism: Bos indicus; assembly: GCF_029378745.1. Taxonomy (NCBI): domain Eukaryota; kingdom Metazoa; phylum Chordata; class Mammalia; order Artiodactyla; family Bovidae; genus Bos; species Bos indicus. The sequence continues at coordinate 7,112,243 of NC_091772.1, read as the reverse complement.
TACAACAGTTCTTTGTTTATATGACTTCAAGGCCTGTCAGTGTATAAAGGGATTTAAATTCTAACCTTTTTATATTCTTTGTATTACCCAGTTAAATAACTTTAAAATTAGGGGTTTTCTTGAAAGTTATCTGAGCGCAAATCTGTATACGTGTGTGTTAGTGGAAAGAAATGCATGCCGTCTTTGCCTGTTTTCCTTTAGGGTAATTCCTCTTCTGCAGTTACTTTTGGATGGAAGTATGCACTTTTCCCAATAGAAGATGGTAATCTTGGAGAATGACCATGGAGAAGGGGATGAGTTCTGGAGAAGGGCTGCCTTCCAGATCATCTCAAGTTTCGGCTGTTAAAACAACAGTGAAAGAGTTGGAAACGAAGCAGTCCCATAAAGAGAAGCGAGGGGGCTTTGTGTTGGTGCATGCAGGTAAGCTGTGAGCAGCTGAGCTGGAAGATGAGAATAATGGTTTCCTTTCCTTTGCCTTGAAGTACACCAGGAACTGAGTTTCCTATCTGGGGGAGGGACACCGCAGGAGGAGTTGGAACCACAGGTTGACTTGCACAGAGTGAAGGCCTCCCCTGAGCTCCCCGCGTGGAGGGTCTTACAGTGACGGCACCTCCTTTGTCCCCGTCACTCACCTCCTCTAGTGCTTTTACTCCATGTGCCTGTGCCTGTTAAGTCGCTTCAAGTCATGTCTGACTCTTCGCGATCCTATGGACTTACAGCCTGCCAGGCTCCTCTGTCCCTGGGGATTCTCCAGGCAAGCATAACTGGAGTGGGTTGCCATGCCATCGGCCAGGGGATCTTCGTCACCCACGGATCGAACCTGTATCTTTTCGTTTACCTGCATTGGCAAATAGATTCTGTTACCACCAGTGCCACTTCGGAAGCCCTTTACTCCATATAGTAGATATATTTAGATGTTGTTAAAACCAGACAAAGTAATTGTTTAAACTCTGGTTTGTGTTTTTAAAAATAAAGCTGTTGGAAAAAATTTTACTCACCCCATATTTGACTTTGTCTATCTTAGAGTGTAATTTATACAATCTTAAAGGTAGTTTTTGCCTTCTTAATATTATAAATGAGGAACCATAAAACCAGCGTGGTTAAGTGGCTTCAGGCACACAGCTAATCAGTAGCGCCAGGCTGAGAAACCATCAGGTGGGCCCCAGTCCCATTCTCGTGCTTTTGGCGCTCCGTCAGCCTCTGATTTCTGCTTCAGAGGACCTTGAAGACGACACAGTGAAGTTCAACCCCCGACTCCCCACCACTGATACATCAAGGGTTTCCAGGCAGTGCAGCTCTGCCCCGGTCTTTTTTTTTTTCCTCTCCCTTTTTCTTTGATGTGGGGTGAGTGGCATTGTTTCTTTTTTGTCAGACTGGCATTCTGTCTGATCATTAACCTTTGGCTATAGCTAAACTGAACAGACAAGTTGGGAAGTCTTACAGAATCGAATCCAGGAAAATCAAACAGTGAACAAACAAAAGGTTCAGTCTTCTTTTCTTTCAAATGATTTTTCAAAGAAATGAGGTAAATTTATAGAAACAACTGAAATTCCCAGGCCAGTGTTCCTTCTACTGCATCATGCTGGTGGTGCATCTTTCACAGGACCCAGTGAGTTATTTTATTCATGACGAGTGTTTGAAAAATGTGCAAGAAAGCCCTAAGATATGTAAGCAGTAACAACACGGAACATTTGATGATTTGGAAAGGGTTGCCTTCTGTGGCAGTCATTGCAGACTCCCTCCTGTGTCAGACACATACCTGATGGCAGTGACTCTTACAGCTGGTGCTGGGACCAGCTATAATAGGAGGAAGTCTGGGTTATGGCAGGAAATTGTGTGGATTAAGGATGACTTTCCCCTTCTAAATTCTTAGAAGGTCAAATAGAACGATTGATTATGCAGCATTATATACCTTCCACATTTAAGGGACAAAATTTCAATTCCAGTGTAGAGATTTTAAAACTTTTGCTTTTTTTTTTTCATATTAAAGGAGACTTGCCCAAATTTTAGTCATTTGAATAGTAGATTCTTGCTTTTTCCCTAGATCTGTATACTACCTATACTTTTCATGTTTGTGCTCATCGCTCACTTTTGTCTCTTTGTGACCCTGTGAACTGTAGCCCACCAGGCTCCTCTGTCCATGGAATTTTCCAGGCAAGAATGCTGGAGCGGGTTGCCATTTCCTCCTCCAGCGGATCTTCCCAACCCAGGGATTGAACCCGTGTCTCTTGTGTCTCTTGCATTGGTGGGCAGATTCTTTACCACTGAGCCGTCAGGGAAGTTCATTACTGCTGCTATCCACACACTAAAGTTATCTATTTGGCTGCAGTATCCCATGTGGGAAATACTGCTGCAAGGTTGGGGTCTGAGATCTAAGATGGCATTTATTAGAGAACCATGAAGAGAGTCCTCATAAACATTGGCACAGGTTCTGTGAAGTTTGAGTTCTTTTGAGAAATGGGACTAGAATTTGCGTGTTTTATGGACTCTTGTTGTTTGGACTTGTTTTCTACTCCCTTGAGCCTGTTAACCATAGCTTCTTGGGCCCACTCTTTGTCTGCATTGAGGAAAGATGGGCTAAGTGTGTGTTGTAGTCTGCAGCCTCACAGGAGGAGGCCTGAAGATTAGAGATGTAGTTCTTTAACCTTCCCTGTGTTGTACTCCTCTGGGGCCCAGAAGGGGACTGGGAGTGGGGTCTGAGGGGGAGGTTCAGAGCAAGTTAAGGAACTTTGATGAAAGGCCTTTTCTTGGTTTCTTTCTAGTTTATTCTCAGATCCCTAACTAAGCAAGTATTAATCCTTTTAGGGAAATAAATTTCAGAGCCTTTCTCTTGAAGTTGCTGAGTGATTAGGATAGGCAGTGGTGAATATATCATCCCTGGTGTTTCAGACACTCTGAGCTACATTCCAGGGGTGAAAGAATGGAGAAATTAGGGTAGGAGAGGTGATATTGGTGGTGGTTGTGGATAGGATGTAACACCTGTCCATTTCAAGTTTTAAATAAAACTACCTAGTTTTCTGAAGTTACTCTTAAGAATTCTGACAAGGACTTTCCAAAGTTCAACAGGGAGGAAATTAAAGGCACTCTGCCCTTGACACTGCTTAGGTTATCAACTCCCTCTAAAAAAACTCTTAACTTTGGGGAGGTTTTCAAAAGGAGGAGAGGTCACCTTGGCGAAGCCTCTGTGGGAACATAAGCTATTTCTGGTGCCTCTGGTAGGAAAATAGCTTTTGAAAAAGGAGATAAGGCATGGTATTGAAAACGCTTATGGTGTAGAAAGATTTTTAAGATTATGTTATTAAGAGTCCATACACTTAGGATAGTAGTTTTTTTGTTACTCAGAAAGCATCAGTTTGCATGAACTATTTGTATAATGTTAGCAAGGTCTCTGATATCTTAATGATAATTAACCATTGATTTTTTTTTTTCCCCACTACAGGTGCAGGTTATCATTCTGAATCCAAAGCCAAGGAATATAAGCATGTATGCAAAAGAGCTTGTCAAAAGGTATGGAGAGAATGTATTCTGTCTGATTGAAACATTTTAGTTTTGACCATAAAGCAGCTTTACCTTGAAATTCAGAATTTTAAGGTTTGATTTATAAGACAGACTTTGGCTTGGACCACAAAATAATTTTGCTCATATTTGTGGACTCTTTTGTTTTGTTTTGTGTTTTTTATTCTCCAAATCATGTTTATATCTTTTCTTTCCTTTCCCAGATCAAAGTCCGTATTTTTGGCATTGTGGGCACATAATCATATACCTTTTAATCTTTGCAGCGGTGTTGAGCTCTATAGGAGGAGTAGGGAAAACAGCTCAAAGGCAGCCAATGTGGCTTTCTATGAAGGGAAGAAAAAAATAATAAAAAAATTAAAATAAGTGTTTTTCTTAGGGAGATTATCGTTTTCTTCTGTTTCTCATCACGTAGTTTGTGTCACAGCAAATTCATTGTCATTCTGAAGTTGAGCTTTGCCTTTGTACTCAGTTGTGCTTTTTTTTAATCTTTGGGTTTTGAGGTTTTGCTAAATTGTTGAATGCTAAATGTGGAGGCAGGAATGGACTCAGAAGAAATATTGTTTGTTTTTATTTTGATCCTGACTATATACTCTTGTAGGCAAACCTTCCATTACCTTTTATGCAAATCGAATGTTAATTGGACATTGCGTATCAAGTAAATAGGGGTCTTTCTCACTCTTTTCATTTATATTTATTACCATTTAAAGAGGATTATATTTAGTTAGAGATCCAAGGTTTTTCTTATGAATGAAATCTCATAAATGGATGAGAATATTTTGTTACAGTGATTGCATTGTCTTTTAAAAATTATAATAAAGGTAAATATTCTTTAAGCTATTTTATATTTTTAATCTTATTTTTCAAAGTGTAAAATCTTTTTGTTATCTGAAAAGAAATGGATTACCTTTATAGGAATATAGTTCTGTATATAATACATTTAGAGTGTGTAACCAGACTCCTTAATGTATACAATAAATGAACTTCTCAAAAGTTTCCTGAGGAATACAGTTCTTAGTTTCTGATCTTTGTTGACTAAGTTGGAGCTTCAATAATTCATTTAAAAATCAGTTTTTCTTCTCTTTCTTTCCTGTCTTATTTATACCTAAGAAGCAAGGTGATTTTGTGATCTTGACTGTCTATAGATTATATTACAAAATAATATTATATGTTTAATCTCAATGTAAAATACCTTATAGAATCACAAATGCTGTTGTCAAAAGTATGCTTCCATCTAAGAATTCTGAAATGTCTTTGAGACTGAGTCACTATTTTTTATAGTTGGAGTAGAGAGAGTAGCAGGGACTTCGCTGGTGGCTCAGACAGTAAAGAATCTGTCTGCAGTGTGGGAGCCCTGGGTTCGATCCCTGGGTCAGGAAGTTCCCCTGGAGAAGGGAATGGCTATCCACTCCAGTATTCTTGCCTGGAGAATCCCATGGACAGAGGAGCCTGGTGGGCTACAGTCCATGGGGTTGCAAACGGTTGGCCACAACTGAGCACCTAACACACACAGGGAGAGTAGTAATGGTGGAATAAGAAGTTATTAGCTTAGTCTAATAAAATATGAATTCAGATTTCAAAATGGCATTCATGTAATTTCTCAGGCTATGTGAACAGCCCTGTGATGAATGAAGCCCTTTCACTTACTAAATTCCTTGCAGTTTGTGTTTAGGTATATCATTAGTTTTCCTGAATAATTGCTTACTTTAAATCTAAGTAGTTTATTTCTTGGAGTATGGAATGGAACTGTAGTGATCAATTTTTGTTAACTCTAAATGTCTCTTACACTTCTTTAAGCCTTTGAAAAGTTCCTGAGTGTGTTTGAGAAGCTGTGGTTTCACAACGAATAACCTTGCTCCTTGGTTTCATAGGCAATTGAAAAGCTACAGGCTGGTGCTCTTGCAACAGATGCAGTGACTGCAGCCCTGGTGGAGCTTGAGGTATTTCTTTTCTCTATTTGTTTCATTTAAAGTAGTTGTGAGTTTGTGTCCGTTATTCTTAAATGACATGAAACTATTGTTTAGTCAGCCATCAATGACACGAGCAGTGTTTCCCAGCAGTATTAACAATGAAGAATGAAGAAGCAGTCTGTAATCTTGTTAGGTTGTCTTATTGGAGACTTCTCTGAGTAATATAAAGAAGTTGGTTAAATTTCAATTTTTCCCCTGGGTTTGCGAGATTCATGAATACAAGTTACTGGTGGCTTGATGCTTGAATTTCCTTAATATTTTCAGAAGAAAAATTCCTGAAGTTCACACCTTCTCAAAGTAATATATATTCTGTTGTTTAGAAAACAAAAAATTCCAACTGTCTAGAAGTATCCCAAGTTTAAGGAGAGGTTTCCTCACAAATGTATCAGTGGGCTATGTATACACTGAAGCTGTGCTCTGCTGGGTGTGTCTTGTCCAGTGTGATTGTTAGGTTGGTCTCTAGTTAATTGTGGGCATTGAGGAATTCAGTGAAGAGTTTCTCAAGTTTGCTGTAATCCTTGCTACTTCAGAATGAGGGTCTCTCAGTTCTCTTAATCTAGACCCTGAGGATAAGTTTGTCCAGGAGATATTGAGGGCTTCAGAAGCCTGACTTATTTTTCTCAAATTTTTAGAAGGTAGATTAGTGTTAAGTCAGTTTAGAGGGCAGTGAGTGAATAGTTTTTTGCTTGAGAAGATTGCTAGGGGAATCAAATGAGACTTAAAGATAAAACAAAGAGTTTGAGGAAGGAGGTGATAGAGAAGACTGTCCCCAGTTGACTGGATTAGGCTCCTACTAGCAGGGCACCTACTCTGTCATGCCAGGCCTTGCTTTTTACCGGTGAAGATTGCCCAGAGTTTACCAAAAGTGCTAGCCTTGTTTCCCTGATTCATTGCTTTGGATCATGCTCTGTGGATTGTACACTCTCTTGCTAACACTTTGAGCTTGGTCCTAGGGTATGTGGTCACGGAAGGGGAATACAGATGGTGGGCATGTAGTTTGGTGCCTGAGGCATCTGACTGGGGGCATGTGGTCCCTTTCTGTTGAGACTGGTTGATCCTACACTAGCTCTCTACCACTTGGTAGCCACAAAGCGCTGGGCACCTCCCAGCCTGTCCTTGGCTCAGTTTACACATTTATGATATGAGGATGATAATTTCTGCTTTACAGAGTTGTGAAGGTTTACGGACTTAATGTATGATGATCACTTAGAACAGTATGAGGCATGTGGTAAGCTACTCATAACTGTTATCAATAATGACTATTGTGAGGTGCTTTGGAAATGATATATGTGAAGTGAATATTTGTGGAAAGTTAATTGTATGTTGTGGATAAAAGGGGAAAAGTGGTGCCAGGAAGAAGGTTGATGTGGTTGCCACCAAATCTTACCTTTACTCAAAACACATGCACAAAGGAAGCTTCATCTAACTTAATTCAATTATTAATTGCAAATGACTTCTTTGTGTAGAAGACAGTGTCCTGAAGTTACAGGTACATGGAGCCAGTGTGGGCCTGGGGAGAGATTAATGCATAGCTGGGTGTATACCTTAAGGGCAACTATGAATACAAAATTGAGTAAAATTAAGTTTTCCTTTTTCTTTTCATCTTAGAATACCTTTAATTTTCTCAAGTCCTACTTATGCTGAATATTTTGTTACATTTTTTTCCCCATGATGAATCAATCCTACTTTCAAAGAGTTTACTTATGTATACTTAAACTGATTTAAAATACATTTTGGAATGAGTTACATGTGAATGAGCTTTACAGTTTTGAACGATGACCTGTGGTTTTTAAGAGTGTGGATATGAAGATTTTTTAAAAAACAAATGTGTTCTATTATTTTGACTGGACTGTGGCCTGAATGAGTTTAGTGTATTTTCCTCCCTTTAATTATTAAGTGTGTGGAAGAATTTCAATGAATTATCTTTAAAAATTCATTTTTATGTGGAATCTTTGATTGAAATATATGTTAGTAGTTTAAAGGTTAAGGGTCCACTAACTGGAGGAATTTTCCTGAACCTTAAGAATTATGTTGGAAGTCATGCATATACGGCCTCCTGCCGTTGCTGTCACCTTGGATAATTGTGATTCGTCATCTTTGAACAGGGTGGTCTTCAAATAAAGAGCTTAACTGAAGACATATTCTAATAGTTTGAATCAATGAAAGGATATATAAAAATTGGATTCTTATGTTTTCTGTACTTAGAAAAATAAGAGTAACAATATTAAGTCCTTTCAGTCAACTGAAAAGTTCCAGAATCTCACTTATACTGTTATGTTTAATTTGAGAGAACCACTTATCCTTAGTTCTGGTCAATCTATTTAGCAGAGCTGAGTTTTGTCCTAATTATCAAATAAATATGGGCAACCATCATACCTTTGTCTTTTGACTTTGGGATATACTTTTTGACTTCAAGAAAACCATACTTTTTAAACTTGCTTGTTACATTATCACTTAGGTAGGTGGCTACACTGGGTTTGAGTTCCTTGAGGACTTTGCTAACTGTGGATTGAAATGGTTTAATGGGTTTAATGGTCCTTATTGGCCAGAAGGGATGTCTGGCCTTGTATTTTGAAAAATATGAAAATTTTCACTTACCTAAATAGTGAAAAGTACATTGACCTCAACTTGATGCCAGAGGAGAAAGAGACAATGTGAAATAAAATTTATAATAAAAAAAGTTGGGTTTTGGTGGCCTCTATAATTTATACAGTCCACCTCAACGAATCATTTTTGAGCTTTTCTTGGAATCTTATTCCCTTGGGTGGTTTCATTTTTCTCACCCACCAAGACAGACAACTGCAAAGCACCAGAGGGCTGGGAGGGTGAGTGTGGAAGTTCCTGCCTATGACGCTGACTAGCTTCTCCCTTCTGGGTTTTGGGAGGGAAGGTGGCCACTCGAATGAGAGGTGTTCGGTAGTGTGAGGGTGAAAATGAGATGTGGATGCCAGTGTGCATTTTGCTTGTCTTCACAATGTGGTGAAGAAAATGAAAAGGTCAGTTTTATAGATCATATTTTAATAATTTATTGTTAAAGTGATTTGGTCCCATTGTTTCATTATTCGTTGTTTTTTAAAGATTCTTTTTGTAACTGATGGGAAAGTGACTCCTATCCATTGGGTAGTACACTTCTGATTTCCCTCCCAGCAGAGAAGATAAATTTGTGCAGCAACTTGATCTTCATGCCTGGGCTGTGCATTTGGAAGACAGTTGCTTTCATGTCTGCTTTTGAAATAGTTTTGGTTTGGATAGCGACAGTGGATTTTAAATTTAAGACCATAGTTGGTACGTAATTTGTACATTTCACATGTACAGCTTCTGATATGAATTTTTTTCTGTGAGAAAACTGGATTTAGATCTGGGTAAGTCATAATGCCTCTGCTTAAGTAAAGAGTGTTTCATAGATTCTGATAGAAAATGAGCTCATAAAATGCTTACTGAAGCACTCTTTGCACATCAAAAAATTTATTTTGAAAGTATTAAGATGAGGATTAAAAAGTTCTGATAAGGAATAATAGGTGAAATATGACTGGCAAACTGATGCGAGGTTACTTCTGGTCTTGTGAGGAAACTAATGGATGGTTGGCTGGGTGTATCCTTTGAGAGATTTTGGTTAATATGTTTTGAAAGCTGATTATATTGGTAAGCAGAATACTATGCATTAACAATAGTGATAAGTATAGCCTTTGAATTTCATATGGTGAAAGGTAAATTGTACAGGCCTCCTTGTTAAAAATGTTTTGCTGAACTTAGATTATTCTAAGTGGACCTTGCCATCTTTTGTTGAGTTGATTCATTCTTTATATTTCCTATGGTCAGAGGAGATGGTACTTCATGGTGGAAGCTTGTTGATTGTCCAGATGCTTTAGCATTTAAAGAGCAGATTATATTGTGCACAGTGTCTGCTAAAAATGGACCATTGTCTTTGGATCTCTATATAATCCAATGTGGTGCTTGCTTGTAAACCTTGGTAAATCCTTTATAGAAGTAACTTCTTATCCAGACGGCTGAAAGTTTGGGGTGCGAGGGAGAAAAAGGAGATATTTGCGTTATTGTACATTTATATGATTATATATAATGCTTTTATGCATTTATCTGACCTCTACATCCTGAGCTGTAGAGCCAGCTCTGCATGCATGTCTAAAAAGCAAGGATCTCCAGAATGTCCTCCCTGTGGTTGGTGGACCACAGCCCAGGGCTCTGCGCAGCTATAGGATTAGGCCATACATCCTTCCTTTGGCTTTATTCTTCTAGCTGGAATTGTGTGTGTGCTTCGAAGGGAGAGAGAGCCCCGAAGGCCTGTGAGTCCTTGGGCTGCTTCGTGGTCAGGAAGACGGTGTGGCTTGCTGCTGGCGCATGGGCATATCTTGGATGAGAGGGAATACTGGGAAGGTCTGATATAACTGCCTTTCTCTCGCCAAGCCTGTAACAAATTTGCTTTTAGTGTTTCTTTATGATTAGAAGCTTAACCATACCTGCTCCCTATCCCACTTTGGTGTTTAGTCTTTGTTGCAAAAACGTAGGGGCAGCTGCATTACTGTCATTAATGTTTATTTGTGAGTTCAACAATTATTTAAAATAAGTGAGCATCTCTGTTCTGCACATTTTTTGTTTTTAAGAAACGATCTTTTCATAAGCAGAAGGGAGCTGAGGATTTCAGTAGCTCCTTGCTTCCCGCTCCCCCTCACGCCCCTATGGGGCTGAACACGCTGGAGAGATAGCTCCGTGCATCTAGCTCACAGATACAACAAATGCCCTCAACTGTGTGACTGAGGAGTCCAATTTTAGACCCACAACTCCCTAAAGTCTCATTTTTCTCTTCCATTGGCCATATATTTTATTGTCTGTAATGGGGAGTGGGGGAGATCCTGTTTTTATGTATGTGAAGCAAGGAGTTTTACCTTTTCTGCTTTGTAGTACTTCAAATGTTTTCATTGCATGAAATTTGGATTTTGACTTCAGATGCTGTTTGTACCTTTATTTTTTTCAACTTGGTTATCATTGATTATTTCAGTCAAAGACTCTACTTTGCTGTCTGTTTAGCAGTATTTCCAGGGGTGCTTCAGTATTTCTGTGTATTCCATCTGCTTATAGAGTCTTTATGTTTCTCTGCATTTTTTGTTTTATTTTTTGAGGTGTACACACACAGTTACACTTCATGGAGTTGCATCCAGCCAAGTGTCCATGTTCTTCTTGTGAAGAGGCAGAGAAAATCACCTCTCCCAAGAATTTCCACCTTCTGACCAAGGCAAATGTGTCCTGAAGAGCTGTACACAGATGGGAGGCAGCTTGTTTGCTTGTTCTGCTGCTAGAGCATTGAGTTAATTAGAAGACAGGCTGTGGGTGGCCAAGTGCAGACAAAGAAGCACCAGACACAGCCCAGTTAGCCTGGGACAGTAAAAGTAAGTTACACTCTTTCTAAAACACTGTTTTTGAGTATTGATGCTGATTCTTGCCTTTAGTAATAAGGGGCAACTTGTAACTTACTGTTTGTGTTCACACATTAGGTGCATCTGTTCTTTTTCTAAGACCCTAGACATTAAGTGTGCTCTTTAGCACAAAGTATCTGCTTAATTAACGAAAAGCAGTGATTTTTTTTTTATTCTTTTAATTTTTTCAGAATAAAAAGAAAACTGAATCAATGATTACATTCCAGGTTAATTTTTATACAGCATCAAAACTGTGTATTAGTTTTTGGCTGAGTCAAAGCTTTTAAGTACAGTGCTTGTTGTGTTATAGAGCTTTTTACTGATGGGAACATGGAAACAGTTTCACCTTTTTCTCGCCATTTCTTGATGAGCTGTGTGCACCTTATCACATGAATTCATCTTGGCTGAATGTGGTAGAAAATACAGTCCAAGACCGGACTTAGCAGTGTCTAAGGAGCTAGTGGACTTCCCTGGTGGCTCAGACGGTAAGGCGTCTGTCTGCAATGCGGGAGACCCGGCTTTGAGCCCTGGGTTGGGAAGATCCCCTGGAGAAGGAAATGGCAACCCACTCCAGTGCTATTGCCTGGAAAATCCCATGGACAGAGGAGCCTGGTAGGCTACAGTCTATGGGGTCGCAAAGAATCAGACACGACTGAGCGACTTCACTGTCAAGGAGCTTGTAGCTTTATATATAAGTCCTTGTTTTCCTCTGGGAGTTATCACTGTCTAAGAATATACTACATTTTAGAATTCAGTTTTGAACTACTAAAAGCTACATTTGGTAATATGATGGAATTGGTGATAATTTGTGTTCTGATTATGGGCAGCAATTTAGACTTTTGGGTTGAGTATAAAATATCTTCCTTTAAATTACTAGAGGTATTAGATTCATTGGCCCTTGCATTTATAGTACTGCAATTATTGAATCATTTTTTATGTGTGTGTGATGTGTGTGTGTGGTATGTGTGTGTGTTTGGATCTGTATCATTTGGGGACATCAATTTTATTATTTAACACCTATTGTTTTTTGCTTTTGGTAATGAAGGGCTAGGCTTAAGAAGGTTTTTCTGTGTTCAGCAAAGTCACAGGCTGATAATCATGAAGGTCAGTCTGAAAGACTGCCTTTGATTTTAAGTTTTTAATCTCTCTCTCAAAGATGGGACTTTATTCAGAATCTGGAAAGGCATGAGAAAGAAATTTGTTATATAATTTTTAGGAGTCTCATCAAGATTATATCCTAAACCCTGCTACAAAGCAGAACAAAGCATTACTTCTGTTTTTTCCTCCCATTCATTCTCGGTGTATACCTGCCATCTAATTTTTATATGTATAGCAGACTTTAACTGTTAGAATAATGAAGGATTGCACCTCACGGTAGTGGAGCAAATAGCTTAAAATTGAGTCCTAGGCATCCCAGTTGAGAGCAGTGCTTTGGCCCTTCCGCCTGCCAGGGAGTTTTTACTGGCAGTCGTTCCCGCTCAGGGCCCAGCATCCTGCATGGTAATCACGTTTCCTGACAGTTTATGACATGCATATAGCACTGGGTATCAACACTGCTGCACTTACTAGGCTTCTCAGAAAATTCCAAGTGGGGAACTTATTTTGTTTTCCTCTTTTGGAAGTGTGTGCAGATGTTAGCATTTTCTAGTGGGCTGGACATCTTTTAAATTAAAAGCATAGTTATCAGTTCATACTTACAAGTTAGTGGCACTTCCTCGCCCCTCCAGTCTGCCATGTCCTCACTTCACATTTGACAGAAGGATGGTTTACATTATTATAATTTTGTGGTCTGTTAGGTTCTTTTTGGCGATATTTTCACATTATCATCAACATGGTTAAAAGGTATTGTTGTTTAGGTTAAAGGGAAGTATAAGGAGATGCCAAAGTTGGCTTTACCAGAGAAACAGCTCCATTTGTCTTTTCTATTGTAGCTCATGTGGAAAGGACAATTTCAGGTACCGGGTGTGCTAGCCTCTTCCTGGATATCGTAAAGACTCCAACTAAAACAAAGTTTAAAACTATTTCAGATGTGCAGGTCTGTTGAAGCCAATATTTTATTTCAGAGATTTGTGTTATGTTTGACAAGTAACTCTTTGTACCAGAATTCGGTGGCTTGCAATTAAAAAACCCATGAAAATAAACTGCTGTGATGTCATTTTTCTGCTTAATTATGTTATCCGTTTATTTGCAAATTAGGCAGATTAATAATGGAAAGAAGGTGAATACAGATGGGCAGTGCTTTTTAATTAAGATACTTTTAATAATGAATTAGAGAAAAAATCTGGTTCTATTTTTGACAGAATATTGTGTGCCAGGTCAACAAATGCTCAAATGAACAAAAGATGTATTTGATGCATTTATTCTGACTTTCCTAGAAGAGCTTCGATGCTCAAGAAGATCATTTAAAAGTCTTAGTTCCTAATACATAGGCTGTTGTGAGTGACTGTTTTAAAAAAATATAAAGTATGTGTTTCTTTGTGTGTAATTGAACAGTTAAAAAAATGAACTGTCAGAGATACTCAAACTGGATATTCAGCATAGTATATTTGACTCAACTGTTCACAGAGTGTGATGCAAACAAATGTTCTCTTAACTTACATCCAGGATGGCTAAAATATTACTTTAACACATGTGAGAAGTGGAGCACTGTAACTCTTTGGCTAGATACAGTTCCGGGCTGTCTCAGTTGAGTAATTTCCTCAGGCATTCCAGCTTTGATCAACCACAGCACGGACTTTTAGCATGTCTGTAAAGCAGCCAGTGCATCTGTAAATATGTCCTGAGGTAGAGAGAAAAGAGGGAATGCCAAAAAGGAAAGAATACTTTCTGTTGTAAAGGACCAGTTACAGAATGAAAATGGAAAGTTTTTTTGTTTCCCTAGGAACTCTTTTTAGATAATTGAGCCTCTGATGTCTAAGTATGCCCTGTGGTTCTGTATTAATGAATGAAAGATACTTCGTTTGGGCCTAGTAAAAATGTTTTCCCGACTAACTCTGCTGAAACATAATGGTTAGAGTTCATTAATTCTTAAACTTTCCAGTCTTTATTAATGTATTTAGTATTAATTGGCCAAAAACTTAAATATAAACAATAGCACGTATCTCAGTAAATCATGTCTTAATTGTTTATGGCTGGTATTTGGATGAAAATATTCTTATATGACCCTGTTTTAGAGAGTAACTCTCAGAACAGGCACACCATTACTGGAGTAATCTCTTTGTTTTCAACACATGAAGCAAAATAGGTTTTTCTGGGTTTTATTTTCAGTGACCTGAAAATGAATTTGCAAATGTGTCTGTTGATTTCTTTTTTTTTTTTTTTTTGTCTGTTGATTTCTATGGGGCTTCCCTGGTGGCTCAGATGGTAAAGAATCTGCCTGCAATGCAGGATACCTGGGTTCGATTCCTGTGTTGGGAAGATCCCGTGGAAAAGGGAATGGCAACTTGCTCCAGTATTCTTACTTGGGGGATTCCATGAACCGAGGAGCCTGGTGGGCTACAGTTCATGGAGTCACATAGAGTCGAACATGACTGAATGACTGATACTTTCAGTTGGAGTTTTTTTGGTTTGTTTTGGTCCAAATTGCTAATTCCAAAGAGAATACCATGTTTTCTTTCATCATGTTGGCAATGACAATTCACCACTGGGTAAAGTTGTAGATGAAGTTGTCTATACTAATGGTGATCAAGATAGTCTTGAGAAAAATATTATGATGTCTCATCATTCTTGTGGATTCTGAGTAGAAAGCTTATGTCTCATTTTGGAGATGCAAAAAAGCATTACAGATTCTAATTATCACAATCAGAAGATATGTGGCATTTCTGACTTCTAACCTAGCTCTTAGTAAAGTGCTTTGATGCAGGGTAGTTAGTCTGCAGCACAGATTAAATAGCCTACTTCTGTATTTTACGGATTCAATGGACATGAGTTTGAGCACAAACTAGGAGGTGGTGAAGGACAGGGAAGCCTGGCGTGCTGCAGTCCATGGGGTCGCAAAGAGTTGGATGCGACTGAGCGACTGAACAACTACTGTGTTTATCATTTGTAAGTAGCAAGAAGTACACATATTCAGTATTTTCAATATCCAATGAAATCATGATTTGTTGCTGGGACTGGCATTTGTGTCAAAGAGCTGCTTTGCCTGAAATCTCCATTGTGGGGAAAACTGAAGACTTTGAATTTGCATCTGGAGAAGTATGAAGCTTTATTAACCTTTACAAAGTTAGGGTCCAGAAGAGACAGTTTACAGATGTATGTTGATTGGCCCATAGACTAGTTTTTAAAAACTGGAATTTGTTGGAAACATTTAAAATCAGGAGACTCATAAAAATCTGGATTTCTGATTTCTTTTGAAAGAAAAATGAGATCTGGTCACATGTATTCTTTCAGGGTTGCAGTCTGCCAAAGCAGAGTGACAGCTGCCCCTTTTTCAGGATAGGAAGCTGTGTAACTAGACTATATTTCAGCTCAAGGTACAGCTGAAAATAAGGCCTGGACAGATACGCCAACTTTTGTCTTGTTGGAAGACCTGAGGGAATGAACTGATGATTTAATTGGCCTAAGTTTTTTGCTCCAGGTTGCAAATTGTTACCACAGGGATTTCTACCAACAATAAGAGTGGTGTGAGTTTTGATTTGAGTTTTTAAAATTGGAATTGGACTAAGGTATTAACTTATTACTTTGAAAATGAACTTCAAGCTAAAGACTTTTCAAAAAATTTCCCATAGAAGCAGTTTGAACCAGAACCAAAGTATTAATACATCACTCCAAAGAGTTTGAGCGAGAGCTGACCTGGCTGAATCCTTCATTTATTTCTAGTCCCTGAAGTAAAATATTATTTTCAGTGTTTGTAGTGAAGAACGTACCAGAAGTGACCATAAGTGCAAGCATATTGCACCCATTTCTGAACCTAAAGGATAGTTAGCTTCCAATCTTGATTCCACTACTTCTGGATGGAAAGAACACTAAGATAAATCACTGGTTTGTGCATAATATTTGTGGTTGCATCTGTGGTGAGTACCCAGAAGCCTTTGTACATCCTTTTTATCAGGGACTCTGTCACATTTTATTAATCTTTTCCTGATTCATTTCATTTCTCTCCAGGTGTGGTTGAATCCCGCTTCCCAGAGTGGCTACCTCTTGTAGCTTCTCATGATTCAGTTTTACTTTCTTTCTCTCCACGTTCTCTGTTCTGTTGCTCATAGATACCTTTACAAACCTCTTCAACGTGGGGTTCGAGGAGAAAGTGAAGATAAGCGGTTCATCCAGGTTAGAGTTTCTCAAGGTGAGGGCCATGCTCTGACTGGATCGGATTCACTTGAGGGAGCTTGTTAAAAAAAAAAGAACAGTTTCTCCCTTCACCTTACATGACCTAAGTTAGAATCTTTGGGGACAGGACTCTGGAAATGTTCATTTCTCTGAATTAAACAAAAAAATTAATCTTGGAATAATTGAAGGTTCACATGCAGCTGTAAGAAACAACATGGAGACAGCCCTTGGAGCCCCACCCACAGTGATGACTGCTTCTAGAAAAGCTGCTCTTAATCTTTTATTTTAAGACATTGCAGTGTAGTATACGTATAGAAAAGCATACATATTTATGGTACAGAAGCAGCTCCTTGAATTTTCAGAGGGAACCAGCACCCAGATCAAGAAACATTTGCAGCCCTTCAGAAAGCCCCTTCTGCCCTTTCCAGTCAGTTCAGTTCAGTCGCTCAGTCGTGTCCGACTCTTTGAGACCCCATGAATCGCAGCACGCCAGGCTTTCCTGTCCATCACCAACTCCCGGAGTCTACCCAAACCCATGTCCATCGAGTCGGTGATGCCATCCAGGCATCTCATCCTCTGTCGTCCCCTTCTCCACCTGCCCCCAATCCCTCCTAGCATCAGGGTCTTTTCAAATGAGTCAGCTCTTCGCATGAGGCAGCCAAAGTACTGGAGTTTCAGCTTCAGCATCAGTCTTTCCAGTGAACACCCAGGACTGATCTCCTTTAGGTTGGACTGGTTGGATCTCCTTGCAGTCCAAGGGACTCTCAAGAGTCTTCTCCAACAACACAGTTCAAAAGCATCAATTCTTCGGTGCTCAGCTTTCTTCACAGTCCAACTCACATCCATACATGACCACTGGAAAAACCATAGCCTTGACTAGATGGACCTTTGTTGGCAAAGTAATGTCTCTGCTTTTTACTATGCTATCTAGGTTGGTCATAACTTTCCTTCCAAGGAGTAAGCGTCTCTTAATTTCATGTCTGCAGTCACCATCTGCAGTGATTTTGGAGCTCCCCCAAAATAAAGTCTGCCATTCTTTCCACTGTTTCCTCATCTATTTGCCATGAAGTGATGGGACCAGATGCCATGATCTTTGTTTTCTGAATGTTGAGCTTTAAGCCAACTTTTTCACTCTCCACTTTAATTGTCATCAAGAGGCTCTTTAGTTCTTCACTTTCTGCCATAAAGGTGGTGTCATCTGCATATCTGAGGTTATTGATATTTCTTCCGGCAATCTTGATTCCAGCTTGTACTTCTTCCAGCCCCGCGTTTCTCATGATGTACTCTGCATAGAAGTTAAATAAACAGGGTGACAATATACAGCCTTGACGGACTCCTTTCCCTATTTGGAACCAGTCTGTTGTTCCATGTCCAGTTCTAACTGTTGCTTCTTGACCTGCATACAGATTTCTCAGGAGGCAGGTCAGGTGGTCTGGTATTCCCATCTCTTGAAGAGTTTTCCACAGTTTATTGTGATCCACACACTCAAAGGCTTTGGTATAGTCAATAAAGCAGAAATAGATGTTTTTCTGGAACTCTCTTGCTTTTTCGATGATCCAGCGGATGTTGGCAATTTGATCTCTGGTTCCTCTGCCTTTTCTAAAACAATCTTGAACATCTGGAAATTCATGATTCATGTACAGTTTAAGCCTGGCTTGAAGAATTTTGAGCATTACTTTACTAGCGTGTGAGATGAGTGCAATTGTGTGGTAGTTGGAGCATTCTTTGGCATTGCCTTTCTTTTGGACTGGAATGAAAACTGATCTTTTTCTGTCCTGTGGCCACTGCTGAGTTTTCCAAATTTGCCTGGATATTGAGTGCAGCACTTTCACAGCATCATCTTTCAGGATTTGAAATAGCTCAACTGGAATTCCTGGGAGAAGGAAATGGCAACCCACTCCAGTATTCTTGCCTGGAGAATCCCGGGGACAGAGGAGCCTGGTGGGCTGCTCTCTATGGGGTTGCACAGAGTTGGACATGACTTTGCAGCAACTGGAATTCCATCACCTCCAGTAGCTTTGTTCATAGTGATGCTTCCTAAGGTGCACTTGACTTCACATTCCAGGATGTCTGGCTCTAAGTGAGTGATCACACCATCATGATTATCTGGGTTGTGAAGATCTTTTTTGTACAGTTCTTCTGTGTATTCTTGCCACCTCTTCTTCTTCTGCTTCTGTTAGGTCCATACCATTTCTGTCCTTTATTGAGCCCATCTTTGCATGATTTCCTTTGGTATCTCTGATTTTCTTGAAGATTTCTCTAGTCTTTGCCTTTGTATTGTTTTCCTCTATTTCTTTGCATTGGTCACTGAGGGAGGCTTTCTTATCTCTCCTTGCTATTCTTTGGAACTCTGCATTCAGATGTGTATATCTTTCTTTTTCTCCTATGTGCTTCATTTCTCTTCTTTTCACAGATATTTGTAAGGCCTCCTCAGACAGCCCTTTTGCTTTTTTGCATTTCTTTTTCTTCGGGATGATCTTGATCCCTGTGTCCTGTTACAGGGTCATGAACCTCCGTCCATAGTTCATCAGGCACTCTGTCTATCAGATCTAATCCCTTCAATCTATTTCTCATTTCCACTTTATAATCTTAAGGGATTTGGTTTAGGTCATATCAGAATGGTCTGGTGGATTTCCCTACTTTCTTCAGTTTAAATCTGAATTTGGCAATAAGGAGTTCGTGATCTGAGCCACAGTCAGCTCCTGGTCTTGTTTTTGCTGACTGTATAGAGCTTCTCCATCTTTGGCTGCAAAGAATATAATCAGTGTGATTTTGGTATTGACCATCTGGTGATGTCCATGTGTAGGGTCTTCTCTTGTGTTGTTGGAAGAGGGTGTTTGCTATGACCAGTGCATTCTCTTGAAAAACCTCTATTAGCTTTCGCCCTGCTTCATTCTGTACTCCAAGGCTAAATTTGCCTGTTACTCCAGGTGTTTCTTGACTTCCTGCTTTTGCATTCCAATCTCCTATAATGAAAAGGACATCTTGTTTGGGTGTTAGTTCTAGAAGGTCTTGTGGGTCTTCATAGAACCATTCAGCTTTGGCTTCCTCAGCATTACCAGTTGGGGCATATACTTGGATTACCATGATATTGAATGGTTCGCCGTGGAAACAAACAGAGATCATTCTGTCATTTTTGAGATTGCATCCAAGTACTGCATTTCAGACTCTTTTGTTGACCATGATGGCTACTCCATTTCTTTCAAGGGATTCTTGCCCACAGTAGTAAATAAAATGGTCATCTGCATTAAATTCACCCATTCCAGTCCATTTTAGTTTGCTGATTCCTAAAATGTCAATATTCACTCTTGTCAACTCCTGTTTGACCACTTCTACTTTGCCTTGGTTCATGGACCTAACATTCCAGGTTCCTATGCAATATTGCTCTATATAGCATTGGACCTTGCTTCCATCACCAGTCATATCTGCAATGGAGGGTGTTTTTGCTTTGGCTCCATCTCTTCATTCTTTCTGGAGTTATTTCTCCACTGATCTCCAGTAGCATATTGGGCACCTAGTGACCTGGGGAGTTTATCTTTCAGTGTCCTCTCTTTTTGCCTTTTCATGTTGTTCATGGGGTTCTCAAGGCAAGAATACTGAAGTGGTTTGCCATTCCCTCTCCAGTGGACCACATTTTGTCAGAACTCTCCACCATGACCCGTCCATCTTGGGTGGCCCTACATGGCATGGCTCACAGTTTCATTGAGTTAAAGAAGGCTGTGGTCCATGTGATTAGATTGGTTAGTTTTTTGTGATTGTGGTTTTCTGTCTGCTGTCTCATGGAAAACTCTGGGGTAAAACCTTTTCTGAAATGGAATCATGCAGTATGTATCCTTTTGTGTCTGCTTTTTTTGTTTAATTGAGGTGAAATTCATAGAACACAAAATTAGTCATTTTAAAGTAAATAATTCAGTGGCATTAAAACATTCATAATATTGTGCTACCACCACGTCTGTCTTGTTTTGAAATAGTTTTCTCTCCCCAAAGGGAATCTTGTACCGGTTAAACAGTTACTCTGTATTCCCTCCTCCCCATCCTCTGGCAACCACCAGTCTTCATTAACTCTCTGGATTTACCTGTTGTGGATATTTCATGTAAATGGAATCATACAATATGGGTCTTTATGCATCTTCTTTCACTTAGCGTGTTTTCAAGGTTCTTCCACATTATGGCCTGGATCATATCAGTGTGTCATTCATCTTTGTGCAGTATTATTCAACACTATTCATGTGTATACCACGATTTGTTTATCCATTCATCCACTGATGGACATTTGATTGGTTTCCGCTCTTTTGCTGTAAAAGGTGTTGGCTATGAATAGTGAACAGTGTTACTGTGAGCATTCCCATACAAGTGTATATTTGTCAAGTTATCGAGTCGTACAGCAATTCTGTATTTAGCTTTTTGTGAAATCACCAAACTGTTTCCATGACAGCGGAACCATTTTACACTGCCCACAGCAATGTACCGTAGTTTTTGTTTTTGTGATTATAACGAACCTCATGGGTACAAAGTGGTACCTCATTGTGATTATGATTTTTTTCTCTATGAATAATGATGTTGACTATCTTTTTCTGTGCTTGCCGATCACTTGTATATCTTCGTATACATGTCTATTGAAGTCTATTTAAGTCCTTTGCACATTTTATAATTTGGTTGTTTTTTGGTTAATATTGTTGACAATTATAGGAGTTTTTCATATATTATTGATGCTGTACTGCTATTGCCTATTTGTCAGTCTGAAATTACATCAAAATGAACACTTGAAAAATAAACTGTAATTACTCCACCAACTACTTCCTATCTCCTGTCCTGTTTTGTTTTTCTTCATGTTTACTGCTCATATGCCATCTAATTTATTTAGTTTCTTATAGTCTGTCTCAGCTAGAATGAGCTTCCATCTGGGCAAGGAAATTTTTCTCTTACGCTCACTGCCATATCACCGTGGGTTAGGTCAAGGATTAATAAACCATGACCTGAAAGCCAAATCTGGACTGTTGCCTGTTTTTGAATGGTCTGAAAACTGAGAATGTTGTTTTTTTTTTTAAATGGTTGAAATGAAGTCAGAAGAAGAATAATATTTCCTGACACCAGAAAATTACATGAAATTCAAATTTCAGTGTTTATAATGAAGTTTTACTGGAACACAGCCAAGTTCATTCGTTTGTGTATTTTCTCTGGCTGCTTTTCATGCTCTAGAGGCAGAGTTGAGTAGTCGTAGAGTTGTCTGTGTGGCCTGCAAAGCCTGAACTATATAACAGAGCTGACTCTTTACAGCAAGATTTGCCTGGCACATAAAGGAACAATAAATATTTGTTGGATGAATGAATGAATCTTAGCCTGTACTACCACAGAGGAATCCAAATTGGAAATCTTTCAACAAATCAGTCTTGAAAATTTGAGCTTAATTGGCTGCTTAATAAAAATATCCCCAAATAATTTTTTTGTAATACATTTTTCATTGGCTTCCATTCATTCTGTAAATAATGAGAATTGATGATGAAATACCAAGGAATTTGTAATTTTTAGGATAGTGTCAGGTAGGGTAGGCTTATTGTACAAATTTTACAAGTGTTAGTTTGAAAACCACTATAACAACACAGTATACATCCTGTTTTTACTATTCTGTTTTTAAAAGTTTCAAGAAATAGTTTGTTTAAGAAGCTGTTTCATCTTTTTTCTGTTTCTCGTCAGCGTTAGACTAATAATGCTGCTACCTGCTTACTAATGAAGGTTGTCATAAAAATGATTTTGATGTCTTAGCATAACTTAATTTTGAATAAGACAGTGTATTATCACATAGTTTCATTCTGCTGTTGAATTTGCCCTTGGATTACAGGGTATGAATACTAACATATTAGTAATTTCCTGTAAATGTCTAAGTTCTCCTTAAAGGAAGATTGGAAATTGGACAAACATAAATCATTTTATATAAAAATTATTTTATAATGTTCCAGTCTAGTTTTTGTACAGCATTTGAAAACTAAATTGTTTGCATCTGTGACAACTGTTAATAGAGGTCTTATAATAGATCCCCAGAGGTTGAGTGTACCCCATAGTCCTGCAAACAGTTCTTATTTTATGCTTTCAGCAAAGGACATTAAATGGGTAATACAGGTTGTGGTTTATAGTGAAAGAGTAATGCTTTGCAGATCTTTGCCTTGGCTTGGTGTTTCCAAATTTCATTACTCAGACAGGGTTTCCATGTCATGGTGGGGTGTAGCTCCTGACTTGCCTCTTGGCCTTCTCATCCTCTCTCTGCTGGGTTAAGCAGTCAAAGGGATCTTGCTTTTTATAGCTTTGTCTCCTTTGAAAGTTAGAAGTAAGTTTGAAAAATATTTTGCTTTTAAATGTTATCTTTTAGGAGATGAAATTCTATTTCCTAAAGTTATTTCACTTCTCTTGTTTAAACTGTGAAAAGGATGGATTCTTAACACTCTATGACATTTTTTTCTGGCATTTCTCTATAGAGTAACCTGCAAAAATGAGTATCAGCTTCCTTAGGGATTATAGTTCACAGTGATGAGTTATTCTATTTATTTATGTTTGTAATTAACTCCTATTCATTCTGCAAATATTTATTGAGTACCTACTGTGTGCCAAGTATTACTTTTGACATTGGGATAAAATACCTAAAAAGACAAACTATTGTATTTATGGGGCTTCCATTCTATGGGGAGAATTAGACAATTATGTATAATGTCAACAAGTAAAAAGTACCATAAAGAAAAATCAGAGAAAAAATTGTTAGGTCAGGTCAGGGAAATGCTAAGTCAGATTTGCAGGGACTTACCTGCCCAGATTTGCATGGGCTTTTTTGGTGGCTCAGACAGTAAAGCATCTGCCTGCAATGTGGGAGACCTGGGTTCAATCCCTGGGTCGGAAAGATTCCCTAGAGAAGGAAATAGCAACCCACTCCAGTACACTCGCCTGGAAAATTCCATGGACTGAGGAGCCTGATAGGCTACAGTCCATGGGGTTGCAAAGAGTTGGACACGACTGAGCGACTTCACTTGCCCAGAAGATGTCATGTAAACAAAATAGGGGAGAAAGCCATGTAGAGAGTTTGGGGAATGGAGTCTTGGGTTTGAAGGGAAAGTACCCCACCCCATTTTATTCTTCTTTCTGGTACTTATCACGTGGGGTATCAGCTATTTATACATGCGTACAAATGGTACACACATATGTTTCTGTACACACACGTATGCAGTCTTTATTTGTTGATTCTTCCCTTGCTATCAGTTCAGTTCAGTTCAGTTGCTCAGTCGTGTCCGACTCTTTGCGATGCCATGAATCACAGCACGCCAGGCCTCCCTGTCCATCACCAATTCCCGGAGTTTACCCAAACTCATGTCCATCGAGTCAGTGATGCCATCCAGCCATCTCATCCTCTGTCATCCCCTTCTCCTCCTGCCCCCAGTCCCTCCCAGCATCAGGGTTTTTTCCTCACTAAGCTCAGCATTTCAAAATGGAAAAGCCTGCAGGTGTGAGTGCTCCTCCTGTGCTCCGGGAGGTGCAAGGAGGTCTTGCGGTTGTGTGGTGCACAGGGAGAGAAGAGGGGCAGAGCCTGGGTCATGCAGGCCCTGGTAAGTCTTGGAAAGTGAGACTTCAGATTTTATTCTCAAGTGTGACAGGACATTGTAGGTTTTTCAATAGGGGAATAACAGGATTTTAAAAAAGGTTCTCTAGTTACTCACTGGATATGATTGCTAGTTGTATAAAGTGATTCAGCTCAGAAAATCAACAACAAATGACCATGTAGAAAGCCTATGTACATTATAAGGGGAAGGTTAGTATATGTGGTGATCAGTTTATACTGAATGATAGGTACACGTTTTTGTCAATTTCATTGTAATTTGCATACAACAAAACTCACCAATTTTTTAAGTGTACAGTTTGATGAGTTTTGACAGAAGTAGCTACCAATGTAACTACCAATGCAGTCTTGACATAAAACATCTTCATTGCCTGCAAAGTTTTCTCATAACGTCTATCTGCAGTGGATTCCCCTCCTCTCAGTGGCCCCTGACAATTACTGTCTCTCCTTTTAATCCCAGTTTGGCCTTTGCTAGGATTTGGTATACATAGAATCATACATTAGGTGGCCTTTGTGAGTGGCTTCTTTCGCTTAGTATAATGCTTTTGCGATTCCTCCATATTGTTGGCTGTATTAGAAATTTGTTCCTTTTGTTGCTGAACAGAATTTCATTGTATTGGTATATCACAATTTGTTTATCCCTTTCCCAGTTGATGAGCATTTGTATTGTCCTGTGTTTGGCTGTTCTGATTAAAGCTGATATGAACATTTTCATTTAAGTCTTTATGTGGACATATGCTTTCATTTTTCTTGGATAAATAGTTACGAGTAGAATTGCTGGATCTGTGGTAAATGTATGCTTAACTTTAAAGAAACTGCCAAACTCTTTGCTATTTTTATTCTCACTAGCAGTGTATGAGGGTTACAGTTGCTCTACATTCTTGCCAAAACTCACTATTGTTGGCCTTTTAAATGTAACCATTTTAGTGGTATTTTGTGGTTTTAGTTTGCATTCCTTAATGACTAATGCTCTTATGCATCTTTTAATGTATTATTTGCAATCTGTACATGAAACTGTTTGCCCATTAAAAATTTTGGATTGTTTTACTGTGTTGTATGATTTTTTTATGTACTGGATACAAGTCCGTTACCTTTATGTTTTATAAAATTTTTCTCCCAGACTGTGGCTTGATATTTTTAAAATAAATCTTTAATTTTAGAACAGTTTTAGATTTACAGAAAACCTGAGAAAATAGTTCAGAAAATTTCAGTATA
Source organism: Bos indicus (assembly GCF_029378745.1). Taxonomy (NCBI): domain Eukaryota; kingdom Metazoa; phylum Chordata; class Mammalia; order Artiodactyla; family Bovidae; genus Bos; species Bos indicus. The sequence continues at coordinate 7,087,251 of NC_091772.1, read as the reverse complement.
CCCAATACCTGATTAGCGTCTACATTAGTATGATACATTTTTAACAATTAATGAACCTATATTGACACATTATGTTTAACTAAAGTCCATACTTTATTCAGATTTCCTTTATACCTAATGTGAAAATCTTTCTTTGCATCAGAGTTTTTACCTTTGATTATTATATTTTTCATCTCTAGATGTTTATTTTTTTATGGCTTCCTTTTTTCCCCTTCTTCTTGAATATATATCTGCTTGAATATACAGTTTAACATTGTTAGTTAACATTAGAATTGTTTGCTAATTCTATCAACTGTCATCTCTAGGTCTGTTTTTATTGTTTTGATAACTTCTTCTGGTTATGAGCCATAGTTTTATGCTTATTTGCATGCTGGTCATCTTTGTTTTTTTTTAAACATGGTGAGTTTTACATCTTTGGAAGTTGGATATTGTAGTATTTCTTCAAATATTGTAGGACTTTGTTCTGGGACACTGGTGTTAGTTTAGATTGTTTTGATCCTTCTGTGGCATCGTTAAAACCTTGCTAGTGCACTTCTAGAGTTGCCTCCTTTCTAGGGCTGATTTGGCCCAACTCTTGCCGTTACCTTCTGAGACTTTTCCTGGTGTCCTCACTCGGGCTGGTGGGAGCTGACTTACTCTCCCCTCTGTGAGTGCCGGGAACTGTGTGGCTTCCTCTTTTCTGAGGTTCTTGCGTTGGCCTTGGCAGCCCTCTCGGGCTCTGTAGGCTAGTGCGCCTGGACGGTCAGGGCCCTCTGGGCGTCTGGCGTTCTCTCTGGGTCTCTCTCCTTTTTGCATCCGGCACTGCACAGTCAGACTTTACTGGCCTCCATGAACCTCTAACTTTGTCTCCTCAACTTTGGAAGAATTTTGGTTCTTTTTTGGGTTCCTCTTCTTTCTTCTGTGGCCTGAAGAGTATCTCTAGGGATTAATTGGAGGCACCTGATTTGTGTCTTTTTCTCAGGATTATAGTCCTTTGCCAGCTATTGAATGGAGTCTGTGTATTTCATATGTTTTGTCTGATTTTCCTAGTTAGGAGGACACATATGATCCCTATTATGGCTTCAGGGTCAGAAGCAGAGGTTTAGTAGACACACTTTTGACATTATAAATGTATTTTGAAGTAGGAGAAATATTTTTGAAAAAAATTGCTTATATTGTTTTTTCTTATGTATTTTTAAGATATCAAATTTAAGCCATCAGGCAAGAGTCATTTTTAGAATAATTTGGTTTTGTTCACTTTGGGATTTCTAACTTTGTATCCTTGCTCAGTCTCTCAGTCATGTCCAACTCTTTATAATCCCATGGACTGTAGCCCACCAGGCTCCTCTGTCCATGAAATTTTCCAGGCAAGAATTCTGCAGTGGGTTCCCATTTCCTCCTCCAGCAGATCTTCCCAACCCTGGGGTTGAATCCTCTCCTCCTGTGTCTCCTGCGTTATATTTGTATTTATATTTTTATACTATATTCAGTATTATATTCAAATTAAGTTTGTAGTGTGCACGCGCATCTGTGCTGTTATGTCCTACTCTTTGTGACTCCCTAGGAGCTGTGGTCCCCCAGGCTCCTTTGTCCATGGAATTCTCTGGGCAAGAATACTGGAGTTGGGGGATCTTCCCAACCCAGGGATCGAAGCCACGTCTCCTGCATTGGTAGGCGGATTCTTTACCACTGAGCCACCTGGAAAACCCTAATTTTATAGAGCTTATTCATTTTAAAGATTGTTGCGATTGTGTATGTACTGTTATATGTTATATGTATATTTTGGGAATTACTGAAGCATCCATAAATTTAAATTTAAAGTTTTCTCACATTTCAATTCCTTTCTCACATATTTTGAAAGATATATGTAATTGGCAAGGAGGTTATGTAGAGTTAAAAAAAAAACCTTGAAATACGGTGGTATTCCTGGAGAAGGAATGCAACCATGGGGTCACAAACAGTCAGACATGACTGAGCAACTAACACACACACACACACACACACACACACACACACTGTGGTAATTTACTTGTGTTACTTGTAGAGTTTCTCTGTTCAGTGTCATAGAGGTTTCTGACTTAGGTTTTTATATTTTTTAATATATGGGTTCAGGTTTTTGAGCACAAGCCACCTGTTCTCCTTGCTTGACCCTGCATTAAACCCTTTCTCTGCTCAAAAAAAAAAAAAAGAAAAGAGAAAAAGGAAATAATCTAGGGTAAAAACTCAGTCTTTATCTGTTCTAAACCATAGTCTGTCCTAAATTGGATTTCTTTCCCAAGATTAAGTTGTGAAATGATTTAGGTACACTATTTATTTGGAAGGCCTTATTCAAACTCGTTACACCTAATTACCCACTTTCTTCCCTTCATCTTAGAAAGTGCTTTTTCTTAATAATGGTTTTATTTGTCTCCCAAGTTTGGAAGTTATGGTCCTTTCCATCTCTTTCTTCTTGCTTTTCCCTGTTGGAATCATTTCAGACCTATGTTGTCAAAAGGCCTTCCGTTTGGTCTCTCTCATTTCAGTTTCCTCCTCTTCCTTTTCAAATAATATGTGAATATCAGTTTATGTTTCCTTGATCAATATACTTGACCTTTGTTTCTACAGAAAGCTTGAAGAGCCTCTCGTCATTTTCCCAGTCAAGTCCAGATTCTGATGAGTGACATGGAGCGGTCTGTCTCTTTGGCTCCAGCCAACTGTTTTCCCTAAATGTGTCTTCTGTGACTCTGACACTTTATGGCTGCCTACATGTTGCTTCCAGCATATCCACCAAGTGGAATTTTCTGACCAGTCTTTGCTTTTGTGTTATACCTTCTTCAGGAAGACTGCTGTTAACTTCTTCATCTCATACTGGCCCGTTTCCTTTTGAGTTCTCAAAATACTTACTGTCTGTATCACTCATTTTCTATTTAATTTTACAATCCCTTTGTGGTTTTTTCCCCTGTCAGCTTATTTGTAAAATCCTATGGACAGTTAGGTTTTCTATTTGTATTAGGACAAAAGCCCTGGTCTCAAATCCCTGACCCCTTTACTCAAGTTATAGGTGTTAACACACATGATGGAGATCTTTGTGTTGTGGTCAGTTTTCCTTGGGTCTGGCAGAAATTCAAGAAACTGGGGACATTTGTAGTTGATTTTGTACATTTGGTGATCTTTAGGTGGATTAAGAATTTCCCTGATTTCCTGGATAGTATTTGTGTTAGCTTAGAACAGAGTTAATTTTCTGGACTGACTGAGATTTCTGACTCAGATATTCTCTTGCATTGGATGTCCAGTTGATCCATCACCATTTTTGGAGAAAATTTGTTTAGTCACTAAGTCATGTTCAACACTTTGTTACCCCATAGACTGTAGCACACCAGGTTCCCTTGTCCTTCACTATCTCCCAGAGTTTGCTCAAATTCATGTCCGTTGAATCAATCACGTCCATCTCATCCTCTGCTGCCCCCTTCTCCTGTTGCCTTCAATCTTTCCCAGCATCAGGGTCTTTTCCAATGAGTTGCCCTCTCTGCATCAGGTGGCCAAAGTATTGGAGCTTCAACTTCAGCATCAGTCCTTCCAGTGAATATTCGGGGTTGATTTCCAGGTTTGATCTCCCTCTGTCCAGAGGACTGTCAAGAATCTTCTCTAGCACCATAGTTTGAAAGCATCAGTTGTTTGCTGCTCAGAATTCTTTATGGTCCAATCTCAAATCCATACATGACTACTAGAAAAACTCTAGCTTTGACTATACAGACCTTTGTCATGACAAACTACTCCAGTATTCTTTCCATGAGAACCCTGATGGGTTGACATTTCTGGACATTTCTAGTGCATTGATCTATATATCTGTCCTTAGCTGTATGTCCATGTCACACTGTCTTGATTACTGTAATTTGTAGTAAGTTATAAAACCTAGAAGTGTGAGCCCTCCAATTTTGTTTTTTTATTTGAAAGATTGTTTTGACTATTCTTTTGTTGTTGTTGTTTGTTTTGTTTTAATTTAAAAAAGCAGCCCCAGTTTTTCCTTAAACCCCATTCGTAGTTTTTCAGGGACAGAAACTCAACATCATCTGCTGACTTCTGACTTTGCACTAGGACATTTCTTAGGAGTTGTCCTGCCAGTCAGCAAGGACCAGACTGTCCACATGTGGTCTAGCTCAAAGGCATCTGGGCCCACCCTGGCAAAGGGGCTTGTGTGATATAGCATGAAGCATTGGATAGATAGCCTAGGACTTCTAGGCCTTGCAAAGTTTAATTGGTACCCACCAGGCCTGGGCCATTTCAGGGACCCTAACGAAGCAAACATTCATCTTCCCTGATGTTCTCTGCTACCCACTAGCCCGTCCACACTGCTCTTAGCTTCTATTTCCATGAATCCATAAACATCAGAAGGCACAATGGCCTGGGCTAAAGCGTAACTCGTGGTTTGGCAGCCTTTGAAAGCTCACCTTTAATCAATATTGAGAAAAGAGAAACAGGGGCTAGGGGCGTGGGGATCCCCAGAGACAATGAGATGACACCCCCCTTCCCCCCCGCCCCTGTCCAACTCCTAGTATCTGTCTCAGTCGGGGTCCTCATGTGAGAGGATGTTAAGGAAGCTGAAAGTTTAAAACTGCCATCTACCCAGCCCCTTTCTAGCATGTGAGAAAAGCTTCCTGGAACTTTACACAACACTAATGTCTTGACTGTTCTTAATTCCTTGTAGTTCTATATGAATTGTAAAATTAGTTTATCAAATTCTGCAAAAAAAACAGCAGTGAGGATTTGATATGGGATTGTATTGAATCCCATATCAAATATTCCCCAATCCCATACTCCCCAATCCCATACTCTCCAAGTTGGGGAGTATTGCCATCTTAAAGATACTAAGTTTTCTGTTCTATGTACATGGGTCCTTCTTTTGATTCAGGCCTTTAATTTTTTAAAACCATGTTTTATGTACATGTACAAATCTTACACTTCTTTTGTTAAATTTATTCCTAAGTATTTTATTCTTTTTGATGTGATTGTAAGTTGAATTGTGTTCTTAATTTCACTTTCAGATTTTTCATTGCTGATGTACTGAAATACAGTTGGTTTTTGCATATTGAGCTTATATCCCCATTGAACTTTTTTTTATTAGTTCTAATAGTTTTTTAATGGAGATTTTAGGATTTTTTTTGTATATAAGTTCATGTCATCTTCCAAAAGAGGTAATTTTACTTCTTCCTTTCTAATCTGGATGCTTTTTGTTTCTTTTTCTTGCCTAATTATTCTGTCCAGAATATACACTATAATTTTGAATACAAGTGGTGAGACAAGCATTGCAGTGTTGTTCCTGATGCTAGGGGAAAGGGTCTTTCACCATTAATTATGATGTTAGCTCTGGACTTACTTTTATAGATGCCCTTATCATGTTAAGTATAGTCCCTTCTATTTCTAGTTTGTTGAGTGTTTTTCTTATGAAAGCATATTGAATTTTGTCAAATACTTTTTCTTGGTCTATTAATATGATCTTTTTTTTTTTTGGTTTTGGTTTTGTTCTGTATTAACATGATATATTACAGTGAGTTTATTAAACCAGACTTGTTTTCCTGGAATCCCTCTTGTTCATGGTATATAACGCTTCCATATTTTGCTGCATTTTGTTTCCTTGAGGATTTTGGTGTCACTATTCATGAGTATATTGATCTGTAGTTTTTGCTCCTTGTCTTTGTCTTGTTTTGGAGTCAGTGTTGTACTGATCTCATACAATGAGTTGGGAAGTGTTCTTTACCTTCCTAGTGTTTAGAAGAGTTTTTTAAGCATTGGCAACTTTTCTTTAAGACTAATGGTAAATTAAAAAAAAGACTAATGGTATTTTAATTTTTGTTTTTATCTTTTAGGATTCTCCTTTTACAAATGCAGGAATGGGGTCCAATCTAAATCTCTTGGGTGAAATTGAATGTGACGCCAGTATAATGGATGGAAAATCCTTGAATTTTGGAGCTGTTGGGGCACTGAGTGGTATGTAAACATTAAAGCACATTATCTCTACTCTTAAAAAAAACTGAATATTACCATTTCATTCCTCCTAAAGAACAGCCCAGTTGTTTTCATCATTCTTGCTTGTATTAATGTTGAAAACAAACATTTTTTCTTTTATTGAATTTAAAACATAATATCTTACCTATAGATAGTTTTAAAGAAAACAGTGAAACAGCATATGTCCAAGTCTTTGCTTAGAGTGTGGTCATTCTCCTTCATCCCCGCAAGAGATTACAGACATTTAAAATTGGAAGTGGCATATTCCATTAATTTTGCAATTATTTGAATATACTAATAATATATTTTTATTGTTAAAAAATTCAAATGATATAAATAAAATTTACCTTTGATCTTCCAAATCTTTCCTTCCAAAACTCTCCCTGGAGGGTTTAACCAGTAAAATAAAATTCATTTATCTGTATTTATATGTAATAGAAATACAGTTTTGCACATATTTTAAAAAAATAAATGTATTTTGAAACTTTAATGGTAAATTAAAAATAATGATATCAGTTATTATGAAACTTTCTCGTTTTCTTTAAATAGGATGTCTTAGAGATTTTTTAAACATCACTACATATAAAATATATGTAACGTATGGTAGTTCACTTATTGAAGTGAAATATACATGAAGGGCACAGATTTTAAATATAAAGCTTCATGAATTCCTACATGTATATAGCCTTGTAAACCAACACCCAAAATTGAGACGTAAAAGATTTCCGTGTCAAAATAGAAAACCTTTCCAAACTCCCAGACAAGTTCTTTATGCCTCTCTTTAGTTTATATCGCTGGTATTCCCATCCCCCTGCTCCTCCTCCTCCCCAGATTCTGACTTTAGGCACTATAGATTAATTTGCCCTTGGCTCAAATTCATATGAATGGAATCATATCCCTCTGTGTCTGGTTTCTTTTGCTTACTGTTACACCTGTGAGAATGACGTATGATTTGTGTCACAATAGTTTTTAAAATTTTGTGGTAGCAGCATTTTGTTGCGTGAGTATATAATAACTTATTTGCTCTCCTCAGTGGATATTTGAATAATTTCTAGTTTTTGACTCTTATGAATAATAATAAAAAAACTGCAGTGCATATTTTTGTACAAGTTTTTTGGTAGACATATGCACTTCCTTCCTTTGAGTATAAACCTAGGATTTAGAATGGTAAGTTTAGATACATATGTGTTTGGCTGCAGTTGAAACTGCCCAGTTTTCGAAAGTAGTTGTTACTTTTATACTCCCACGATTTATGAGCATTTCAGTTACTTGACATCTTTGGCAATGTTTGGTATTGTCACTCTTTTTAAAATGTAGCCATTTGATATGTGTGTAGTGGTATTACTGTTTTAATATGAGTTTCCCTGATGACTAATGAGATTGAGAACATTTTCATATGTCATGGCCATTGAGATATCCTTGTGTACTGTGTTTTTGTTTTTTGTGTACTTTTTATTGGATTTTTAAAATTGATTTGTTGGAGTAATTTTTATATATTTGATATAAATCCTTTGTCAGATACATGTATTGCGAATATCTACTCCCAGCCTGGTTCATCTTTTCAGTCTTCTAATGAGGTTTAAGTTATCAAGTGTTTATGTTATGGCTAATTTTTTTTTTTTTTTTTTGTATTTTAAGAAATCTTTGTCTACCCAAAATTTTGAGGATAGCTTCCTCTTGAAGATAAAAGTTCTATTGTTTTTAACCCTTCATAGTTATGGCACCCAACTCCAGTACTCTTGCCTGGAAAATCCCATGGATGGAGGGGCCTTGTAGGCTGCAGTCCATGGGGTCGCCAAGAGTCGGACACGACTGAGCGACCTCACTTTCACTCTTCACTTTCATGCTTTGGAGAAGGAAATGGCAACCCACTCCAGTGTTCTTGCCTGGAGAATCCCAGGGACGGGGGAGCCTGGTGGGCTGCCGTCTATGGGGTCACACAGAGTCGGACACGACTGAAGCGACTTAGCAGCAGCAGCAGCAGTCAGCTTTCTTATGAAGTTCGGATTTATTTTAGAGTAGGTGAAGTCGGAACCAACATTAATTTTTTTCACCCTTATGAATATCCAGATGGCTTATTGCCATTGTCAGTAGAAAGGATAATCCTTTCCTCCGAAGAGTGTTGGCAGATCAGATGACTGTATGTGTAGCGGTTTGTCTCTATCCCTTCTATTCCATCGTTCTGTCTGTTGTGCTATTGCCGGTGCCATACCGTCTTCATTACTATCGCTTGACATTGTGTCTTGATAGTCTGGTTGTATAAGATTTCCAGCTTCCTTTTTTCCCCTTTATAGTTGTATTGGCTATTTTTCAATTTATGGCATTTTCATAAAATTGTTAGGATCAACTTGTCAGTGTTCATAATAAACCCCTGCTGAGACTGTGATTGGTATTGCATTGAATATATATATAGAACCATATGTGGACAACTGACATCTTAATAATATTGCATCTTTCTGTTGTGAACATAGAATGTGTACATCTATGTAAGTAATGTTTACTTTTCTCAGCAATATCTATGGTTTTTAATATAGATATCTTATACATCTGCTATTAGATTTATTCCAGATATTTTTTTATGGCTGTTATAAGTATATATTTTAAAATATTAGTATCCAATTATTTTTGTATTTAGAAATACAGTTGAGGTTTGTGTGTTGGATTTATATTCAGTGGTCTTGATAACTTTGTTAATTCAAGCAGTTAGAAAAATAAATTTCTTTCATAATTTCTGTATACACAGTCACACCATCTGTGAATCATGACAGTTTTGCCTTTTCCGTTCCAGTATTTAACATTTTTGTTTTTACCCTGCATTAGTGCTCTGGCTCTGGCGCAGTGCAGTACTGAACACAGGTGATGGTAGTGCACATCCTGGTTTTGTTCCTGGCCTCAGAGGGGACTCTGAGCTGTTTCACCATACTGTGTGCTGCCAGCTATACGATTTCCATAAAAGCTCTTCATCAGATTGAGGACGTTTCTTTCTAGTCTTAGTTTACTGGTAGTTTACAATACCCATTTTTATTTTAAATGGGTATTGAATATTAAGTGTTTTTCTGCATCTTTGACTCTTATTCTTTATTTTGTAGATATAAAATTTATGATTTTTTTTTTAAATGCTAAACCAACTTTTCATTCCTGGCATAAAGTCTTCCTGTATGAATTTTTTATCTTGTTTTTTACATCCACTGGGTTTGATTTCCTAATGTTTAAGATTTTGACATCTATGTTCATGCAATGATCAGGTTTAATTTTACTTAACTTAAAATATTCTCTTTAGATTTTGGAATCATGTTTGGCTGGCTCTATAAAATGAGTTGGGTTTTTTTTTCTCCTCTGTTCTTTGAAAGGGTATGCATACAATTGGAATGATTTCTAAAAATTATTTGGAAGCATTCATTGGTTATTTTGAGTTACTGGAATTTTCTTTGTGGAAAGTTTTAAATACATGGGTTTCAATTTTCTTACCAGTTATATGACTATCTATATTTTTCTTATGTGTATTTTCCAAGGAATTTGTCTTTTTAAAATGAATTGTCAGATTTATTTGCCTAAACATTTTATTGACTTCCGGTTTAATGTCACTGTCATCAGAGAACATGGTCTGAAAGATTCCAACCCCTTGAAACTTCTTGAGACTTACTTTGTGGCTCTGCTTATGGTGTATTTTAATGAATGCTCCATATGAACTTCCAAACAGTATTATGTAGTTGTTGGGTATGTTTTCTATGTATATCAATTAGGTCAGTTTACTTACACATTTGTTGTAATCTTCTGTATCTCTTCTGATTTTTGTGATAGGTATGCAGAGCATTTCAATTAGTATTAATTTCTTTTATTATGAGATATTATTAGCATTTAATGAAATTTCATATTTTTCAAGGCCATTAGCATTTCTCTGCTTACACTTCTTGTGTGGCTTGCCACTTAACCCTGTTTATAATGTGCTTTATCATATTGGAACTTAAATTTTTATTTGTCAAACTTATTATTCTCCTTTTTATGGCTTTTGCATTTCTTTTTTTTGTTTGTTTTTCATTTTTTTTTTTTTGGCTTTTGCATTTCTTAAGGTTTTCAGTTCAGTTCAGTTCAGTCCCTCAGTCGTGTTCGACTCTTCGCGACCCCATGGACTGCAGCACGCCAGGTCTCCCTGTCCATCACCAACTCCCAGAGTTTACTCAGACTCATGTCTGTTGATTGGTGATGCCATCCAACTATCTCATACTCTGTCATCCCCTTCTCCTCCTGCCTTCTATCTTTCCCAGCATCAGGGTCTTTTCGAAGGAGTCAGTTCTTCACATCAGGTGGCCAAAGTATTGGAGTTTCAGCTTCAGCATCAGTCCTTCCAATGAATATTCAGGGCTGATTTCCTTTGGGAGAAGGCAGTGGCACCCCACTCCAGTACTCTTGCCTGAAAAATCCCATGGACTGAGGAGCCTGGTAGGCTGCAGTCCATGGGGTCGGCTAAGAGTCAGACACGACTGAGCGACTTCACTTTCACTTTTCACTTTCATGCATTGGAGGAGGAGATGGCAACCCACTCCAGTGTTCTTGCCTCAAGAATCCCAGGGACGGCGGGGCCTGGTAGGCTGCCATCTATGGGGTCGCACAGAGTCGGACACGACTGAAGCGACTTAGCAGCAGCAGCAGCAGATTTCCTTTAGGATGGACTGGTTGGATCTCCTTGCAGTCCAAGGGACTCTCAAGAGTCTTCTCCAACACCACAGTTCAAAAGCATCAATTCTTCGGTGCTCAGCTTTCTTTGTACTCCAATTCTCATATCCATACATGACTACTGGACAAACCATAGCTTTGACTAGATAGACCTTTGTTGGCACAGTAGTGTCTCTGCTTTTTAATATTATGTCTAGGTTGGTCATAACTTTCTTCCAAGGAGCAAGTGTCTTTTAATTTCATGGCTGCAGTCACCATCTACAGTGATTTTGGAGCCCCCAAAATTAAAATCTGACACTGTTTCCCCATCTATTTGCCATGAAGTGATAGGACTGGATGCCATGATCTTAGTTTTCTGAACGTTGAGCTTTAAGTCAACTTTTTCACTCTCCTCTTTCACTTTCATCAAAAGGCTCTTTAGTTCTTCACTTTCTGCCGTAAGTATGGTATCATCTCATATCTGAGGTTATTGATATTTCTCCCAGCAATCTTGATTCCAGCTTGTGCTTCATCCAGCCCAGCATTTCTTATGACATACTCTGCATAGAAGTTAAATAAGCAGGGTGACAATTTATAGCCTGATGTACTCGTTTTCCTATTTGGAACCAGTCTGTTGTTCCATGTCCAGTTCTAACTGTTGCTTCCTGACCTGCATACAGGTTTCTCTAGAGGCAGGTCCGGTGGTCTGGTATTCCCATCTCTTGAAGAATTTTCCACAGTTTATTGTGATCCACACAGTCAAAGGCTTTGGGATAGTCAATAAAGCAGAAATAGATGATTTTCTGGAACTCTTTTGCTTTTTCAGTGACCCAACAGATTTTAGCAGTTTGATCTCTGGTTCCTTTGCGTTTTCTAAATCCAGCTTGAACATCTGGAAGTTCATGGTTCAAGTACTGTTGAAGCCTGACTTAGAGAATTTTGATCATTACTTTGCTAGTGTGTGAGATAAGTACAATTGTGCAGTAGTTTGAACATTCTTTGGCATTGCCTTTCTTTGGGATTGGCATGAAAACTGACCTTTTTCAGTCCTGCAGCTACTGCTAAGTTTTCCAAATTTACTGACGTATTGAGTGCAGCACTTTCACAGCATCATCTTTTAGGATTTGAAATAGCTCAACTGCAATTCCATCACCTCCATGAGCTTTGTTCATAGTGATGATTCCTAAGGGCCAATTGACTTCAGATTCCTTGATGCCTGGCTCTAGGTGAGTGATCACACCATCATGGTTATCTGGGTCGTGAAGATCTTTTTTGTACAGTTCTTCTGTGTGTTCTTGCCACCTCTTCTTAATATCTTCTGCTTCTGTTAGGTCCATACGTGTCTGTCCTTTGTTGTGACCATCTTTGCATGAAATGTTCCCCTGGTATCTCTAATTTTCTTGAAGAGATCTCTAGTCTTTCCCATTCTATTGTTTTCCTCTATTTCTTTGCACTGATCATTGAGGAAGGCATTTTTATCTCTCCTTGCTATTCTTTGGAACTCTGCATTCAAATGGGTACATCTTTCCTTTTTTCCTTTGCCTTTTGCTTCTCTTCTTTTCATAGCTCTTTGTAAGGCCTCCTCAGACAACCCTTTTGCCTTTTTGCCTTTCTTTTTCTTGGGGATGGTCTTGATCACTGTATCCTGTACGATGTCACAAACCTCCGTCCGTAGTTCTTCAGGCACTCTGTCTATCAGATCTAATCCCTAGAATCTATTTGTCACTTCTACTATATAATCGTAAGGGATTTGATTTAGGTCATACCTGAATGGTCTCTTGGTTTTCCCTACTTTCTTCAACTTAAGTCTGAATTTGGCAATAAGGAGTTCATGATCTGTGCCACAGTCAGCTCGCAGTCATAACTGTAAGTCCATCACTTACATATTCTTCAAATATATGTGTAATTTATTTTTTGTTGGCTTCTTGAATGCATTGTTTGTTGATCAGTTTCTGAAGTGATCAACAAATTGTCCCTGTATAGTTTATTGAGCAATAATAGTAAGGATAATAACAACAACCATTTATTGGATGACTGTTACCATGGATTGTTCTCCAGTAGTTCATGTGTGTTAAATCATTTAGTGCCCAGAAAAGCTTTCTGAGATCAATACTTTTATCCCCACTTTATAATTGAGGAATCTGAGACACAGGAGAGATTTAGCAATTTGTCCAAGTTTATTGTATCAGACTGGGTCCAGCTAGGAGACAGATACTACACAGCAGTTTGAACTGGAGAAGCTTAATGTAAAGAGCAAAGGGGAAATACACATGTAAGGGAAATGTGGAAGGAAGTTCACACCTCACTGAACAAGGTGTGGCTGCAGCCTGCTGTCTGGCAGAGAGGTTGTTGGGTTACCCAGGCCGTATTCCTGTGGGAGCAGAAACCGTCCTGTGGGGCTCAGACTGGCAGGTGGGCACACAGAGCTCAGGAAGCTGTGGGAGGTAAACCTCTGTTCCTAGGATGATGACTAGGGTTTTGGCTCTCTAGACAGCCAGCCCCACAGGATCCTTTGCTATGTGTGGGACTGAGGAGAAGGTGTGGCATCCATGACTATGGTCCTTTTCTTTCTGGGGCTGTCCGCTGTGCTGCCGTGGCCTGAGTCAGGAGTTGGGGAAAACATGTGGTGGGCAAATGCTGGAGGAAGCTGCACCCCGCAGCACTTGGCGCTGGAGAGAGCCGTGTGGGTCACGTAGTGTGAATGCCTGTGAGCTCCCGGAGCCCGGCCGCTGCGTTGTATCTCCAGTGCCCTCTCCTGACGAAGCTGAGCCGTGTGCCAGCTGGCCACAGCTGCATGGTTAGATGGCCCATGCCCACTTTTACCCATCAGGCAACCAAGGGTGCATTTATAGCTGCAAAGCAACCCGTTGATAGCTGGTACTGTTATAAAGCAGTCTGACCCCCATCACTCTGTGTTCTGTCCGCCTCTCACAGACAGTCCATCCTTTCCTACATTTGAAGTACTGTCTGTATTACGTATTAAATATCCTCATTCACACATGTCTGTATCTCAACTTTAGCTTTATTCTGTTCCATTGATATATTTGTCTATTTTGTACACAAACCACACTCAATTACAGTAGCTTTGAATAAGAAATGGTATTTTGTAAAATGAGTGCCTCTTAATTTTTTTTTTTTTTTACAAAGTTTACCTGGTGAATTTAAGAGTCAGTTTTTCATATATCATAGAGGTCCTTTTGCGGAGAAGGCAATGGCATCCCACTCCAGTACTTTTGCCTAGAAAATCCCATGGATGGAGGAGCCTGGTAGGCTGCAGTCCATGGGGTCACTAGAGTCAGACACGACTGAGCAACTTCACTTTCACTTTTCACTTTCATGCATTGGAGAAGGAAATGGCAACCCACTCCAGTGTTCTTGCCTGGAGAATCCCAGGGACGAGGGAGCCTGGTGGGCTGCCGTCTATGGGGTTGCACAGAGCTGGACACGACTGAAGCGACTTAGCAGCAGCAGCAGCAGATGTCCTTTTGAAGCTCTGATGGTGAATTTATAGCTTTGAATTTATGTTAATTTATCAGTTAATTGATGTCTTTATGCCACTGAATCATCATACACAGAAATAAATTTATTTTAAGAGCTTCGTACAGAGATCTGAGTTTTTCTTCTTTTGATAGTTTATCCTTTTTTAGTGGGGGACAGTAGTTTTTGGTGTTTAGCTAAATATCTAGTTTTAAGTCAATCTGTTGTTTAATCTGAGGTTTTTCAGTCTCTTTATATCCTGCTGTTTTTTGTTTTTTTTTTTTTTTGTATTAACAGTGTCCTGAGACTATAAGTTAGTGGTCAAGGGTGTGGTCATTAGCTGCCTCTGTTAAAATCTCAGCATGTGATCCTGGGCAGGTAACTTAACCTTTGCAAATGTTTGCTCAGTAATCATACAGGGTTTATAACTGTACTTATGTGATAGAGGTGAAGTGTCCGTTAAATAATCTGATGCTGGTTAAGGTTTGGCACTGGGCCTGGCCCATACTGGATCCTAAGTTACTGTCACCGGCTTCTGTCGTAGTCATTGTCATACTTGTTATTATTGTTGTCACCCTGGCAGTTCTTTTTCACGCTAATACCTCCTGTCCTATTTTCCTCTGGAGAAGCACCCTTTTCTCCCTCTCCATTTTGTTTTCCCTCCTGGAAACAAGCCTAGCCACATCAATTTCAGTCTTGTACACCTTTGGCCTCTTCTCCCTACTCTCTCCCCATTTGTAGGACTTTATTCTTTCTTGCAGGTGAGATTTAAAATTTTTGTCCATTAATTTTTCTCCCTAAAGAGAAATTTGAAGCTGTTTGTACTCAGGTGTATTCCTTAGAGGAAATTCATGGTTTTGATAATAGATGGCAAATTTCCAGTTAAATTTTTAATTCTATCCTGAAATCTATTAAAAAGGAACCTAATTTAAATTTGTGTTATTTCAAATTCAGTCTTTGCTGCTATAGCACATGATAAAATGAGAATGTATGTTTTTATATTTGTTCTGTTCTTATACCTATAGGTATTCATATATTTGATTTGCTCCTTACTGTTGATGATAAATAACAGTTTTCATTAGTATATTTATAGACAGTTTTCCAAGATATTGATACTTAAAAGTTGTCTTATTGAAACAGCCACAAAATTGAGTGGGAAACTTGAAGACTTTCTGATTTCACTTTCTGCTGATTTTATTTTATAGGAATCAAGAACCCAGTCTCAGTTGCAAACAGACTCTTGTGTGAAGGGCAGAAGGGCAAGCTCTCAGCCGGCCGAATTCCTCCCTGGTAACTGCTTTGCTCTTCTCCGTCTTCCCCCAGGACCTTGGTCTTTGGTGCATGCGGTGTTTGAAGGCTATTTTTATCCACAGAAGGCTGATGCTGTTGGTTACGCATCAGCAGTAGCTTGCCTTTGAGAGGACGACACTCTTTGTTCTGTGATCTCGAAACATTTTGTTTTGAGAGAGAGCTCCGGATGGAAGAGAATATTATGGATTAATGTGCAAAAGAGATCAGAGTTAATTTAGGTTTTGTAATTGATTGTAGAGATGCTTTTGCTGTTAATAAGTGCTTAACTGGGGTCTTTTTATTATAGGAATTTAAAAATATCTTACATGTTTGAGTCCAGAGTCTAAACTCATTTTATTGAGAAGTTTTCAGAATAAAAGTACTTAATTTTGCTCTTCTGGAGAAGCACATTGTGACACTAACATTAGTAAGATTCATCTTTTCTGCAGCATTAAAATATAATTTTCCTTAAAAAACTTTGAACTTGAATGTTGTAAAGAGCCTGCACAAACCTATCATCTAGCTCCAGTAATTAATATTTTTGCCCTTCATCTGTCTCATGTACCTGTCTCTTTCCTGTAGTATTTTAAAGCAAATCCTCACCATTGTATTTCACCCTTCTGTAAATTTCTGTGTTTGTAAAATGTAATCACATCCTGTTAACATGCCTAATGATATATTTAATCCACTTTTTAAATTTTTTTATTTTGAACTTTTAATTTTGTATTGGAGTACAACCACTTAACAGTGTTGTGGTAGTTTCTGGTGAACAGCGAAGGGACTCAGCCGTACATACACATGTATCAGTTCTTCCCCAGAGTCCCCTCCCACCCAAGCTGCCTGATAAAATTGATCCGAGTTCCATGTCCTGTGCAGTACGTCCTTGTTGGTTATCCATTTTAAATATTGCAGTGTGCCCCTGACCATCCCAAACTCCCTAACTATCCCTTCCCCCTGGCAACCATAGTTCAGTTTCTAAGTCTGTGAGTCTCTTCTTGCTTTGTAAGTAAGTTCATTCTATCATTTCCTTTTAGATTCCTCATGGAAGGGATGTCACACCATGTTTCTCCTCCTCTGTCTGGCTGACTTCACTCAGAATGACTCTCTAGGTCCATCCATGTTGCTGCAAATGACATTATTTCACTGTTTTTAATGGCTGAGTGATATTCCATCACACACGCACCGCACATCTTCATCCATTCCTCTGTCAGTGGACATTTAGGTTGTTTCCATGCCTTAGCCATTGTAAACAGAGTTATGCATATTTAAAAAAAATCAATGTACATATTATTTTGAAACTTTCTTTTTTTCTTTAAATAGTATGTCTTAGAGATTTTTTCAACATCAGTACATATAAAATATATGTAATGTTTTATAGTTCACCTGTTGAAGTGAAATATGCATGGGCACGTAGGTTGCTCCATGTCCTGGCTGTTGTAAACAGTGCTGCAGTGAACACTGGGGTGCCTGTATCCTTTAGGCTCATCTTTTTCTCTGGATATGTGCCTAGGAGTGGGATTACCTGGTCATACGGTAGCTCTGTTTTTAGTTTTTTAGGGAACCTCCATACTGTTCTTCACGATAACGTGGATAATAATATAACAATTATGCCTCAGTACTGTCTCATACTCAACTGTCTTCAGTACCATACATGTTCAGTACGCCTGGCTGTTAAGGTTATGTTAATATCCTGTATTGGAAGTTGTGACAGTGGTACTATAGGAATCACTGTTATTTGACTTTCAAGTAATAGAAAATGATATAGTTTTGAAAAATCTTGAAATCTTTTTACCCAAATGTATTCAAGGTATCCCTATTTCCTACCAGCCAGGTTGAGAAAACAAAACATTACCAAGAGACTCGAAGCTGTGTAGATGCGATCCTTGCTAAGGGCATTCTTATCCTTCTGCTGACCCATGCTCATACCCCGACCCCATCTCTGGCCCTGCCCTAGGTAACAGCTGTCCAGAATTGAAGCTTTTCTCATTCTCATCTATTCCTTTATGGTATTAAACACATACAACAAAGGCATACCTCATTTTATTGTGCTTTACAGATACTGTATATATATATTTTTTAACAGATTGAAGGTTTGTGGTAGTTGTGCTTTGAGCCATTTTCCCAACTGCATTTGGTCACTTGATGTCTCTGCGTTACATTTTGGTAATTCTCCCAATATTTCAAATGTTTTCATGATGATAGTTGTTATGGTACTCTATGATCAGTGGTGTTTAGTGTTGTTTACTATGACTTGCTGAAGGCTCAGGTGATGCTTAGCATTTTTTAGCAATATCCTGTTTTTAGATTAAGGTGTGTCCAGTATTATTGTACGCATAGTGCTATCGCAGTCTTAATAGAATACAGTGTAGTGTAAACATATGAACTGGGAAATCGGAAAATTTGTGTGACTTGCTTTATTGTGACGTTCACTTAATTGTGGTGGTCTGGAACTGAACCTGCAGTATCTCCGAGGTATGCTAGCACTCTGATTTTCTAAGTCTACACAGACACGTACATAGATGTACAAAAAAGTTCTGGAAAGAAGGTCACGAGACCGTAATTACCTCTAGGAAGCAGGAAGGAAGGAACAAGTGAGGCAGTTGTCAAAGGGGATATGTATAATATTTTTATATTTTACAAAGATGAAATATATGTGAAAAAGCAATGGTCATCTCTGTATTAAAATAATGTCAGAAGGTGATCCTATAGTTGCTTGGAATTAGTGATCTAATTTTCTCACATTGTTCTTCAGCTTTATTTTTTGTTTTCAAAATTGATTTGACCATTTTAGGCATTTTGCACTTTCATGTGAATTTTATAATTATCCTGTCAGTTTCTTTGAATAACCTGCTAGAATTTTGATTAGGTTTTTAACTTGATTCATTTTTTAAGGTCTTCTTTAACTTCTCTGAACAGTGTTTTATAATTTTCAGTGTACAGATTTTGCACAGCTTTTAAAAAGTTTATACGTAAGTGTTTCTTTTTGTTGCTGTGATAAATTTCATACTTTAAAAAAGTTAAATACCAGTGTTCCTTACCAATAGAGAAATATAATTGATTCCTTATATTGATATTCTGGCTTGGAAATTTGCTAAATTCATTTGTTCTCATTTTGTTTTTATAGATTCCATGAAGTTTTCTACATAGATAGTTCTGTCTTCTGGGAATAAAAATAGTTTTATTTCCTTTTTATGTCCATTCCTTTAATTACTTTCTTTTTCCTTATTGCACTGCCTAGCACCTCCTATGCAATGTGAAATAGAAATGCGAGAGTGAACACCCTCGCTTTATTTGTAATCTTAGGGAGGGTGCATTTGTTCTTTACCCTTAGATATGACGGGCTTCCCTCATGGCTTAGATGGTAAATCATCTGCCTGCAGTATGCGAGACACGGGTTTGATCCCTGGGTCAGGAAGATCCTCTGGAGTAAGGGGCAACCAATTCCAGTATTCTTGCCTGGATAATTCCATAGACAGAGGAGCCTGGCAGGCTACAGTCCACGGGGTTGCAAAGAGTCAGACATGACTGAATGACTAACACTTTACACACATTATGGCTGCTATAGGTTTATCATAGATGCTCTCTATCATGCTGAGAAAGTTCCCTTCTTTTCCTAATGTGCTGAGAATTTTTAATAGGAATGGGTATTGTACTTTTTCAAATACTTCTCTGTATCTATTTGTGATGCTCTTTCTTATTTAGTCAGTTAATACAGTGATTGGGTGATTTTCGACTCTTAAAGTAACAGTTGCATTCCTGGAATAAATTCCACTTGGTTACAATGTATTATCCTTTTATATGTTACTGGATCCAATTTACTAACTTTTTAAAATACTTTTTGCATCTGTGTTTATGAGAGACTTTGGTCTGTAGTTTTCCTGTAATGTCTTTGGTTTGTGTTCATTTTGCTTCCTGGATATGTAGCGATATATGTCATCAAATTTGGAAAAATTTTTGGCTGTTATTTCTTCAGATGTGTCTTTCTCGATCCCTCCTCTTCTGTCTTCTAGGATTCCAGTTACATGTATATTTGACCTCTCATAGTGGTACTGATAATTTTTTTATTTTTCCCATTAATTTTTCTCTTTGTTTCATTTTGAATAATTTCTACTGCTGTTTACTAATTATTTTTTGGCAATACCTGCTGCTGCTGCTAAGTCACTTCAGTCGTGTCCGACTCTGTGCGACCCCATAGACGGCAGCCCACTAGGCTCCCCCATCCCTGGGATTCTCCAGGGAAGAACACTGAGTGGCAATACCTAGTCACCTGTTAATCCCATCCAGTTTATTTTTCATTTCTGACATTGTAGTTTTTAATCTCCAGAAGTTTGATTTGTATCTTTAAAAAAATGTCTTCTGTGTATCTGCCTAACATGTTTAATATTTCCTGTAACTTCTTGAGCATATGAATACAATTATAGTAACTTTTAATATCTTTGTTTACTAATTCTATCATCTTTGTCATTTCTGGGTTTTCAATGGAATGATCTTTCTCATTATAGGTTACATTTTCCTGCTTCTTCACGTTTGGTAATTTTTTTATTAGATTCCACACATTGTGAGTTTTGCCTTATTTGGTGTTGGATATTTTTGTACTTCAATTCTAGGATGTGGTTAATTTATTTAGAGACAGCGTCATCCTTTCAGGCCTTGCTTTATACTTTGTTACACGAACTAGAGAAGCATTTAGCCTTGAGCTAACTTTGCTTTGCTGCTAGGCAAAACCCTTCTGAGTACTATAACAGATGTAACCAGAATGAGGTTTTATTTTTTTAGTGTGACTACTGGGAACAGGAGCTGTTCTGGCCCTATGTGAACTTGGGGATTGTTACCTTTAAAACTTGCATGTTATTCTTTCCCAGACTTTGATAATTTCCTTTTACACATACACTGAAGACAAAGCTGAAGACTGGAGGGACTCTGCAGATTTCCGGAGTCTTTTCTCTGTGTGACTCTCTTCCCTGGGTTTCTGCCCTGTGAACTCTGGCCACCTGGGCATCTCTGGATGCCCAGCTCTCTGTCTTCAACTCACAGAGACTGCAGGGTTCCTGTTCTGAGTTCCTGTTCCTGTGCCGTGGCAGGAAACTCTCCAGGCAGTAAGCGGGGCCATCATAAGGTTTATCCAGTTTGTTTCCTTTCTCTCAAGGATCGCTGTCCTATGCTGCCTACTGGCTAATGTGTGAAAACTGTTTTCTGTATTTGTCTGATTTTTTTTCCCCTTTGGTTCAGGCAAGAATGTAAATGTATTCCTGTTACTCCATCTTGTCCAAAAGCAAAAATCTCTCAAATACCCGCACTGTGGAAAAAACCCAGATTCCCTGAGGATTCTTTGTGTGCGTTAGCTGCTCAGTTGTGTCTGATTCTTTGCAACCCTGTGGACTTTAGCCCACTAGGCTCCTCTCTTCATGGAATTCTCCAGGCAAGAATACTGGAGTGGGTTGCCATTTCCTCCTCCACGGCATCTTCCCTATCCAGGGATTGAACCTGGTTCTCCTACAGCACAGGTAGATTTTTTACCATGTGAGCCACCAGGAAAGCCTCCTGAGTATCCCAAATAAATGAAATTAAATTTATCATGTTTTTACTTTAAGTTTGTTTACACGCAACCCTAATAAGTCTAGTTATGTAATTTCTGTAATGATAATAGTGACCCTTATGCATTCGTACACTGTGAGAGGCACTGTTTTATGTGATTCATATGCATTGTCTCATGATATCATAAAATGATTTATGAGCATAACATACATTTTGTAGATGAAGAAACTGAGTACCTTATTTGACTTGTTATACTATTAAAATTTTATGGAGTCCTTCCTTATCACATTAGAAGCAGCAGACTAGAACTCATAACAAGGCAGTAAAATTCTTTTATAATAGTAAGAAATAGCTGTTTACATCCATTTAGTTACTCATCGCTTACCATTCCTTCATTCAGCAAATATTTATTGTTTAATTCCTGTGTGTTAGATATAGGGATATAAAAACTATCAAAAGCAGATGGAAGACTTAGAAACCATGGTCTTCTGTTGTCATCTATTGAAGAGGCAGGTAACTATGGGGGCAGCAGAGCATTGGGTGTTTTCTAAGAAGTCTTCAAATAAAAAGTTCATCTCTCTGTATACCTCATTGAGGATGACAGGGAGTATATCTGTTTCAGCTGCATCGAAAGTTGTTAGAATTTTGTAAACTCTTATTCTTTCTTAAAAAAAAAAAAATCCCTCAGCAGAATTTTAGGAGGAATGGTATTTTTATTAGCTGATAATCTTTTATATTTTAATTTTCTGGTTATTGTCAGCATGACATGATGCATTATTTAAATTTTGGTATTTGGTCAGACTAGCTGAATATTTGATATCTTCATAAATTTGGTGGAACGGAGGAGGGGACGACAGAGGATGAGACGGCTGGATGGCATCACCGACTCAATGGACGTGAGTTTGAGTGAACTCCGGGAGTGGGTGATGGACAGGGAGGCCTGGCGTGCTGCGATTCATGGGTTAGCAAAGAGTCAGACACAACTGAGCGGCTGAACTGATTATCATAAACTGTGCCATGTTTTCCCAAGTTGATTTTATTTATAAAAGTATATTTTCACTCTTTTCTCCTCCGTGATGATATGGTGTAACTTTGATAGGCCTTACCATCTAGAACAAAGGTTGTCAAACTACGGCCTATGGGACAGATCTGGTCTGCTGCCTGTTTTTGTCAGTCGCGTTTTTTGGGAACACAGCCACTCCCATTTGTGTGCATACTACCTGTGGCTGCTTGTGCTCTGCAAAGGAGCTGTTGCATCCGAGACATCTGGGTACAAAGCCTAAATTATTTGCTGTCTGGCCCTCTAGCTGAAAAAATTTGCTAACTCCTAACCTATTATAGAATAAGTTATAATTTTTTATAAGTATAAACTTTAATAGTTTTGTTTGACTTGGCATTTTCTTTTTTCACTGTATAGTTCATTTCATTCATTTATTTATCTTGGCTGTGCTGGGTCTTCGTCGCTGTGCATGGGTTTTCTCTAGTTGTGGCAGGCGGGATCTGCTCTCCAGTGGCCGTGCGTGGGCTCCTCGTTGTGGTGGCCTCTCACTGCGGAGCATGGGCTCTGGGCATCTGGGCTTCAGCAGCTGTGGCGTGTGGGCTCAGGAGTCGTGGTGCACAGTTGAGTTGCTCCTTGGCTGCCGGGGACCAGCCCCGGCTGATCCAGGGTATTCGAAGGAGAGACGGCATAGGCGAGGATCAGGATACGATAGCTTCAATTAGATATTAATTAGAGATATAAAGAGTAATAGAATAAGGATAGCTCAGTAGGAAAATTCAGTGGAGAAAAGAGGCTGAGTAGCTTGGTTTACGCGGGAGACCAATAAAACTTCAAGACAAGAAGTTTGCACCACTTACGTAGGCCGCAGGCGTCCTTCCGTTCTCCCGAAGGAGAGGAGACACTGAGGCCTCCCCGGTCGGATCTTAGAAGCCCAGGCATAATTAGTAAGCATGGTGGGTTCCGCGCTCCAGATGGAGACTCAGCCAGAGTGAGAGAGAGAGCGACATGGGGAGACCAGTATTTCGAGAAACTGATCCCAATTCTTTATTTTCCAGAGTCTGTTTTTATACACTAAGATGTTATACAAAAGTCACGTGGGGACAGCAGTCCTGACTTTTATTAAAGTCAGGTGCTTCACACAAATGTATACAGAGGTCTTAGGGGTGTTATATCATCTTCTGGCCAGGGGGGCCTGCTGACAATTTACGACCCTCTCCTTGTGACAGCGGTCAGTCAATCAGGACACTTATTTCTCCAGGGCTGATTATTCTCAATACAGACGCCACCCAAGTAAAGTTACACTCCTACAGGGTGAGGGTGTAGTGGGTTTTAGTTAAGGAAAGAATTTACTTAGCCTAAGGTCTAACGTGATTAATATCAAAGGTTAATTCTATATATTCATTAATGTGTGTAAGGGCAGGGGATATGGAGACTTAGCAACAAACATTGGCTCAACAAATGAAAAACCCTTCACCAATACAATTTCTAATTAGCCCACTATACTTATAGTTTTCTAACTTCTCTAAAGAACCTGTTTTTAGAGGGTTTAAAGCATCTCGTGCCTCTCACGGTTGGGAGGCTGTGAGCAATCACATGTGGCCAGACGAGCCTGTCAGGCAGGCTAGAGAACCTTCAGAGGAGTTTGTAGGTTAAAACACTCTTGCCACACCCAAGAGTTTTTATTGACTGGAGCTCTAGGTTAACTCCTTCTCCGAAAGAGGTGGTGGGGGACAGCCCCCCGTAAAGTCAGAGGTGTAGGTAAGAGCACAAAGTAGTAAAGTAGGCAGGCTCTGGTTATGGGGTAGACGCTCGAGGATTTCCAGGGGGACTCCTGAGGCTCGATCCCGCCTTTGCGTATGTCGAGCCTCCTTCCTCATGACCTTTGCCATGGGCGGAGTACCTCACTCTGGCCCCCAACACTTGGCATGTGGAATCTTCCTGGATCAAGGGTTGAACCTGTGTCCTATGCATTGGCCGGCAGATTCTTATCCATTGTACCTCTGGGGAAGTCCAAGTTATAATTTTTGGAAATTTTGTTTCTTTTGGTGAAAAAGGGAAGGCTTGGAAAACATTGTTGCTTCATGTTTAATATGAGTTAACCTAAAATGCTCATTCAGTTCAGTTCAGTTCAGTTGCTCAATCGTGTCTGACTCTTTGCAACCCCATGGACTGCAGCATGTCAGGCCTCCCTGTCCATCACCAACTCCCGGAGTTTACCCAAATTCATGTCCACTGAGTCAGTGATGCCATCCAACCATCTCATCCTCTGTCGTCCACTTCTCCTCCTGCCCTCAATCTTTCCCAAAATCAGCGTCTTTTCCAGTGAGTCAGCTCTTCGCATCAGGTGGTCAAAGTATTGGAGTTTCAGCTTCAACATCACTCCCTCCAATGAACACCCAGGACTGATCTCCTTTAGAATGGACTGGTTGGATCTCCTTGCAGTCCATGGGACTCTCAAGAGTCTTCTCCAGCACCACAGTTCAAAAGCATCAATTCTTCAGCACTTAGCTTTCTTTATAGTCCAACTCTCACATCCCATATATGACCACTGGAAAAACCATAGCCTTGACTAGATGGGCCTTTGTTGGCAAAATAATGTCTCTGCTTTTTAATATGCTGTCTAGGTTGGTCATAACTTTCCTTCCAAGTAGTAAGTGTCTTTTAATTTCATGGTTGCAATATCATCTGCAGTGATTTTGGAGCCCAGAAAAATGAAGTCAGCCACTGTTTCCCCATCTGTTCACCATGAAGTGATGGGATGGATGCCATGATCTTCGTTTTCTGAATGTAGAGCTTTAAGCCAACCTTTTCACTCTCCTCTTTCACTTTCATCAAGAGGTTCTTTAGTTCTTCACTTTCTGCCTTAAGGGTGGTGGTATCTGCATATCTGAGGTTATTGATATTTCTTCTGGCAATCTTGATTCCAGCTTTTGCTTCCTCCAGCCCGTTAGACCCTAGGATTTTTTGAGATGCAAATTTAGTTTTTGGTACATTGTTTATTTGAAAATGCAGTTAAACTTATTGTATTTCATAAATTCATTCGGATTTTAGTACTTTTGTATGAATGTGAAAAGAATATTTAAAGACCTATAGATTAAAAGAAACATAAGAAGACCTATCAACTAATCAGAAAATAAGGATGGATTAGTTGGATTTCCCCTCAAATAAAATAGTTTAAAAGGCAAAATAACAATAATAGCACAACTTTTAGGAAAAAATCAGGGAAATGTGAACATCAATTGAATCAACTTTTGATTCCAAGGATTTATTGTTAAATTTTTTAAGGTGTCAATTTGTTATGTTGTGGTTATGTATTTTTTTTAAGTTGCTTTTTTAGAGACGTTAAAATATTTATATTTGAAGTTATGTGATGTCTGAGGTTTGCTTCAGAATGGTCTGGATGGGAGTGAAGTAAAGACGAGCAGTGTGTTAATCACTGGTGAGATAGGGTGAGGATCCTTTTGGATTCACTATAGACTATTCACTGTAATGTACGTGTTTACAAATTTTTACAATAACATTTTGAGAAGAGTTAAATCCTTGTTATTTAATATGTTCACTATTTCTTTTTCCACGTATAGCAGGTTCTCCTTTATTTGCACTTTCTGTGTTTGTAAGCTGTAAATAAGCAGTAGCCACCAAATTGATGGTCTTTCTTCAATTCTGTGTGTTTGTGGTAAACAAAGAAGTCCTAGGTAAAACAGGCAGAAATCTGTTTTGAAGTCCAAAGAAGCAGCTATCATTTTCTTCTCTGTCTCTCTTATCTAGCATAATGCATTTTAAGCAGTTTTGAGAGCTTTCTAAAGTCACTGAATTACCCATTTTTAGACTGACAATAGCGTCATGATTTTTGAAAACAGTTCCCATCCGTAGAATCCCAGGCGGCCTCGGTGCGTCTCTGTGTGTTTGGTTGTGCTGGCCCTTCAGTATCTCAGCTCGCTGACGGTCACCCGGTCAGCACTGGTCTCAGTACACTGTTGCTTTTGTTGCGTAACACTTTAGACTTGCTTTAGTGTAAATTAAGGAGAGCATAACACAAGGACAGTGCTGTCCTTTAGAGAGTTTTGACACCCTCATTTATTATTTTGTTGAGTATCTTGCAGTTGTTTGTTTATGATTAGTGTGTTCTAGGCGTTGTTCTGAGTGGCTATGTGGATATCAATGAAAAACAAAGATCCCTGCTGTAATGAAGCTTATAGTTTATTTGAGGGAGACATGTAAACAACAGAGATAATATGTAAGCTGTACAGTGTCTGGGCTTCCCTGGTGGCTCAGATGGTAAAGAATTCACCTGCAATGCAGGAGACCTGGGTTCGATGCCTGGGTTGGTTCATGGAGTCACAAAGAGTCAGACACAACTGAGCTACTGAGCAGACACACACACACAGTGTATAGTATGTCATAAGGTGGAAAAAATGTAAAAAGGGCAGAATGAGAGAGATTAAGAGTACTGGCTAGAGGAGTGTAGAGTGTTGAGTAGTTTTAAAGTATTGAGTTTCAGGCCTCATCAAGGAGATATGTTTAAACAGATGGAGAAATTTGCCATTTGGGAAAGAAGGAAGACCCTGACTGGGCACAGTCAGGGCCAAGGCCCTGAGGCCAGAGCTCCCTTGACATGTTTGTGTTTTTACGGGACGCTGGAGTAGCCTTACCAGGAGGTGGGGGAGATGAGGGGAGGAAGGGAAGAGAGGACTGGATCACGTGAGCGCCTGGAGATTCTGCCAAAGGCTCCAGTTTGCAGGCTAGTGTCGTCACAAGGGGCTTCTCAGGATTTTGAGAAGAGGAGTGTCATCACCTGACTTGCATTTCCCAAGGATGTCAGTGGCTAGTGTGTTGAGATGGGACCAAGGCAGGGAACCGAGCAAGGCAAGCATGAGAGTGAGGGGCTGTTGCAGCAATCCGGGAGAGCGACGGAGGCAGCTCAGACCCAGGTGGTGCAGGGGAGTGGTGAGAAGTGGCCAGATTCTGAGTGTTTTAACAAGGTGGAGTCAGTGGGTTTCCTAGTGAATTGAGATGAAACTTCTATGAAAGCTTTCTCCTTGGAGAATCATGAATATTTGGGAAAAATTTGAGTTGGTGCTGCAGTTAGTGTTCTGGGAAGTGATTTTTTGCTTTTATAGGATGTGCTCAGCTGCTTCAGTTTGTCCGACTTTGAAACCCCATGGACTGTAGCCCACCAGTCTTCTCTGTCCGTGGGATTTTCCAGGCAAGAATACTGCAGTGGGTCGCCATTTTCTCCTCCAGGGAATCTTCCCAACTCAGAGATCAAACCCACATCTCTTGTATCTCCTGAATTGCTGGCGGATTCCTTACCACTAGCGCCACCTGGGAAGCCCTTTTGATTGTATAGTTTTTAACCAAGCTCACATAATTTTATAGTGTTTTAAAATGATTTTAAAAGCAGTTATATGCCATTTTTTTGTGATGTTGCACTACTGGACATGTAATTTTGGATAGTAAGGAAAGTGAGGTATTCAGAAGCATCCATGATGCTCACTTTCTTGGTAAATATTATAAAATGCCTAACATTTAAAAACTTGCATTGCAGACAGTGGCAAACTGATTTCATTTAGAATCAAATCTATGAATGATTGAGAAATGAAAAATAACACTAAGCATATTTTATAAAATGCTTTTGATCCCAGATACTGGGATCGAGCTCCAAATGACCAGTGGGTGTGCTGAGGATATTAGATTCAGCTCCAAACTTCTGTCTTGATCATTTTATGCACTACTTCAGCATCTCCTTTACATTTTCACATGAGTAGAAGTTATTTCTTATATCAAAGTCTTTTTGGAGCAGGAGAAAGTGCTACAAATGCCATCAGGATAGTTCAACTTGCATCCAAGTTCCTACTTGAATTATTCTTCCGTTTTCCTTTATGTGACAGCTTTTCTTGGCTGTTTCTTTGCAGTGGTCTTCATTTGATACAAGAATAGGAGAACTGTTTTCTATTTTTGGAGTCCTTTAGAATTTTTTAAAAAATGCAAGTTTGAAGAGGTGAAGTTGTTTATTCTTGTGGACTCTCTCCCTCCTCTTTTTTTTTTTCTTTTTAAAAGCTCCCTCAGCTCCAAGCTCTGTATATATTGGAAAAGTTATTGAGCCTAACAATGTAGTTTCTCTTTGGAACTGTTTGAATATATTTCTAAGTATCTACTTTGACTTTCTTCTGATCTGTCATTGATCTTATTAACAATCAAATCTAAAGACTTCAATATGTATTACTTTGAGTTTTTATTGTTGGATGATTAGAGGAATAGAAACAAAAAATGGGGAGCAGGAAACTAATGAGTAGGCTCTAGTTCAAGGAATCCATTACTGGCTGGCTGAGATCTTTAAGAAGTTGGCTGTGGAAGGAGATGAAGTGATTGATTATTATGGTAACTGCTTGCTATTACTGTGTTAGGGAATGGAATGGTTAATTATCCTGCATGCTATTTGAAATCTTTGAAAGGAAGTCTTTTACAGTTAGCTAACAGTATCCTTTTATTCACTTTCTGTTATGTTAAAACCTGCAGTTGGGGATTAAAAAATGACCTCTGGGGCACACCACACTACCTTACCACAGTGAAAATATGGTTCTGAATCATATATGTGTGTGTGTGTGTGTGTGTGTATTGCATCGAGGCTTAGAAATGTAAGTGCATATCATTGTGTTTGGGCATCTCTGGATGTACCCCACTCATTTTGGATAGATCCAGCTGTTATACTAGGCAAGAATACCAACTCTGAAGACACTTGCTTAAGCTTTAACTCTTAACATGATTAAAATAGTTCTTGTACAAAAACTGAGAACCACTTTGATCCAAGATAAATCTTTATATTTTCCATTGGGAAATCAACTATTTTTACTTCTTATGTTGCATTTTACCAATTTTTACTTATTAGTTATTGCAAATGATATCATACCATTTACTGTTTCCAACTGTAAAATGTCTAACTTGGGGAAAAATTAAATGAATTCTTTTGGTATATAGCTATTTTGAGGTATTGCAAAATTTTTAGTTGTCTTATTATATTGCTTATCTTACTTTATTATATATGTATATAAATAATATATGTATACAAATAAATATATTTATTTATTGCCTATATACATGTAGGAGAAGATGACACTGAATTTTTAAAAGAATAATCTTTCTGTTGTTAGCTTTTTAGTTGGAGAAGGAGCCTACAGATGGGCAGTAGATCATGGAATACCCTCTTGCCCTCCTAGCATCATGACCACAAGTGAGTAAAAACTTTTCAAAATTAAGCTGTATTAGCATATATACCTGAAAGTGTTACATTGCTTTTGATCCATGTAGCACCTGTATTTAAGGAAGAAAGCTTGTATATTGAAATATTTTAGTTAAAAGATATGTAGAAAGTTGGTTGATGTTCAGTCAACTTTATCTTCCTGAGGGCCCCCCACTCCTGCTCTCTCATGCTTTTATAGAAGTATTGTTAAAGGATCCTTTGTAGGCTACTTAAAATAATTACTGACAGTCAAACCATAATACCACCCACTTAAATAGAGAGAAGAAAACATAGGTCAACATTTACCAATCCTTGAGCCGAAGAAGGCCTATCTAGGTACCAAGTGTAGGAGAAGGAAAAACAAAAAAACAGAAAAAAGGTCAAAGGTCATAAATAGATAATAAAACAATTAATAGGGACACTTAAATTAAGATGAGTACATGATAAATCTTACTTGTTAAATCCCTCTTACTTGGTGAAGGAGTTAAAAAATATATTACTGCTGGTAAGTGTGTGGTCAGATGAACATAATACATTGTAGGTACAAATGTAGATTGGCAGAAATTTGGGAGGATGTTGTTGAGTAATATAAATCCAAAGCCTTAAACCCATTCTGCTTCTCTGAACTTGTTATTGGAGATATAGACAAATTTATGTAGAAGAGTGCTCAGTGAGCATTATTAAAAATGTAAAAAAAATTCAATTATGTATAAAATAAACTACAAGGATATATTGTACTACACAGGGAATATAGCTAATAACTATAAGTGGAATGTAAGCTTTAAAAATTGTGAATCACTGTACTGTACATCTGCTACTTATATCATATTGTACATCAACTATACTTCAATTAAGAAAAAGAGAAAGAAAAACATTAACAATTATAAAAAATTTTGAGAAACTCTTATATCCAACCCAGAAGAATGTAAGTAAATAAACCGTCACATATTCTTATAATAAAATGTTATAAAGTAACTAGAAATTGTTATAAAGACATGATTAAATCTAATAATGACTTTAAAAAGTAAAAAATGGATATAAATATCTATATTTGTGTGTTTCATATGTCTATCTTGAGAAAAAAGTCATGACTGCATATTTATCATAAAACAAAGAAATTGTTTAAAAACATAGACAAAATTAAAAAAAAAATTTTATTAAGTAATCTATGCTGCTGCTGCTAAGTCGCTTCAGTTGTGTCCGACTCTGTGCGACCCCATAGACAGCAGCCCACCAGGCTCCCCCATCCCTGGGATTCTCCAGGCAAGAACACTAGAGTGGGTTGCCATTTCCTTCTCCAATGCGTGAAAGTGAAAAGTGAAAGTGAAGTTGCTCAGTCGTGTCCGACTCATAGTGACCCCATGGACTGCAGCCCACCAGGCTTCTCTGTCCATGGGATTTTCCGGGCAAGAGTATTGGAGTGGGGTGCCATTGCCTTCTCCAAGTAATCTATGAGTATAATTTAAATAATCAAATGGAAAAATGAGGACTCATTGGCTCCAAGGAAACCAAGTTGTAGAAAAAAGAGATAATTATCTATCACAGCAAGTGTTTAGCAAGGACCAGCTGTTAGTAACATGTTCACAAAATGAGTTTAATATCACTGAAAGTTGGACTGGCGAGAGGCAGGCGGGAGAAGTGTGTGTGCAGGGAGGCAGGGAGGATGAGACCTCTGTGTTCTCACAGTCCCTGTCACTAATTCTGCTTTAAGCTCTCCCCAGTGGATCTTGGGGTAGAGCCGCTGTGCCAGTTAGTTTTGTTTTTCCCTGGACACAGGCCCCTTGGCAACCTGGCTCTGCCTGCGTGCTGCCCCTAGGCCTGCTGTGCAGCTGTCCTCTGCTCCTCACTGCTCTGTCACTCTGGAGTTGCCTTTTCCTCTCTCCAGTATCAATGTGGCTGCTTCCTGAATGGAATGTGTGGGTTTTTTTTTTTTTTCCTTGTTTTACTCCCACATTTGGTATATGTAAGATGGGAAATCACTTACACTTAGGTTTCTGAAGAAATTGCTCCATCTTCTAACTTCCAGTCTTGCTAATATGCAGTCCATTGGCATTTTGGTTCCCAGTTCTTTGTGGTGTATTTTTCCTCTTTCAAAGGAAGTTCTTTATTCTATGTTCTTATTACGACAATGATACTTTGGGATAAGTCTGTTTTTCTATTTATGATTACTGAGTCCACTTTTGGCCTTTCCATCTGGAAATCCATCTGCTTCTGTTTGGAGAGATTTTTTTTAGAAGATCTTGTGATAACGGTCTCCACCTACTTCTCTATATTTTTCTAATATCTATGAATTAGAGGTTGGATCTTGTGCTCTAATCCTATGTATCCTTTTCAACAGTTACTTTTTTTCCTCCTTTTAAAAATCTCTTTTATCCTATTGTCTGGGAAGTTTCTTCAATTTTATCTTCCAAATCTTCTACTTCTAATGAATTTGTAATTTTGATTTTAGTATTTTTCAGCTTGACTGATGGCTCAGCAGGTAAAGACTCCCAAGATGCAGGAGCTGTGGGTTTGATCCCTGGGTCGGGAAGATCCCTTGGAGGAGAGATAGAAACCTACTCCAGTACTCTTGTCTGGAAAATCCCATGGCTTTACAGAGGAGCCTGGTGGGCTCCAATCCATGGATCTATGATTAATACTTTTAAAACATGATATCCTTGTTCTTGTTTCATGAACTCAGCATTTTTGCTTTCTCTCTTGGGATATTATGGTTTAAAACGTGCTCTTATCTGCTATTTCTGCTTCCTCTGTCTTTGTGTTTGTGTGTTTTGGACACTAATACATGTTTGCTAATTTCCTCAGCTATCTAGTGGCCCTCTGCCGTTTCATATTCCCGAGTGAGGCACCTAAAGGCCTGTTGGCAGCTTTGTGTGAGAGGGCAGGTCTGTTTGACCTCAAGAGAGGAGGCGTGGTCATTTCTCTATGCAGTTTTTCTCCTGGGTTAGGGAGAGACGTCTTCCCACCTCTGGGAGGGCGGTATCCCGTATTTGGGTATAGCACATGGGAAGGGCTGGAGGTGCTCCTTTGCCTTCCTCTGACTTTTACGTCAAAGTCTGTTTTTGTAGGTAGAGTCCGTGCCTGCTCCCAGCTGTGCTCCATGTCAGCTAAATTGGGGCCCGTCTGGTTCCGTCTCTCCAGGAGGTAGCTTCATGTTTTCTGCAAGTGCAAGGAAAGGATCTGGGCGTCTCCATCTGCCTGTTCTGGTTTTAGTCCCGACCTGGCTTTCAGACACACCAGGTGCCTTCTGTTTCAAGTTCTCTTGATGTTTCTTTGGCAGAAATTAGTTTAGTTTGGCCGAGATTAGTTTGATTTGTGATGTCCTGGCTAGTGGGCATTGGGGTTCATCTTCTTCTGCTCGATTAGTTACTTGCTTTCTATTTTCTAAAACTGCTGATATCACTCTTCTCTTATACTCACCCCTTGTGTATGCCAGTCTTCCTCCCCACTTACATTTCTTTCTGGTACATTTTTAGTAGGGCATGGGGATGAATTCATGCATTCAGTCTGCCAATTTTACTTCAGAACATTTATATAAAAACATATTATAAAATAGTACTAGATTTTTGCAAGATGGCAAAATTATTTTTGACTATATATTAGTATTTTATACTTGGAATAAGAAAAACATAAGGTATCATAGGTTTGTTTTTTTTTTTTTTTAATGACATATACCCAATCAACAAGAAATCTCTGAATAAATAAGGTGTTTGAAAGTTAAGTGATATATTCATTTTTTGTTTTGGCAAAAAAGAATGGTTTTGACTTATGAATTTAAAAGGAGAAGCTATAACTATTATTTAGATTAAAGAAATTTTAAATACCGTCCGATATTCAGCCATTTGTTTAATCCTCAGTATAAATAAAATGGTGTTTTGGTGCTGTTTAATGATAATGCTTTATACTTGATTACCTTTAGGGGGCATAATTTGTAGGTTTTTATTCTCCTTCAACTTTCAGAATGTCTTTCTAAGGTTTATCCTAAATTTCTTACACATTTTCACATATAATTACTTATTTCATTCCTGTATGTAGATTTGAATTTCTTTCTGGCATCATTTCCTTTAGCTTGGAATGCAAAAACTTTTCTGGTAATGTGGTAGATGTGGTAGTGAAAAATTTTCTCAGCTTTCATTATCTGGGGGGAAAAAAGTCCTTAGTTTCCTTTTGCTTTGAAAAGATATTTTTTGTTGGATATAGACTTCTAGGTTGGCAGGTTTTTTTTTTTTTTTTTTTTCTTTTAGCACTTTCAAAAAATTGTGTTAAAATATTCATAATGTAAAATTTACCATTTTAACAGTTTTTAAGTGTGTGACTCAGTGGTATTAAGTACATTCACAGTGTTGATTAACTATTACCGTTGTCCATCCCTATTGTCTCCTTAACTCAGACAGAAACTCTGTATCTAGTAAACAGTGATTACCCACCACGCCTCTTCCCTGCCCCTGGTAACCTCTCTTCTGCTTACTTTGTCTATGAGTTTGCCTATTCTAGGTTCCTTCTCTAAGTGGAATCACATAATATTTGTCCTTTTGTGTCTGGATTATTTCCTTAGTATGTTTCCAAAGTTCATCTATATTGTAGATGATATATCTATATATATCAGGATTTCCTTCTTCAGATCAGTCTCTGAGTCGTGTCCGACTCTTTGCGACCCCATGAATCGCAGCACCAACTCCCGGAGTTCACTGAGACTCATGTCCATCGAGTCAGTGATGCCATCCAGCCATCTCATCCTCTGTCGTCCCCTTCTCCTCCTGCCCCCAATCCCTCCCAGCATCAGAGTCTTTTCCAATGAGTCAACTCTTCGCATGAGGTGGCCAAAGTACTGGAGCTTCAGCTTTAGCATCATTCCTTCCAAAGAACACCCAGGGCTGATCTCTTTTAGAATGGACTGGTTGGATCTCCTTGCAGTCCAAGGGACTCTCAAGAGTCTTCTCCAAGACCACAGTTCAAAAGCATCAATTCTCCAGCGCTCAGCTTTCTTCACAGTCCAACTCTCACATCCATACATGACTACTGGAAAAACCATAGACTTGACTAGATGAATAATGTTCCATTGTATCCTTTGAACACTTTTTAAAGATGTTATTCCATTATCTTCTGGATTCCATTGTTTCTGTTAGGAAGTCAGACATGATTGTTATTGCTTTCCTCTGTATAATGTGTCTTCTTTTTCTTTGATTGTTTTTAAGAATTGTTCTTTTTATTTGTTTTTGCCAAAGTGTGGTTTTCTTTGTGCTGGTTTTGTTGTGGATCCAGTTTTTAAACAGTTACTCTCCCTCATATTCTTGCTCTCCCTCTTCTGTTTCTAGGACTTGCATTTCACCTATAGTAAACATTTGACACTTTCATGTATTATTCAAGCTCTAATTTTTTTCCCAGTGTTTGTTCTCTGCTTTCTGTGATAATCAAGATTCCCATAGAAACAGAACCAGTATCTATCTATCTATGAGATATTATAAAGAATTGGCTCATGTAGTTGTGGAAGTTGACAAGTCCCAAGATCTGCAGGATCAGACACCATGCTAGAGACCAGGAGAGTCAATGGAGTGATTTCAATCTAAGTTCAAAGGCTTGAAAACCAGGTCAGCTGGACTGTGTAGTTTCAGTGTGAAGGCTGGCATGCTCAAAAGCAGGAAGAGCTAATGTTTCAGTTCAAGTCTGAAGGTAGGAAAAAGTTGACATTCTAGTTCAAAGGCAGTCAGGCAAGAAGATTTCTCTCTTACTCAGGGGAGAGTCTCTGCCTTTTTGTTCTGTTAAGGCACCGAGCTGATTAAATGAGGTCTACCAGTTTAGGGAGGGCAATCTGCTTTACTCTATCAACTTCAGTGTAAATCTCATCCTCAGCAAGCACACACTCACAGACACGCCTGAAATAGTGTTTGACCAATATCTGGGCACTCTGGCTCAGTCACTTTGACAAATAAAACTAACCATCACACTTCTTCTATTTGTGGTTTCTGTTGAATTGTCTTCGAGCTTGTTTATCTTTCCTCCTGCAGTATCTAATTTGATATTAATCTTTTGTTATGATTTAAAAAAGCAAGCACAAGATGTTGTGTTTTTCAGTTTTAAAGTTTTCCTTAAAAAAAAAAGGAAACAGCTTTCATCTCTGTCTTGAAATTTCCCATATCTTCAACCCACTGTATCCATTGTTGACATATTTATCATTGTTATTAATAACAATGTTTTAATTGTTTGAAATATTTGGTAATTCTGAAATCTGGGTAATCTGTAGGTCAGTTTCAATTGATAGTTTTTTTTTTTTGTGTGTGACCTTGGTCACAAATTTTCCATTTAGTTGCATGTCTTAAACTTTTTTTTTTTAAATTACAATTTGAGCATGTCGATGATACATTTTAGAAACTACGATTTATCTTCCTTTGAATGATGTTGAACTTGTTCTAGTATGTAATTAAATTATTTGCAGATCACCTTGATATTGTCACAGCCTCGTTTCAGGCTTTGTTAAAGTGAGTCTGTTTCAATTTTGTTCTTAATCCTAGAGTTGTCCCTTAGTACCAGCTGTGGTCTTTATTCCTAAGATATGGTCTTTCTGGGGTTTACACTGGAAAGTCTCAAACTTTGTCTCTCATACAGTGGGTATTTACTAAAACATCTGTCCACTTTTCAGCCATTATTTTCCTCAGTGAACTATTTTTTTTTTGACTTGACTGCACCAGGTCTTCACTGTGGCATGTGGGCTCTTCTGCTGCCGCCCGCAGGATCCTCGTTGTGGCGTGTGAGGTCTAGTCCCTTGACCAGGAGGCAAACCTGGGCCCCTGCATTGGGAGTGCAGAGTCTTGCCAGCTGGACCATCAGGGAAGTCCCTTCTCTGTGGACTTCATGGAATCTTGCATCCTGTATGAACAGTTAAACTCTCATTCAAGATTTGAGGGGACTTTCACATAGATTCGGGGCTTCGGTGGTGGCTCTGTTGCAGTGCAGGAGACCAGGGTTCAGTCCCTGGGTCGGGAAGATCCTTTAGAGAGGGGAGTGGCTGCCCACTCGTGTATGCTTGCCTGGAGAACTCCACGGACAGAGGAGCCTGCCGTGCTATGGTCTGTGCGGTCGCAGAGTCAGACACGACTGAGGGACTGACACATACATAGATTTTGGGCTTCCTTTTGTAGGTTTCTCCTTTGCAGGATTCCTCCCTCCCTTCCAGTGACTTCAGTAGCCCCACACTCCTTCATTTCTGACCCGTAAGACTGTGGTTTTCTACCTGAGCTCTATTTTCTGTGCGTCTCACAGAGTAGGGAGTGCCTCGTGGGGAAAGCTATTTGAATGTGGATCTCACCCAGTGTGTTTCTTTTCTCTCAGTGGTTGAATCCTCTCCTATTTTTGTCAGCTTTTGATCACTTGCCTTCAAATAGGGGTGTGTGTGTGTTTTTAAATTTAAAAATTCTGTCCAGAGTTTATAACAGTTGATCTGTGGGTTAATCTGATATAAGCTATATGTTTTGTAAATATGTGAAAATCGCTCAGTCATGTCTGACTCTTTGCGACCCCATGAACTATATAGTCCATGGAATTCTCTGGGCCAGAATACTGGAGTGGGTAGCCTTTCTCTTCTCCAGGGCATCTTCCTGACCCAGGAATCGAACCGGGGTCTCCTGCATTGCAGGCGGATTCTTTACCAACTGGGCTATCAGGGAAGCCCTATAATAATAAAATAATATAAATAAATGTATCTAAACATTGTATTATTACTTTTTAATTGCATGGCATAGGAATATGTTGTGTTCTCAAATATTGGAGCATTCTCCGTAAACCTGGTCTTCCTTTATACTTCCATTCCCATTTGCCGTCTCCTGCCCAATCTGATAAGCACAGTTACCTCTTTGATTTGCTTTTCTCTGTTCCAACAGAAGTATTGAAATGTGTAGTAGTATTCTTTTTATAAGTAGATAAATGGTATCATACTGCAGTATCCTTAGTTTTTAGGTAAATAGTGGTATAATATGATTTTCAAAAATATCTTTTTGTCAGTCAGCAAGAAGTATTTTGAAATCTGTCCATGTTGATATATAGAGAGATGAATTAACTTTAAACTGCTGAATAGCATTTTACCAATTTATTTAGTTTCTTTATTGATAGGCATTCAGGTTGTTTCTAGTTTTTGCCATTAACATTGATGATTTCATGAATATTCTTGTACACATCACTTAATATATGTTTTATTGTGCTAAATAGTTGGAAGTAGACTTACTGACTCATACAGGATGTGGATTTACCATTTGGCTGGCTATTGCCAGATTCTTAAGTGGTTTACTGTGTACTTTTGAGGAATCTGGCTGTTTACAGTTGGTGCCTTTGATGACCACATAGTAGCTCATACTATGACCACATACTTTGCAGGCCTTTATGATCAGGGGCGAGTTATCTCCTAGAAACTTTTCTCATGGAGATGTTGTGATTCCTTGAAATAATGTATATTGTAAAGAATTTCTACTCCAATTTCTGGTCCATAGAAATGCTCAAATGTTGACTCTTAATATCACCCTCACCATATGCTGGATATCAAGATGATCATGGTGATATGGTTTCACCAGAATTGAATAGGCTTAGCCCTGTAGCACTGACTGATATGATGATTTTAGTGATTGATCGTATCTGGAGTTAGGTGTAACCATTAGAGCAGTGGTTTTCAGCTCTGACTGCACATCAGTCACTGGGGAGCTTTGAAATATCCTGAAGCCCTGGCTGCACTCAAAATCAATTAAAACAGCAGCTTTTAGACGGGACCCAGGCATCTGCCGTTTTTAAAGTTTTGGAGGTAATTTCAGTGCATTCGGTTTTCAGAATGTCTGGGATGGAATATGTACATTCTTTTGAATTCTTATAGAAAGTTCATTAAGGTTGAAGTTGAAAGGGATGTGATTTTGTTTTCCTTTGGTAAAAGACAACCTTAGTTTGTGCTACAAAGTTGCTACCATCTGTTCCTTAATTTTCAGCTATTTTTTGCTTTGATAGGTCCTGTGGTACATCTTTAAATTAAGTAAAGAGTAGATTAAGGACATCCTATTCTATCAGTTTATGGGCATGATTCTGCCACAAAGAATCCCGTTTTCTTCTTTTCTATGGCTAGGTTGTGTTCTTATATTTCAGTAGTTTTTCTGTCTCTGTTTAGGATACTTTGGAAGATAGCATGATATTAACATTTATTCTGTAATTGCAGAGTTTTAGCATAGATATATCAACACTTAATTTCATATGGCTAGTTAATATGGCCAGTTTCAAATTTTTTATTTTGAAGTACTTATAAATTCACATGCAATCCTAAGAAATAATACAGAGAAATTCCATGTACCTTTTGCCCAGTTTCCTCCCATGGGAACATCTTGCCAAACTGGTAGTATAATATCGCATTCAAGATATTGACAGTCAAGATACACAGCACTTCCATCACCACAGGGATCACGCATGTCGCTCTTTTATAGTCTCACCCACTCACCTCCCACCTTCATCCTTTGCTTGACACCTGGCAGTTACTAATCTTTCTCCATTTGTATAATTTTGTCATTTCAAGAATGTTATATAAATGGTGTCCTACAGGATATGAGTTTTTGGAAACTGGCTTTTTTATCACTTAGTGTAATTTTCTTGCAATCCATCCAGGTGATTGTGCCTATCAATAGCTTGTACCGTCTGAATTGCTGAACAGAGGATGTGCCACTGTTTGTTTCATCCTGTATCTACTGAAAGGCATTTGGGTGTTTCCAGTTCGGGGCTATTGTAAATAATGCTGTTATAAATAAAAATTCACGTACATTTTTTCGTAAATCTTCTTTTAAATTTTGGTAAAGTACACAATGTAAAATTTACCATCTTAAACATTTTTAATGGTACATTTCAGTGGCTTTAATTATATTTACACTGTACAACTGTGACTACCATCTGTCTACAAAATGCTTTTCATCTGAAAAACTGAAACTCTGTTTTCATTAAATGCTAACTCCTCCCTCGTGTCCTTCCCCCTGGCCCTTGGCAGCCAACTTTCTGAGTTCTGTCCCTATGAATTTGAGTACTCTAGGTACCTTTTATAAGTGGAATTATACACTTTTCGTTGTGTGACAGGCCTATTTCACTTACATCATGTCCTCAAGGTTCAGCCATGTTGTAGCACATGTCAGAATTTCTTTTTAAGGCTGAATAATACGCCGTTTTATGTATACACTACATTTTGTATATCCATTTATACACTGACTGGGTTGAAGCAACTTGGGTTGCTTCTGGTGTTTGGCTATTATGCATAATTGCTGCTGTGAACAGAGGTGTATAAATATCTGCTTTCGATTCTTTTGGGTACCCAGAAGTGAAATTGCCAGGTTATATGGCAATTCTGTTTTTAGTTTTTCAAAGAACCATTGTACTCTTTTTCACTGCAGCTCCACCATTTAAAGTTCTCAGTAATAGTGTACAAGGGTTCCAGTTTCTCCACAGTCTCATCAGTGCTAAGTCACTAGTTGTGTTCAACTCTTTGTGACCCCCTGCAGCCCACCAGGCGCCTCTGTTCATGGGATTCTCCAGGCCAGAATACTGGAGTGGGTTGCCATGCCCTTCTCCAGGGGATCTGCCAACTCAGGGATTGAACCCATGTCTCTCTTAAGTCTCCTGAACTGGCAGGTGGGCTCTTTACCACTAGTACCACCTGGAAAGCCTTCAACAGCCTCGTCAACCCGTGTTATTTTCTGCGTTTGTTTGTTTTGTAACAGGCATCCTGATGGTATGAGGTGGTATCTCATGACTTTTACTTGCACTTGCCTAATAATTATGCTGTTGAATATCTTTTCCTGTGCTTACTGGCCGTTTGTATATCTCCTTAAATGTCTGTCTCTGAAAAGAGGAAAAAGCAGTAGCCTTTTAAATTCCCTGGAGGTCACTTCAGATGGAGGGAGAGGCATTGCAACAATGGCTGTCTGTCTCTGTCTGTACCTCAGCCCAGAACCAGCAATCAGAGTATGGATTCTGGTATGTGGAGTACAGGGTCTCTATTGCTCACCTGGCTCTCACAAGCTGTGGGCAAGCTGCTGTAGGAATGTGTGTCTGGCTGCCTGCCACAGGGTTGGGAGTGGGGAGTTGGTAGAGGCTTCTGCACTATAAGCTGAAATTCACCCAAATTAACCACAGTTTATATCCACGCCTTCCCCTGGAAACCTTCCTCTTTAATAGACTCCAGAGTTCCATAATACTTACCTTAGACAGATTCTAGCAGGCCAGTTGTCTCGGTGCGGGGACAGATTCCTCGTGGTTCCTACTCTGCCATCTTAATTCTATCTCCAACTTATTAATTTTATATTAGACCATTCTGATTTAGGGATATTAATCTTATCTCATAACTATTTGCATATACCTTTAAATTTTAAACAATGTCATTTATCATTTACTTTTGCATATGATATCTTTCACCTTAAGACATTTAAAATTTTATGTGGTTTTTATCAATGAACCGTCTTTTAAAAATGATTTAAAAATATATATATTTATTGAAGTATAATTGACTTACAATGTTTCAGGTACACAGCAAGGTGATTCAGTTATACAAATACACATATATTATATTTGAAATTATTTTCCACCATAAGTTATTACAAGGTATTGACTATAGTTCCCTATGCTATACAGTAAACCTTTGTTGTTTGTTTCATATCTATTTTTTAATTTGGCTTCCCTGATAGCTCAGTTGGTAAAGAATCCGCCTGCAATGCAGGAGACACCTGTTCAATTACTGGGTTAGGAAGGTCTGCTGGAAAAGGAATAGGCTACCCACTCCTGAATTCTTGGGCTTCCCTTGTGGCTCAGCTGGTAAAGAATTTGCCTGCAATGCAGGAGACCTGGGTTTGATCCCTAAGTTGGGAAGATCTCCTGGAGATGGGAAAGGCTATGCACTCCAATATTTTGGCCTGGAGAATTGGGATCACAAAGTTTCATATCTATTTTTTAATTAGAAATCTAGCATTCTAGTCATACTAAGTCCAACAAGTAGAATCAAAATGTCATAATTTTTTAGTTAGGCAAAAATTCATTAGTTTTCAAAAAATATATATTATACATATTTATATGTATGTATACAAAAGTTTTTCTACTAGATAGAGGCTGGAAAAAGAACATAAAGAAAAAGATGGAGAAATTAGAGAACATAAACTAAATAAAATGGGAGAACTGAATATAAAATAGAAATGAAACAAACTAGATAAAAGATCATCATATACTCCAGTTGTTTTTAAGCGAAACATCTGGACCTCCAGAGGAAAAAAGCAATACCTGAGCATTTGTATTTTTCAAAAAAAATTCACGATAATTCTGATATGCATCTGGATTTTAAAAAGTGATTACAGGTTTTTCTATTAATCCTAGTTCTGATGATAAAGAGTTCTATTATTTTTCTGTTGACCAATCATGATTAATACAATGGTATTCAGTGAGTAGTATTAAGTGAGTAATAGTTACATAATTACAATAGTAGAAGATGTTTATCAGTTTTCACAATCAATAGCCAGACAAAAAATAAAAGATAATTGCAATTGCAAGCCGTAATGGGAACACGATTAACTTAACAATATAAAATAATGACATACAGTTTGGGGGGTGGTCAGGTAGAGCGATGTGGTAAGTGGAAGTGCATATGTGCACATGATTTCATCCACTCAGTCAGTCTATGTCTTTTGGTTGGTGCATTTAATCCATTTACATTTAAGGTAATGATTGATCTGTATGATCCTATTACCATTTTCTTAATTGATTTGGGTGTATTTTCTGTAGGTCTTTTCCTTCTTTTGTGTTTCCTGTCTTCTCTAGGCAGGAACTTCTCTAGTTCCTTTAGCATTTGTGGTAAAGCTGGTTTGGTGGTGCTGAATTACTCTTAACTTTTGTTTATCTGGAAAGCTTTTGATTTCTCTATCAAATCTGAAGCAGAGTCTTGCTGGGTAGAGTGTTCTTGGTTATAGGTTCTTCCTTTTCATCACTTTAAATATATCATGCCATTCCCTTCTGGCTTGTAGAGTTTCTGTTGAGAAATCAGCTGATAGCCTGATGGGAATTCCCTTGTATGTTATTTGTCATTTTTCCCTTGTTACTTTTAATATTTTATTTCTGTCTTTAATTTTTGTCAGTTTGATTACTGTGTATCTTGGTGTGTTCCTTCTTGGATTTACCCTTCCTGGGACTCTCAGCTTCTTGGACTTGGTTGACTATTTCCTTTCCCATGTTTGAGAAGTTTTCAGCTGTATCTCTTCAAGTATTTTTTCAGGTCCTTTTTCTCTTCTCCTTCTGGAACACTTATAATGCGAATGTTGGTGTGTTTAATGTTGTCCCAGAGGTCTCTTAGGCTGTCTTCATTTCTTTTCATTCTTTTTTCTGTATTTTCTTCTGCAGCAGTGATTTTCACCATTTTGTCCTCCAGGTCATTTATCCGTTCATCTGCCTGTTATTTTGCTATTGATTCCTTCTAGTGTATTATTCATCTCTGTTTGTTTTTTAGTTCTTCTAGGTCTTTGGTAAACATTTCTTGCATCTTCTCAATCTTTGCCTCCATTCTGTTTCCAAGATCCTGGATCATCTTCACTATCATTATTCTGAATTCTTTTTCTGGAAAGTTGCCTGTCTCTGCTTCATTTAGTTATTTCTCTGGGATTTTATCTTGTCCCTTCATCTGGGACATAACTTTCTACTTTTTCATTATGGTTAACTTTCTGTAATATGTTTTGTGAGACTGTGCTTCTTCTTGATTCTTCTGTCTGCCTTCTGATGGCTGAGGCTAAGAGGCTTGTGTAACCTTCTTGATGGGAGGGGTTGGCAATGGGAAAAACTGGGTCTTGCTCTGGTGGGCAGGGCCTTGCTCAGTAAAGCTTTAATCCAATTATCTGTAGATGAGTGGGGCTACTCTCCCTCCCTGGTAGTTGTATGGCCTGAGGCGACATAGCCCTGGGGTCTGAAGGTATGAAAAGGAAAGAGGAACTCCCCAGGTCGGTAGGTGCCCAATATGCTGCTGGAGATCAGTAGAGAAATAACTCCAGAAAGAATGAAGGGATGGAGCCAAAGCAAAAACAATACTCAGCTGAGGATGTGACTGGTGATAGAAGCAAGGTCTGATGCTATAAAGAGCAATATTGCATAGGAACCTGGAATGTTAGGTCCATGAATGAAGGCAAATTGGAAGTGGTCAAACAGCAGATGGCAAGAGTGAACATTGACATTCTAGGAATCAGCTAACTAAAATGGACTGGAATGGGTGAATTTAACTCAGATGACCATTATATCCACTACTGTGGGCAGGAATCTCTTAGAAGAAATGGAGTAGCCATCATGGTCAACAAAAGAGTCTGAAATGCAGTACTTGGATGCAGTCTCAAAAACGACAGAATGATCTCTGTTCGTTTCCAAGGTAAACCATTCAATATCACAGTAATCCAAGCCTATGCCCCAACCAGTAATGCTGAAGAAGCTGAAGTTGAATGGTTCTATGAAGACCTACAAGACCTTTTAGAACTAACACCCAAACAAGATGTCCTTTTCATTATAGGGGACTGGAATGCAAAAGTAGGAAATCAAGAAACACCTGGAGTAACAGGCAAATTTGGCCTTGGAATACTGAACGAAGCAGGGCAAAGGCTAATAGAGTTTTGCCAAGAGAACGCACTGGTCATAGCAAACACCCTCTTCTAACAACACAAGAGAAGACTCTACACATGGACATCACCAGATGGTCAACACCTAAATCAGATTGATTATATTCATTGCAGCCAAAGATGGAGAAGCTCTATACAGTCAGCAAAAACAAAACTGGGAGCTGACTATGGCTCAGATCATGAACTCCTTATTGCCAAATTCAGACTTAAATTGAAGAAAGTAGGGAAAACCACTAGACCATTCAGGTATGATCTAAATCAAATCCCTTATGATTCTACAGTGGAAGTGAGAAATAGATTTAAGGGCCTAGATCTGATAGATAGAGTGC
Source organism: Bos indicus (assembly GCF_029378745.1). Classification (NCBI taxonomy): domain Eukaryota; kingdom Metazoa; phylum Chordata; class Mammalia; order Artiodactyla; family Bovidae; genus Bos; species Bos indicus. The sequence continues at coordinate 7,043,136 of NC_091772.1, read as the reverse complement.
CTGATGAACGATGGAATGAGGTTCATGACATTGTACAGGAGACAGGGATCAAGATCATCCCCATGGAAAAGAAATGCAAAAAAGCAAAATCGCTGTCTGAGGAGGACTTACAAATAGCTGTGAAAAGAAGAGAAGCGAAAAGCAAAGGAGTAAAGGAAAGATATAAACATCTGAATGCAGAGTTCCAAAGAATAGCAAGGAGAGATTAAAAAAAAAAGCCTTCCTCAGTGATCAATGCAAAGAAATAGAGGAAAACAACAGAATGGGAAAGACTAGAGATCTCTTCAAGAAAATTAGAGATACCAAAGAAACATTTCATGCAAAGATAGGCTTGATAAAGGACAGAAATGGTATGGACCTAACAGAAGCAGAAGATATTAAGAAGAGGTGGCAAGAATACACAGAAGAACTGTACAAAAAAGAGCTTCACGACTCAGATAATCATGATGGTGTGATCACTCACCTAGAGCCAGACATCCTGGAATGTGAAGTCAAGTGGGCCTTAGAAAGCATCACTACGAACAAAGCTTGTGCAGGTGATGGAATTCCAGTTGAGCTATTTCAAATACTGAAAGATGATGCTGTGAAAGTGCTGCACTCAATATGCCAGCAAATTTGGAAAACTCAGCAGTGGCCACAGGACTGGAAAAGGTCAGTTTTCATTCCAGTCCCAAAGAAAGGCAATGCCAAAGAATGCTCAAACTACTGCACAATTGCACTCATCTCACACGCTAGTAAAGTAATGCTCAAAACTCTCCAAGCCAGGCTTCAGCAACATGTGAACCGTGAACTTCCAGATGTTCAAGCTGGATTTAGAAAAGGCAGAGGAACCAGAGATCAAATTGCCAACATCCACTGGATCATGGAAAAAGCAAGAGAGTTCCAGAAAAACATCGATTTTTGCTTTATTGACTATGCCAAAGCCTTTGACTGTGTGGATCACAATAAACTGTGGAAAATTCTTCAAGAGATGGAAATACCAGACCACCTGACCTGCCTCTTGAGAAACATATATGCAGGTCAGGAAGCAGCAGTTAGAACTGGACATGGAACAACAGACTGGTTCCAAATAGGAAAAGGAGTACTTCAAGGCTGTATCATGAGAAATGCTGGAAGAATGGAAGAAGCACAGGCTGGAATCAAGATTGCCAGGAGAAATATCGATAACCTCAGATATGCAGATGACACCACCCTTAGGCAAAAAGTGAAGAGGAAGTAAAAAGCCTCCTGATGAAAGTGAAAGAGGAGAGTGAAAAAGTTGGCTTAAAGCTCAACATTCAAAAAACTAAAATCATGGCATCTGGTCCCATCACTTCATGGGAAATAGATGGGGAAACAGTGGAAACAGTGGCTGACTTTATTTTTCTGGGCTCCAAAATCACTGCGGATGATGATTGCAGCCATGAAATTAAAAGACGCTTACCTGGAAGGAAAGTTATGACCAACCTAGAGAGCATATTAAAAGGCAGAGACATTACTTTGTCAACCAAGGTCCGTCTAGTCAAGGCTATGATTTTTCCAGTAGTCATGTATGGATGTGAGATTTGGACTGTGAAGAAAGCTGAGTGCCGAAGTATTGATGCTTTTGAAGTGTGGTGTTGGAGAAGACTCTTGAGAGTCCCTTGGACTGCAAGGAGATCCTACCAGTCCATTCTAAATAAGATCAGTCCTTGGTGTTCATTGGAAGGATGATGCTGAAGCCGAAACTCCAATACTTTGGCCACCTCATGCAAAGAGTTGACTCATTGGAAAAGACCCTGATGCTGGAAGGGATTGGGGGTAGGAGGAGAAGGGGACGACAGAGGATGAGATGGCGGGATGGCATCACCACCTCGATGGACATGAGTTTGAGTGAAATCCGGGAGTTCGTGATGGATAGGGATGCCTGGAATGCTGTTATTCATGGGGTCATCAAGAGTCAAAGATGACTGAGCAACTGAACTGAGGTGAATGGTAAAGTCCAAGAGAGTTTACGCCCAGGGGGACTTCCAGTGTCTCTGTCCCTGTGGTGAGCCCTTGCCAACGCACACCTCCACAGGAGGCCTTCCAACACTACGCGTAGTTTGTTCAGTCTCCTTTAGGTTACTGCTCCTCTACCCTGGGCCTTGGTGCTTGCAAAATTTTGTTTGTGCTCTCCAAGACTGAAGTCTCTGTTTCCCTCAGTCCTCTGGAAGGCCTGTAATCAAAACCCTGCTGGCCCTCAAGGTCAGATTCCTTGGTGATTCTCAGTCCCCTCGGTGGATCCCCAGGCTGGGAAGCCTGACGTGGGGTTCAGAACCTTCACCTCAGTGTGACAACTTCTTTGGTATTATTGTTCTCCAGTGTGTGGATCACTCACCCAGCGGGTATGGGATTTGATTTTATCATGATTGCAACCATCTGTCTCTGGATTCTTCTTTGTCTTTTGATTTGGGGCATCTTTTTCGGTAGGTTCCAGCATCTTCCTGTTGTTTAACAGCTAGTTGAAGTTTTGGTGCTCTTGCAGGAGGAGATATGTGTTTGTCCTTCTTCTGCACCATCTTGACCTGGAAGCCCATCAGTGAACCATCTTTTTGGTGGATTCTGGCTTTGATCACATTCAATGTAAAATACTCCGAAGTTAAAAAAAAAATAAAAATTAAGGTCTTTCTCAAAAAGACTGATATAAAAAGACTGATATTTATGTCTCATGTGTGATGGTTTAATCTTTTTGGACTTCTTTGTTTAGATTTTATATGTTTAAATTGTTATTATATGATTTCAGTTTTGTGTGTAGTGTGAGGTAGGAATTTACTTGTACTATTTCCCCCAAATAGGTAACATATTGTGCCAAGAAAGTTTACTGAGTAACATGTAGATTTCCAACCGGTATGAAATATCAGTGTTATTCTCAAATTCTCTTAGAATATACATGAATGTGTTTGTAAACTTATTGGTCATTTCCATTACCCTTTTTTTTTTGAGGGGGGTGGGAATCCATTATTACAGTATTGTTCTTAGACTTTGTTTTGAAGGCAGCTCTGGTTCCTTTTCCACCTAATTTTCCTAACATTTGTTTTTCCTTATTTAACATTCTCTTGTTTAATCTTAAAAGTGATATGTTAGAGGATCTTTGTTATTTTTCCACTGTTATTATGATTAATTTACATCAATTTGGAGGAAATTAATATGTACTTAAAAGTACGATGAAACTTTATTCATTTTTTAATTAGTCAGTTTTCATTTATATTTGCCTGCACATATACCCTTTCCTTTGCATTTAATCCCCCACCTGTCTCCATACCTTTTTTTTTGTCTTTGAGCTTTCACTTTGTATTATTTTGTCTGTTACTGAAGCACACCCTTTAGTATTCTCATTAGTATAGGGTCTGGCCAGTGATGAATTTGTTCATTCCTGTTCACCTGAAGCTATTTTTATTTCACTTTAATTTTTGAAAGTGAATTTTACTGGATATGGTGTTCTGGATGAGCAGGTATTTCAGCACATTGAGGAGAGCCGTTTTGCCTAAATGCACTTGGTCTTGGATTAGAGGGTAGGGTTGGGTTTGCTTGGTTCTAGCCTAGTCTTCCTGTGGGGGATCCCTCCTCTGGATTGGACTTATGGCTGTCCTTCATGTTGTAGAATCAAATTCACCTGCGCTAGTTTTAGCCAATGCTAAAAAGCCCTTAGTTTATCCCCAGAAAAGCTTGATATTTTTAATAAGTTTTTGTTTTAATGCTTTTAAGGTGGTAATTTTCATGTTTTATCCAGTATTTTTGATAATATTTGATGGGAGAAATTCTCTTAATAATTTAGTCTGCTTTTATCAGAAAACTTTGTATTCTTTCCAATGTTATATTCCAGTTTGTAATTCTCTCATCAGGTGAATCTAATTGTTTAAATCTGTATGTTAAATTTTAAAATTCCAATTATTGTATTTTTTTTTTTTTTTACGAAGTTCTGTTTGGTTCTTCCTCAAGTCTGTCTGGACATTTTATCATCTATTGTTCCTTAGTTATACATTCAATATCTTCTTATGTCTATGAGCATAAACATATTTTATACTCTGTGTATGACTGATTATTCCAGTATGTGAAGTCTTCATAGGTTGGATTACACTTTCTAATGTTTGGCTGATTTTTATTTTTCATTTGGTGTGATTTATTTCTCATTCATTTTATGATTTTTTTTTTTAAACGATGGGCTCATGTTAATTGGAACATGTAAATTCTTTGAGGAAAAAATGCAGGTTTTTCCAGGGAGTATTTGCATTTGTGTTTAATGAGTCTTTGAAGTATTACCTCACCAAAATCATTTGTTTTTTGTTTGTTTTTTCCAGGGCACATAAGTAATATGAAATCTCTTAATTCTGTCTGAATTTTAAAATATTTTAAAATATTTTAATGTTATATGTATCTGTATTTTTTCCTTATAATTCCAATTGTTCTTCTCTAAGCAGAAGCCCATGCTCACCCTGTGTGCATGTGTGCTTGCGCGCAGACACACACACACACACACACACACACACACTAGATCTCCACATCCTGAACCAGCCAAGTGTAACATGACTTTTCTTCTCATATTTATAGCCAAGTCTGTTTATGGTTATAGCCAAGTCAACTTACAAGTTTCCTAATCTTTGTGTATTGTTGTGTTTTCTAGTTCTTCCTTTCATCAGGTATATCACCCTTTGGGTTTCCCCTTCTTATGTGGATGATCTGTGATATGGTTTCTCCTGCTGCACTGTCCCAGTGTCTTTTGTCTTCTATGCACAGAGCCCTTCAAAATCAGAGTTGGCTGTGGCATGCATTAGCAGACACTGCTGGAGAGCATCTACCTTCAGAATGCACTTCCCTCTCTGGATTTGACCTTTTCCTTAATTTTTAATCTTAGGTTATTTCTTTTTTTATTCTCCTCTCACCTCAGTGTACCTTGAAAAGGCGTATAAAACCCTTTATCCAACATTCTTAAGGATTTTGTCTTGAGAAGGCTCTTCAGGATACCTTGTCTACCCCACTGCCCTAATATTTTTCAAATGTTATTTTTAATGTTTCTTTTATAGGATTCAGTTTAGCTGCTTTTAAAAGAAACAAGAGGAAACTAGAGCTGGCAGAAAGGGTGGAAACAGATTTCATTCAACTAAAGAAAAGAAGACAATCAAGTGAAAAGGTCAGGAGGTGTTTGAAATATTAATAATTAATGTATCGTAATGATATATTTAGCTTGCATTTAGATATATAAGTTCCAGAATAGTATGACCCGGTAGAAATATAATGCATGCCACATATGTACTTTTCAAGTTTTCCGTAGCTACATTTAAAAAAGTAAAAAGAAACAGGTAAAATTAATTTTAATATTTATTTCATTTAAACCAATGAACCCAAAAGTTGCTTTAAAAACGTTAACCAATGAGAAAATTATTAGCGAGCTATTCTATTTTCTTTTTTCGGTATTGTCTTCAAAAGTAGTGTATATTTTACACTTACAGCACGTCTCAATTGTGACACTAAATTTTCATTCGAAATATTTGATCTGTATTTAATATCATAAAATTAATAGTTGATAAGGTAGGTTTATATAACAGGTTACATTACAAGCATACTTAAAACTTTCCAATAATTGAATATCTGTTATAAAATTAAAGTTAATTAAAATGTAATAAAATTAAAAATCTAACTTCTTATTTGTCCTCCCCATATTTTTAAGCACTCAGTAGCTCTGTGTGGCTCCTGGCCACTGTTTTGGCCATTGCAGCTCTGGGTGAAAATGGCTGTTCAGGGGATGGAGTGTTAGAGGGAAATGTGTGTATTGGATTCATGTAGGTTTCTTTGCATATTCTAATTGCATGTGTGTTTCTTGTTCTTAAACATTCTTTGTTTGCATTTCACGCATTTGTGTGCCATCATGAGTCCATGTGTGGCATTTATTAGGTGTTTTAGGGAATGGAAACAAGAGCTGTAACAGTCTTCCCCACCTATGGCTTCAAGGTCAGTCAGCACCCAGTTCCTGATCTCATGTCACGTCAGCATTTGATAAACTTGGAATCTCAGTATTCTTTTTTGATTAGCCCTTCTGTAATCGCTTATATACTGACTTACACTTTCTGTTATAGCTGTGTGTGGTTTACTCACGTATGAATGCATACGAAATTGTCTCTCTTAGTGAGAGATAGGTTTTACCAAGTTCTTTCAGGCTGCTATGTGGAGAACGGGGAGGCTGGAACAGAAGTGAGGAGACTAGGTGCACAATTTTTATAGTTGGGAGATGATAGCGACTTGGACCATGGATGATGGAGATGGAGAGAAGTGACTACATCCAGGATATATTGTAAGGGTTCCTACAAAGGGCAGAAATTACCGGTGTCTGAAAGATTGGTGAGAGAGAGAGGGGATTTAAAGGTTTTAGTTTTAGTCATTTGGGTATTGACATTTCTTAAGGTGAGGGGAGTTAGAGAAAGTATGATTTCATGGTGATAGAGGTGGGAAGTGGAGAAAAATAACTGTCTTAGTCCATATCCCCTTAACAGACTCACAGTAACCAATACTTTTTATTTTCACCATAAACATATTATCGGATGCCAAAGTACCCTAAGCCCCCAAAGCTAATAGACCTCTTTTAGTGTGCATTGTTCCTCTACCCTCTTCAGTTGAATTTTGTGCCACTAAGAGTCTCATTATGCTCTTGTTTTCTGTTGCTATAGTTACATAGTTCTTCGAGTCTCCTGTAAACTGATGAATCAGTTCAGTTCAGTTCAGTTCAGTCTCTCAGTCGTGTCCGACTCTTTGCAACCCCATGAATCACAGCATGCCAGGCCTCCCTGTCCATCACCAACTCCCGGAGTTCACTCAAACTCACGTCCATCGAGTCGGTGATGCCATCCAGCCATCCCATCCTTTGTCATCCCCTTCTCCTCCTGCCCCCAATCCCTCCCAGCATCAGGGTCTTTTCCAGTGAGTCAACTGTTCGCATGAGGTGGCCAAAGTACTGGAGTTTCAGCTTTAGCATCAGTCCTTCCAATGAACACCCAGGATTGATCTCCTTTAGAATGGACTGGTTGGATCTCCTTGCAGTTCAAGGGACTTTCAAGAGTCTTCTCCAGTACCACACTTCAAAAGCATCAGTTCTTCGGCACTCAGCTTTCTTCACAGTCCAACTCTCACATCCACACATGACCACTGGAAAAACCATAGCTTTGACTAGATGGACCTTTGTTGGCAAAGTAATATCTCTGCTTTTCAATATGCTATCTAGGTTGGTCATTGAGCTTAAAAAGAGAGTTGTCTGCTTGAGAATCAAAAGGGTTGTTTGTTTGAAAACTAATTTGAAAAAGCAGAGTGGGTCTATAAAAATAGAATTATTTTTGCCATAGAATTAAGTTGGGGCAAGTCAGTTATAAAAGATTGAGAAAAATCATAAAAATCTAGAAGCTTTCTGTATTCAGAGTGTGTTGTTAAATGTCTTTATATTCTTGTTCTATTTTAGATAAAATTTGAAATCATAGGACAATCCAGGGTGTTATAGAAAGATGATATGGAACATTTATATGTGGGCTTACATCCAGAGAATGGGCTTTGGTCTTATATTAAAAAGATTGGCTAGTGAATGAATGAATTGGTTTTGTGTATTAATTAAGAAAGGATGTATTTATAATATGTGTCCTTTTTCATGATTCTGTAAGTACAGAGGATATTACCCAGAGGATAATCAATTTTTGAAAACTTTAAACAGCCACTCATCAACCTGGTTAGGAGGATTTCCAATGAAAAGCTTGATGTGGTAGCAGGAGACACTGACTGTGGAGTTGGTTGTATGCATCTGAAGCTTAGGGGTAGGTCAGGAGGGAGTTTCTCATTTGGAAATTATTGGCATAAAAGGAATATAAATCCATATGGCCAGATGAGCTCACTGAGGAGTGAGTGAAGTTAGAGGTCTGAAAACTGAACCCGGGCCAGACTGACATGTCTATGTTGGGAGAAGAAACCAATGAAAGAAAAAGATGGAGCAGCCAGTGGGGTAGAAGGGCCCCCAGGAGAGAGCGGCCAGGAAGCAGAGAGCAGCTCAGAGCCAGTCGTCACCAGGTCAGATGCTGCTGAGAAACAGGAGGCGGGCGGAGGCCGGGCCTGTGGACTCAGGACCTGGTGACTGCGGACCCGGGTGAGGACTGTCTCCCTAGCGTGGAGGACTGTAGACCTGCTGCCGAGGTGCCATCCGGAGAACACAGTGGAGATAATGCTTTCAAGAAGTTTTGCTGTGGAGTTGGAAGCGGGGTCAAGACACTGTACTGTTTTCGGTGACCGTCTGAGAATTCAGTGATAATTTCACCTATGAAGTCTCGTTTACTTATTTTTAAAATAGCGATATTTAAAATAGAAAATAGTGATATTCTGCTTCTGTGGCTGTTAGGAGAAACAGAAATGTCAAGAGATGATCACGTGCTTGGTGATGGTCGCTCACGGAGGCCTCATCATCTTGCCTTTGCCGTTGTTTGCCTTCGTCTTTAATGTTGCTCCGCCGGAAGACAAAGAAAGCTGCTCCGCAAGGCGGAGTCTTGCCGTGGAGAAGGGAGGGTGCTAAGGGATGCTGGCCGTGGTGGGTACACAGCTGGAGTTCAGGCATGATTCAGATGGCGTGGTTTAGACACCTGAAATGACAGGAAAATGTTTTCAGTATTCAGAATGTTTAAACTTTAAGAAGCACTGTGTTTTGACATTGACCTACAAAAATGACTCTGACCGAGCTTCTGTCTTTAGGGAAGGGTGCTGGCCACAGGTTTTGTCTTACAGATGTTTGCTGCGTAACCTTGGCAGAGGTGATAAAAATGCTCCCAAAAAGAACAGGCTACCAGATAAGGAGCCAATGGAGCAGGAAATTACAATTTTTGAGAGGAAGTATAGCAACTTTTTAGAGATGTGACGGGAAAGGGCAAATAGCTGTTTTCTAAATTGACCTGTGTTTAGTTTATCACTGCCTGTTCTGTGTGTATAGATTCCACACCGTTTTGGTTAGCCAGCATTGACTAAGGCCCAGCACTACTGCGTGTTGTGGCTACACAAAAGAAGCTGTGAGCTGGGTATATAAACATAATGAGAAGAATAGGGTTTTTGGTAACTTTGCTAATGTTCACTTCCTTGGTTATTCAGTGTTGGAGGACGTAAATATTGTCTTGAAAGGAGTATACAGTAGAATAAATATTTTTAAGCCTGATAAAAAAGGAAATAAATTTGGAGATTTTTGTTGCATTGATATTTCTCTTTTTTCTTAAAAAGGTGACTGATTGTCCAGACCTTGTCAAAGTACTAATTATTTTGTTGTTGTTCAGTCAGTCGTGTCCGATTCTTTGCGACCCCATGGACAGTACTAATAGAAATCAGAGTTAAAGCAAGAAGAATATTTCATTAGCTTGCTACCTCAATCAGAGTATTTTTATTTTCCTTAGTCTCTGACCGTCTACACTTAGATTTGACTTAGTTTAAAATAAGAATGGTTAATCACTGGGATGCTTTTGACTGCAAACAACAGAAAACCTGACAGTGACTTAGGAAATGCATATTTGTCCCCCTGCTCCCTGGCGTATAAAAAATTTCGAAGTGGGTGGGTTGCAAGCTTTCGTGAGCTCAGGCTTCTAGTGATTCTGGAGCCAACATATCTGGGATTTCTCTTGGGCCTTTTCTCTCACGCCTCTTGCCTTATGGGTGGAATATGGTTTCTTTAATTTGAGGTGTCACGTCTGCATTGAAGGTGAGAAAGTGAGACCATGGAGGGTGAGGAAGGGGAGACTGGTGCCAGATGTGTCTGTCACCTTTCTATCTGGGATGCAAAGGTTTTCCAGGCTCCCTCTCAATGGAGTCCTCTTTAGTTATTTATTTTGGTCACATGACTATTCCCAGCTGCAAAAGAGCCTAAGAAATTGAGTGGATTTTCCTAATTACTCTCTCTCAGCTCATGACTTATCTTCCCAACAAAATAGTTCTTTCCTTGTCAAAGGAAGGGGAGGAGAGTGGTTATTAGGTAGGAATTTATAGTGCATAGTGTGAACGGAGAACTTACTTTTGTCATTTTTCTCCCCACAATTAATATGTCCCTTGTTGCTGCAAACCAATACTGGCGTAAGCTGCTAATCTACCCATAAATCAAATAAAACCCATTTTGTTTTCAGTTTCAGAATACATGGGTTTATGATATAATATTAAAAAATGAGGAATAAATTCTGAGTAATTGTCTGTTCTTAATAATTGGTATCTTTGTTTCATCCATGCTTTTTTTGTGTGTGACTTAGCGGGGAAAACATGCTGGAGAAGGAGGAGATTATTGTTTACCTGCAGTGCTGTTAATATAGAGGCAGTAGTTGTTTGCTGTCTGTTCCACTCCCCTCTCTGGGTAGGCCCAGCTGCTCTGGATTTTCTCTTACCCACTTCTTTCCCTTGCAGTGTATACAGGCAGTCCACACTTTGCATGACAGTGCTGGACCATGAAAACGACCATGCAAACCAAGATCGTACAAGGGATTTTAATGGCAAAAGTTACACTTGTTCCGTGACCTTTAAACATTTTTGTCAAAACATTAAAAATTCTTTTATTGTTGGTTATAAATGCATAGAGAAATAAGCAGAAAATTAAAATGAATATTTATTTAGTACACTAATTAAAACATCAGAATTAGAGTTTTTTTTTTTCTGTATAAAAAATTCATTATCAAGAGTAGTTTAAACAATGCTTGCCTTCCTGTCATATAACTTACAGCGTGGAGTGAGTATCTGATTATGTCATGGTGAACTGTCAAACTCCCTTTGAATTTTGGATCTGCTTTCACCATTTTATCTTTTGCTGTTTCCATGTTATAAGTGATCCCTCAGTTCCTTTAATGTCAAATTTTTTCCAAGTGTTACTTCCTCTGTGACATCTTGATCCTTGTTGTTACAACTACATTCCTTATTTATATTGACCAATTTGTCTTCACTGAGTTCCTCTGAGTGTAGATCTAAAGTCTCTTGAATGGTGACAGTGTCTAAAATTCCCATGGTCAACTATTTCTTCTGTAACTTTGTTTATTTTTTATTGGAATTTCACTTCCAGCATTATCACTGCTTCTTTGGTTCACTTTCATCTTGTTTGTATAGTGTCCTTTTTAGATTGTCAATTTTTAAAAAAATGGCTGCGGCTGCTGCTGCTGCTAAGTCGCTTCAGTCATGTCCGATTCTGTGCGACCCCATAGATGGCAGCCCACCAGGCTCCCCCGTCCCGGGGATTCTCCAGGCAAGAACACTGGAGTGGGTTGCCATTTCCTTCTCCAATGCATGAAAGTGAAAAGTGAAAGTGAAGTTGCTCAGTCGTGTCTGACTCTTAGTGACCCCATGGACTGCAGCCCACCAGCTCCTCTGTCCTTGGGATTTTCCAGGCAGGAGTACTGGAGTGGGGTGCCATTGCCTTCTCCAAAAAAAATGGCATGTGGATTTATCACTGGGAAACAAGGAGGCAGCACAACTACACACTTCGCTGTCTATCAGGACAGGCTTTGAATAAAATGACACGATTGGTTACTGATAATGATGGACGACTATGTAGTTAACAGTGATCTTTGGACTGAAGAGCTAGTAGTGAAGTTTATACTTTATGCAATTACTCACAGTTACTATACCATGTAATTGAAATTTGAACCATGTTGTTGAATGACTGACATTATTTAATTGAGCTGTGATAACACATTGTCTGTGTCGAAACCAGAACTGTTGGCCCTGTGGGATCTCCTTCAGCCCGAGTCCAGCACTCATGGTGGCCTTTAGTGTGTGCCTCTGTCCTTTGTGGCTCCCACGCACTGCGTCTGGTTCTCCCCTGGCAGTGTTGCCTTGGACTCATTGTTAGAATGTGGATCCATAATTCTTGAGGTATATGTGATGAAGTGATGACATGTTTTAAATTTATCTTTTGTTTTGATACAAAAAGTAAAAGGTAATGGTGTTAGCATCAATCTTAGCATTTTTGAAAAAGGAAATTTTCTTTTGGAATGAGTGCTTAACTCATTGACCAATAGCAGCTCTTAGCTGGAGCTACCGGACTGACTGAATTGTTACATAACCTTGTTATATAAGGGAAGGAGGTGTTACCAAGAGGAGAGATCCATAGGTTGGGAAAACAAATAGACTCAGTGCCCAGGATAGTCTAAATTTCATAAATATCAGTTTCAAACAGCTAGCCCTGGATGTTACTAGAAGGGGCTCTTTCATTCTTAGAGTATTAAAAGAGGTTGGGGGTATTGTTTGATCTCAACATTTTTGATGTTTCAAGCCTTTTTTTTCCCCTTTCATTTTTCACAAGCATATTGTGGAAATAGTTTCCATGTCTTTTCCTTTAATAACAGATTTTACAGTTGAATGTACATGGAATTCTTTGCTTCCTCCCATCACTTTTACAAATAATTTAAGTTTTCAATTAATTTCATAATTTTTAGGTAAAGCAGTACTTGTGTAGGGTGGGGAAATGATAGACAATCAGACCCTTCCCATTATGTGAGTATCCTTCATTCTTCTGTTTCCAATGAATGAGTTTAGAAAGGCTTGAATGCTTTTGTACAGCGTTGTGTGTTCAAAACCACTCTAAAGAGATGCTACAACTTTTAATTTTGTGTTCTTTAGCCACCACATAGGGACATCAAATTGGCCACATGTTTCAGACAGGAAATGTTGGGCCTTGCTTTGTGCGCTTCATATAAATATATTCTATTCTTTTGAAGTATATTGTGGGTAACATTTTTCCCTTTTATCCACCATCTTGAAATTATTATGTAAACGCTTAACTGTATCATACTAAATCACTGTATTTTTTGGGTGAGAGGTAGGTTAAGATCAAAGAAAATAAATGCATGAAAAACAACATATTTTCCTCAGATTGCTCTATTTGTACTTGTGTACGTGTCTGTGTATTATGTGTGCAGGGAAGGAGTAATTATTCTTTTGCAGAAATTTGCTTGATCTGGTGTCCTACGGTGTCTCTCAAGAAGATGGTTAATGCGTAGATACATGAGTAAATAGAAGTAAGAAACTCCTTTGCCTTCTCTTTTACATAAAGAAGTATACTTCATATATTTAATTTTTTTCTATAAACCTATAAATTCATCCTGTGGAGTGATTATCTTCCATTTGAAATTATTTCTTTGAATTGTAAGTAACATATTAAAATTTATATTTTCCTGTCCAAAGATGGAGAAGCTCTATACAGTCAGCAAAAACAAGACCAGGAGCTGACTGTGTCTCAGCCCATGAACTCCTTATTGCCAAATTCAGACTTAAATTGAAGAAAGTAGGGAAAACCACTAGACCATTCAGGTACGACCTAAATCAAATCCCTTATGATTATACAGTGGAAGTGAGAAATAGATTTAAGGGCCTAGATCTGATAGATAGAGTGCCTGATGAACGATGGAATGAGGTTCGTGACATTGTCCAGGAGACAGGGATCAAGACCATTCCCATAGAAAAGAAATGCAAAAAAGCAAAATGGCTGTCTGGGGAGGCCTTACAAATAGTTGTGAAAAGAAGAGAAGGGAAAAGCAAAGGAGAAAAGAAAAGATATAAACATCTGAATTCAGAGTTCCAAAGAATAGCAAGAAGAGATAAGAAAGCCTTCTTCAGAATGGGAAAGACTAGAGATCTCTTCAAGAAAATCAGAGATACCAAAGGAACATTTCATGCAAAGATGAGCTCGATAAAGGACAGAAATGGTATGGACTTAACAGAAGCAGAAGATATTAAGAAGAGATGGCAAGAATACACAGAAGAACTGTACAAAAAAGATCTTCATGACCCAGATAATCACGATGGTGTGATCACTGACCTAGAGCCAGACATCCTGGAATATGAAGTAAAGTGGGCCTTGGAAAGCATCACTACCAACAAAGCTAGTGGAGGTGATGGAATTCTAGTTGAGCTATTCCAAATCCTGAAAGATGATGCTGTGAAAGTGCTGCACTCAATATGCCAGCAAATTTGGAAAACTCAGCAGTGGCCACAGGACTGGAAGAGGTCAGTTTTCATTCCAATCCCAAAGAAAGGCAATGCCAAAGAGTGCTCAAACTACCACACAATTGCACTCATCTCACATGCTAGTAAAGTAATGCTCAAAATTCTCCAAGCCAGGCTTCAGCAATATGTGAACCGTGAACCTCCAGATGTTCAAGCTGGTTTTAGAAAAGGCAGAGGAACCAGAGATCAAATTGCCAACATCTGCTGGATCATTGAAAAAGCAAGAGAGTTCCAGAAAAACATCTATTTCTGCTTTATTGACTATGCCAAAGCCTTTGACTGTGTGGATCACAAAAAACTGTGGAAAATTCTTCAAGAGATGGAAATACCAGACCACCTGACCTGCCTCTTGAGAAATTTGTATGCAGGTCAAGAAGCAACAGTCAGAACTGGACATGGAACAACAGACTGGTTCCAAATAGGAAAAGGAGTTCATCAAGGCTGTATATTGTCACCCTGCTTATTTAACTTCTATGCAGAGTACATCATGAGAAACGCTGGACTGGAAGAAACAGAAGCTGGAATCAAGATTGCCGGAAGAAATATCAATCACCTCAGATATGCAGATGACACCACCCTTATGGCAGAAAGTGAAGAGGAACTAAAAAGCCTCTTGATGAAAGTGAAAGTGGAGAGGGAAAAAGTTGGCTTAAAGCTCAACATTCAGAAAACAAAGATCATGGCATCCGGTCCCACCACTTCACGGGAAATAGATGGGGAAACAGTGGAAACAGTGTCAAACTTTATTTTTCTGGGCTCCAAAATCACTGCAGATGGTGACTGAAGCCATGAAATTAAAAGATGCTTACTCCTTGGAAGGAAAGTTATGACCAACCTAGATAGCATATTCAAAAGCAGAGACATTACTTTGCCAACAAAGGTCCATCTAGTCAAGGCTATGGTTTTTCCAGTGGTCATGTATGGATGTGAGTTGGACTGTGAAGAAAGCTGAGCACCGAAGAATTGATGCTTTTGAACTGTGGTGTTGGAGAAGACTCTTGAGAGTCCCTTGGACTGCAAGGAGATCCAACCAGTCCATCCTGAAGGAGATCAGCCCTGGGATTTCTTTGGAAGGAATGATCCTAAAGCTGAAACTCCAGTACTTTGGCCACCTCATGTGAAGAGTTGACTCATTGGAAAAGACTCTGATGCTGGGAGGGATTGGGGGCAGGAGAAGGGACCGACAGAGGATGAGATGGCTGGATGGCATCACTGACTCGATGGATGTGAGTCTGAGTGAACTCCGGGAGTTGGTGATGGACAGGGAGGCCTGGCGTGCTGTGATTCATGGGGTCGCAAAGAGTCGGACGTGACTGTGCGACTGATCTGATCTGATCTGATCTGAAGATTATCTGATTACTGATTAATTACATATAGCACTTACGTGTGAATCAGAAAGTAGGTCAGTAACTTAATTGCTTCTATTACTAGATTACTACCACCTCATGCATTCACATAGGTTATACAGTCTGATGAGCAGTATTCCTTTGCAATGTAAATTGATGGAGTTTCTTTAAAGATTTACAGTTTGTAGCAGTTTATGCCAATTCATCAATTATCCATATCCAGAACTTTCAACCCTTGATAGCTGGGCAATATTTCAGAAAAAGTTTCTAAGTTCTTGTATAAAGATTCAATACCTAGTAGGTTGGATTTCTTCCCAAATCTTCTTAAACCCTCATGAAACTATGCCTTAAATTTACACTGAGTTTTAAAATTATAAGTGAGATTAGTGAGGCAAGAAATCAGTGTTAACAGACCATAACTGCTGTTTTTATTTTGTAAGGGAATGTGGTTTTCCAGGAGGCTTATTATAGGTTGACATCAGATGTTGTTAGACTTGTAAATCCGCCCTCTGTTTTGAGTATCCATCAGCTCTGTAGAGCCTCCTGTAAGTTTTGATATTTAACCAGAATCATAGGAGGGGAAAATGAAGTTATTCCTTCGTTATCATTGGGATAATCTTAGCTGACCTTGTATGTAATGTACAAATTGTCATATTATAGCTTTCCTAAGTGGAAATTCCTCCAGTGAATGGAATTTCATAGACGTCTTCCTGTCTGGGAATTGGTTCAGATCATGATGTTTACAGCATGAGGTTCTAAGTCAGAATTTTTAAATATGTCCTCATACTGTATCCCCACGTGTTAATGACCTGAGTTGACCTGTCACAGATATAGTGGTGTTAACACGTGTGTAGCCAATATACGCATGTGTTAAGGCCAGCAGAATAAACCAGCACGTGAAAAGACAAATGTGTATACACTGGCGCGCGCGCACGCGCGCACACACACACACAGAGGTCAGTAACAGGGATGCTTTAAGATCAGAAGATAAGACCCACTGCTTAAGTAAGATGAAGGAAAACTGGAGTTTTCAAAGTCCTGACTGGCCCACGTCTTCTGTAATCAGCCTAGAACATTCTGAATAAAAAGTCACAGGCCAGAAACTATTCAAGAGCCGAGGCTGGGATCACTCAAGGAGTGGAGGGAGTGTTGCTGGCTGAGATGGGTACAGAGGACCAGGAGAGGTCTGACCAGAGAAGGTCTGGTCAAGGTCTGACATGGGCCAGTCCAGAGGCCCGGGGCAGACGTGGAGCCACTCTGGACATGAGATTGCTCAGCCATACTGTCAGCATGTGGTGCCAGCTGACTGCCGTCTTTCCGTGTGACACTTCTCTAATATATTCTCCCTGGCAAAACAGAGCCTGTCCAAACCTCTTGATTCTCTCATTGAGAGATTCTTTATTCTAGTGTGTGCTCAACCTGGCTAACTGTTATCTTCATCCGTGTAGTGTGTTTGTTTTTGTTTTCTTTGGCTGTACTGCATGACATGTCCCTGACCAGGGATCGAACCCTCGCCACCTGCATTGGAAGCATGCAGTCTCAACCTCTGGACCACCAGGAAAATCCCCATCTGGGTAGTTTTAGATGTACTGGTGGGAGGGAGGTTCTTAGGCTCTACTCTCAATTTACTAAATGAAAATCTGCAGGGATGTGTAAGGTATTGGGGCAGAATTTGAGAGTCGTTTTTTCTGCTTAGTATGTCACAGTGGGCCTGGAAAAGCACCTGCTCAGTAATCATTTCTTCAGTGAACATAGAATGTTTTAGAGGAGTTGGTAGTTCCATGATTGCATCCAGTTAAGTTCATGTCCACTCCTCCTCATTTAGCTCTCCTCTAGGAAGACTGGAGTTCTTTTCTCCTTTCACCTTATTCCAGAATTTGTCTCCAGGTCATTGTTTATTTTTCAACAGGCACCAGACACAGTGCCCATGAAACTGTGTTTGAGTGAATGAGTCCAAATCTTTATTTCCATCCCACTTTCATGCCCTGACTTTTCCAGTTGCTTATTACACGTCTCATGTCTAGCTTAGCTCAGCAAGTCTAGAGTCAAGGTTCATCACCATCTCCTGCATGACTGTGGTAGCATCCCAGTCCGTCTGCTGCTGCCACTTCCAGTCAGTTCTATACACAGCATTCATGGAATCACTTAACAGTTCAATTTGATTTTGTCATGACCCTCTTCAGTCACTTCCAGCTGCACTTAGAAATAAAGTGCAGCCCCTTAACAGATCCCACAGGACTTGATAGGAGCAGATGCCTGTCTTTCTTTCCAGTCTTTTGTTCTTTTACTCTCAGGAGGTCACACTGTCAAGATGCTGCAGGAGTCTGGGCCTTTGTCCTGTGATTCCAGATCCCGGAAATTTTGCCCTTCCCCCTCCTACCTGTCACTCAAGCGGTCATGCAGCTCCAGCTGCCTTTCTCTGAGGGTGCTTGTTTGATGTCTTTCTCTTCCATTACAGTGCAGGTTCCAGGAGGACAGGGACCCTATCTGTTTTGGTTGCCATGGTTTCTCAGTTTGGCGTAAAACGTCTGTTGCTCAGTCGCTGAGTTGTGTCCGATCTTTGCCGCCCCATGGATGGCAGCACACCAGGCTTCCCTGTCCTTCACTGTTTCTTGATGTTCAAACTCATGTCCACTGAGTTGGTGATGCTGTCCAACCATCTCGTTCTCTGTCACCCCCTTCTCCTCCTGCCCGTAATATTTCCCAGCATCAGGGTCTTTTCCAGTGAGTCGGCTCTTTGCATCAGGTGGCAAAAGTGTTGGAGCTCCAGCTTCAGCATCAGTCCTTCCAATACATATTCAGGGTTGATTTCCTGTAGGATTGATTGCTTTGATCTCCTTGCTGTCCAAGGAGCTCTCAAGACTCTTCTCCAGCACCGCAATTCAAAAGCATCAATTCTTCAGCACTCAGCCTTCTTAAAGGATGGTTCAACTCTCACATCCATATGCATGTCTACTGGAAAAACCAGAGCTTTGACCATATGAACCTTGTTGGCAAAATGCTGTCTTTGCTTTTAATATGCTTTCTAGATTTCTCATAGCTTTCCTTCCAAGGAGCAAGCATCTTTTAACCTCATATTATATATTATATATAATAAGTGCTCATTACACAATTGATAAATATAGGTATTATTTTTTGTTTTGTTTGTTTTATTTTGATTGCTTCTTTTTGACATACCTATCACTCTTAAATCTATACCATTTTTTCCTTGATGACTGGATGGTTGCAGTATCTTTCTAACTGGCCTCCCTACTTCTAGACTCTCCCCATTCCTCTTTAAGTCTGTGTATTATCCCAATATACATTTCCTTAAAAATACCTGTATTGGTCTTATCCTTCTCTTGGGAGAAACTTTAATAGAATCTTTGCTATCTGTAGTTAAAACCCAGTTTCTTTAGATTGACTTTATAAACCCTCTTCAAGCTTGTACCCAACCTCCTTTTCCATTATTTCTCTCCTGGAATAATCTTTTTTTTCCCCCCTACTACCAATTACATCTCTGCATTTGATTTTTAATGAATTTGCTGAAAGTTCTCATTTCTAAGTTTTGCTCATGTCTCTTTCTCTTTGTGGAATAAATGATAATTAATAATGGAATACCTGCCACTTTGCCTACTGAAACTGTAATCCAAGCCCTTCTTTAAGGACCAGCTCAAATGCTACCCAGATTAAAACAAATTCCTTTCTTCTATTTAGTACATGTAATGGGCACTCAATAAGTGCTTGTTGAATTATCTGCTGCTTTTGCCATTTTGAGATTGATGTGTGTGGTTATTTTATCTTATTCATGTAGGCATATAGAGGCATAAGCATTTGTTTTTAATTCCTATCACAGTGCCTTGAAAAATACCTTTACTCAATTAACATTACTAATTTTAACATCTACAATCAATGATTCTACTATAAATTTTGAGAGAGCAATGCATCTGTTATTTTCTTTAATTGTAAGTCTTACAAGTTTGAATCTTCTTTCTAATGCTTCAGGCATATTGTTAGTCCAAAACTATACCTCACTTTTAACAATAAGCTTGTATTTGGGGATATAATGAAAGAAAAGTTAAGTTGTCTGGAAATAGTACTAATAATATTATTCAGTAAGTGAAGGAAGTGATTGTAGGGAACTAATATCTCAGAAGCAACCAACAACTCTAGAGTTGAGTCAGGAAGTGTCCACAAGGGGGCGTGCCCATCTAGCCATCTAGAGAAATGTGACCAATTCCCACTTCTGTTATGCAGGTAAAAATGCCTGTTTTACAAATGTACTCTTAGAACATGTCTTTTTTTTTCTCTCCCCCTAGGAAAAAGAATGAACCTTCACCACCACAAAAATTCCTACCCATTTTCTAGCACTTGTTTATTTTGGTTGTGTGATTTTCCAAGGAGCGATAGGGGATGGAATGGAAATGGGGATTGCCTTGCAAGCTAAGACGGTCTATGAAGCCTGTGGTTGTGCTTCCCACCCCCCCGCACCCCCCCCCCGCCCCCCACATTGAGAGAATTTTCACTGTACAAGCGTTGTCATCTCTTCTGTGGTCATTTTATGTTTTTTAGTCAAGGAATAGGCAGTGCTCCATTTTCACTGCTTCACCGATTTGTATCACCTAAAACTTTGAGGAACTCACCAGTCAGTGACCTGGAGGAGTGCACAGGCTTGGAGTGGCGTGCCCACCGGAGGTCATGGCCTCTTGGGATCTTTAGTTTTTCTTTGCAGTACCTATTTTACCTTGACTTCATCATTATCACCAGCAAGCATTTATTGAGTACTATTTATACACAGGTTTTCAAGCAGGTTTTAGGGAATAAATTGAGAGGCCCTGACCATTTTATGTGTTCCAGAGGAGTTAAGCAATAAAGGAAACTCATATCAAACTGATTTGGTATGTGGCAGAAGAATGAAATCATCCACAAGAGCTGCAGGGATTAGCAGGATGGAGAAAGTCACTCTAAGCACATGGTAGGCTTTATGAAGAGCTAGAGTTTAAGCTGGGCCTTCCCTGGTGGCTCAGACGGTAAAGAATTTGCCTGCAATGTGGGAGATCCGGGTTCAATCCCTGGGGTGGGAAAATCCCCTGGAGAAAGGAATGGCTACTCATTCCAGTATTCTTGCCTGGGAAATCCCATGGACAGAGGAGCCTGGCAGGCTACAGTCCATGGGGTTGCAAAGAGCTGGATATGACTGAGTGACTAATACTTTAGTCTTTGGGTCTAATGTCTTGGTTAAAGAGTAGGGCTTACATAACTGTAGAGAGAAAGAGAAATTCCTAAGTTTAGAAGAAGCCTGTGAGTGGATAAGCAGGTTGCACTACAGAGTTTCTGCAGAACAGTGTTTTCAAATCCAAGTGCTCACGGGGGCTGGGCAGGTAATGTGAACGTGTGAGACCATCTAGAGAGGCGGCGTGAATAGCAGTACATGATCCAATTTTTGGTATGCAAAAACCAAACTACAGTGCACCAACTTCTGACAAACTTTTCTGGTCAGACCAAACTCTGGTTTTGGCAGTCTGTAATCCCCCATGGGGGCACGGCAGTTGAAAGGATTCAGATGTTCACAGAATTTGGCAAAGTGAAATAGGCCATGGAGGAAATAAGTCCAAAGCCAGAGTCCTCCCGAACATCTATTTGCACTGACTGTACTTGGACGCAAATGAGGAGAATATTTTGAAATATAACGCGGCTATTTGCGTTAAACATAGGCTTTGAAGTGTTGGAAGTCTCTGAAAACATCATTGGAGTTAATTTGAATGGTTTTAGAATTTCTGAGATTTAGTACTATCATAATTAGTTTAGATTGTATTTTATATTCTAAACTATACTTAACTCCTTCTTATTCTTTGTAATTCTTTGATTTATCTCTAATTTCTAATAAGATTTTAATCTATTGAGGAACAAAAGGAAAATAAGTATATGGGCATTTTTGCTCCCCTTTTGCTTTTTAATATGCTGATCTTTAGTTGTTATGTATTTATCATTTTAAATAACAATTTCTATTTTTGTGAGTATACTCATAATTATATGGTCAAATGAATACTGCTGTACTTAAAAAAATTTCACATCACATGAAGTAACTTGTTACTTTGTTACTAAAGTCAGTGTCAAATATTGTTCTAAAGTCTGAAGAGGGTGGAATTTAAATCCAGGTTAAATGACCCATCCCAATTGTCATGGTGTTTCATTGGCAGGAATAGACTCCAGATTGTCCAAGTTACCTTTGAGTCCTTTATCTATTATTCCCCACTGCTTTAAGAGTCAGTTCAAAGGCCAGTGGAGTGCTGGTATTTAAAAGAAAAAGTGTAATTTTATCCAGAGAAGGTACATGTAAGTCTGAAATGAAAGCGAGACCAGAAGTCCAGACCACGACCAGGTGTTCCTGGAAAGAGCCAAATTGGACAACTAAATTGAAAAAGGTTGCCTGCTCTTATTAAAGAGACTTTGTTGCTGTCTATTTAATTAGCAAAGTCTTAGCTCATTTATTTACGTGTTTTTAATCTGCCCAGGTAATGACATTCATAGCCTATTAGTGTGTGTGCTGGTAGCATGGTGCACCATCTCTGTGGTTGAAGTCCTTTCGTATATGTGCCTCTCGGAGGTGAAACTGCCAAATAATCTTGATTTCCTCCTCCCTTGAACTTGTTTCCCAGACAGCAATCATTGAGTTTAAGACAGTGAAGGATGACCAGCTCTCCAGTAGAAAAAGTAAAAGCTAAAATACTTAAAGCTAAAATATTGTATGAATACTAATTATTTAGAGCTTTTAGGAAAGCAATCTGGAATTAAAGAAACCGAATTGGTTAGTCAAACGCGAGGAGTGTGATCCAGATGGTTGATCTAGGGGATGAGAAGGCGGTAAAGAAGTGTTACCGGAAGAAAACATCGAATGGTGGGGTGTGTGTCCAATATAAAGACATATCATCTCTTTGTGGATAAAGTGAGAGGCTTCGTGTTTCATGGGAAAAGCCTTAGAAGTTTGTTTTGAACACTGGACCACAGAGCATGCACAGCCTCCTGAAATAAAGATCACTTCCACATTGTGAGAAACGACTCTGAGCTTCAGTTTGGTTATTATGGGACCAGTGAAAGATTTCTCAGCAGTTGTTAAGGATGTGCTCTTGGGACAAAACTCATTTAGGAATGATGTGCAAAAGCATTATATTTAGGGAAGATTGAAATATGAAATAATCAGAGGAATACGAGAAGTTAGAGGAAAACTGCTTTGGAGAGGCTGAGCCTGGATCATGCATAAAAACAGCAAAAGGCAGTTTCAGAGGACAGAAAGTTTGACTTATTAATGAGGTACAATTAAAAAGTGTCATGACACTTGGTTTGTTGCTGCCTATAGGTGGATGAGGGGCAAGACAAGCCGCAGAGGAGCCTAGAAGAAGCCAGTGTATAAAGAGGCTTCCAGAGAGGGGAGAGCTGCTGGGCTTAGGTTGTGCTCTCAGGGCCAGGGCCCCTGTGTGTTTGGGAGGTGACTGAGAAGACCTCTTCTGGGGTTTTCGAGACCTTGGGACTTGGAGAAGGGTGGTATTTCTCTGTGGGGCAGGGATAGGGGATGCAGATTGAGTCAGGAACGCCACCTCTACCATGACATCTGATAGTGTCTTCTGTTACTGCCAAGAGCCAAGCCTCCCCCCGGAGGAGAAGGCGGGAGGCTTGAGCCCTGCTGAGCTTTGGTGCCTGGAGAAAATCATTGCCTGTTCAATTTCATTCATTCAGTTTGTCCATTCGACAAGTTGTTCAGTCACAGACTGATTTTGCCCTTCTTTCTTCTGTTTATTTATTTTATTGCCTTTTTGGATCTTTTCATTTGGTGTTCATTCCTCTTTCATTGATTTTTCATCTTCTGTTTTTTCTCCTTGTGTTTTTCTTGTTCCCTTTCTAACTTATTTAGTTGGGCACTTAGCTTACTATTTTGTTTCTTTTGTAATATCAATACTTTGGGTATTAATTTCCCTCTCAGTACCACTTTTATTTCATCTCTCACAAGTTTTAAAATGCAGTGTTTTATATGTCTATTTCTTTTTGGTCATGTAGCTTGTGAGAGATCTTAGTTCCCTGACCAGGGATTGAACCTGCGCTCTTGGCAGTGAAAGTACAGAGTCCTAACCCCTGGACTTCCAGGGAATTCTCTGAAATGTAATATTTTTAATTATTACTGGTTATTTGTATTTTTGTTTAGATTTATTTGATCCATAAGTTATTTAGCAGTGCTTTTTTCTTTTTAAAAAATTTTTATTTACCTTTATTGATTCCTAACTTAATTGCATTGTAGTCAGAGAGTGTTTTCTGTTTGATGTTGTTTCTTGAAATTTGCTGTGATTTAGTTTATGGATTAATGTGTGGTCAATGTTTAAAAATACTTATTTGTGTTTGAAAACAATGCTTTCTCTCTAATGGGAGCAAAATTCCGTGAATGCCTTTTAATGTGCTATTCAGACCTTTTCTTTTTTGAAAATTGTATTTATTTATTTATGGCTGTGCTGTGTCTTCGCGGCTGCACGTGGGCTTTCTCTAGTTGCCACGAGCAGGGGCTATTCTGCCTCATGGTGCATGGGCCCCTCATTGCAATGGTTCCTCTTGTTGCAGAGCCTGGGCTCTAGAGCGCGAGCTCAGGAGTTGCGGCTTGCAGTCGCTAGAGTGTGGTCTCAGAAGTAGTGTCAGATTGACTTAGTTCCATGGCGTGTGGAATCTTCCTGGACCAGGTATTGAACTCGTGCGTTGGCCAGTGGATTCCTATCCACTGTTCTACCAGGGAAGTCCCCAGATCTTTTATTTCTTACTGAATTTTTATTTGTTTGTTTGCTTTAAGTCATTTTCCTTATTCATGGGTAAGAAAAATGTGTTAAACTATCTCGTTATGTTGCTCTGTTTTTGCTTTATGTACATTTGAGGCTATTTTTCATTTTAGGTACATACAGATTTAGAATTACTATATCGCCCTGGCTTATCTAAACTTTCAGTATTTACCATGTAGACATCCTTTAGTCCTATTAACCTTTTGTCTTAAAACTGGTATTCTTGATGTTAATTAGTTCCATTGTTTGGGTTGGTCCCACTGGGTGTCTCTCTTCTTTCCCTTGTCCTTTTGCTCTCAGCTTTTTCACGTCCTTATTTTTCAGGTGTATTTGTGATAACATAGCCAGATTTTAAAACCCCATCTTGATCGTCTAATAACGCTCTTTTTTTTTTTTTTAATAATTTTTTTTTTTAATTTTTTATTCCTTTATTTCTCATGTGTTCCCCATCCTGAACCCTCCTCCCTCCTCCCTCCCCATACCATCCCTCTGGGTCGTCCCAGTGCACCAGCCCCAAGCATCCAGCATCGTGCATTGAACCTGGACTGGCATCTCGTTTCATACATGACATTTCACATGTTTCAATGCCATTCTCCCAAATCTTCCCACCCTCTCCCTCTCCACAATTTTTTAAAATAATTGTGCTTCCTTTTTTGGCTGTGCTGGGTCTTCACTGCCACTCGAGCTTCTCTCTAGCTGTGGAGAGCAGGGCTGCTCTTTAGCTGTGGCTTGCAGGCTTCCCGTTGCAGCTCCTCCCCTGGCTGCGGGTTTCGGTAACTGCAGCTCCCAGGCTCTAGAATGCAGGCTCAGTAGTTGTGGCACATGGACTTAGTTGCTCCTTGGAATGTAAGGTCTTCCTGGACCAGGGATTGAACCCAGGTCTCCTGCATTGACAGGCAGATTCTTTACCATTGAGCCACCAAGGAAGCGCAATAATACACTATTATTATTTTTGAAGACAATATTAATTTTGATTGACATGCATGTTTGCCATTGTATTTGCTTGCTCATTCCTTGTTTCATTCCCGAGTGTCCTTTTCCTTCTTGGATTATTGTCTTAGTCCTTTCAGACTGCTATAACAACAAAATACAAGAGACCAGATGGCTTACAAACAATAGGAATGTATTTATCACAGTTCTGGAGGCTGGGAAGTCCAACTTCAAGGCATAGGCAGATGTGATATCTGATGAGGACCTCCTTCCTAGATGGCCATCTTTTTGCTATAGCCTTACATGCCAGAAGGGGCATGGAAACTTCTTGGGCTTCTTCTACAATGGCATATCTCATTCATGCAGGCTCTGCCTTCATGACCTATTCATTTTTTGATGCCCTACCTCCATTACCATCACTGTGGGGGTTAGGATTGCAATAGGTGAAACTTTGGAAGGGCACATTTAGATCACAGCAGTTATTTTCCTTTTTCTTAAAAGTATATTATTCATTTGTTTATTTGTTCATCCATTCAACAAATATATTTTGAGTACTTAAGAGGTGTCAAGTCCTTTTCTGGGTGCTTCGCTTATGCTAGTGAGTAACACATACAAAGATTACTGCCTTTGTGGAGCTTCTAGTCTTTTGGAGGAGTTTGGCTCACTCCAGTGTTCTTGCCTGGGAAATCCCATGGACGGAGGAGCCTGGCAGGCTACAGCTCACGGGGTCACACAGAGTCAGACACAACTGAGCGACTAACAGTTTCAGTTTTTCAGTTTGGGGTGAATACTTAGGGGTATAGTTGCTGAGTCATAGCTAGGTGTGTATATTTAATTTAGAGTTAAATTTTTTTGAATTAGAATTTTAAAAGTGTGATTAATATTTATTCCAGAAACACAAGAAGCCAAACTAGATATATTCATCATTATATTTTTAAACTGATTTTAAGTCATTGAGATGTATTCTATCAGTATTTTGATCAAATGAACGCAATTTAATAATCTAGTTAATATTATTTTAAAGAACTTATCAGAATTATCATCTTTCTTAAATTCCTCAATTTTGATTTCAACTCCAGTATATCTTAGGTTGCTATTCTTAACCAGTCGTTCATTATGAGTTCAAATTAAATACTATGAATTAAACAACATATGAATAAGAATAAAAATGTTTTAAAGCTTTGTAAAGCATCCGTTGTGGCTTCCCAGATGGCTCCGTGGTAAAGAACCCACCTGCTGCCAATGCTGGAGATGTGGGTTTGATCCCTGGGACAGGAAGATCCCCTGGAGAAGGAAATGGCAACTCCCTCCACTGTTCTTGCCTGGGAGAGCCCATGGACAGAAGAGCCTGGTGGGCTACAGTCCATGGTGTTCACAAAGAGTTAGACACAACTTAGCGACTAAACAACAACAGCAGCAGCAACAATGCTTCCATTGTAGTTCAGTTGTATAATAATCTAAGTCATGAGTATGTTCATCTGATCTCTACCATCACTTACACATGCTCATTCAACATGTACACTGAGGCCCCCAAATGGTTCCACTTTGAAGAAAACAATCCCATAGTATGTTATGTGTAAGATTATTAAAAAACAAAACAAAACACTGAGATTAAAACCAATGCATTTTCCACCTTTAATGTTGCAGCCCCAGAGCTCTGTATAGGAGTTCTGCCAGTTGGAAAACATTGTCCTTTGCTACTTTTGAGAGACCGGAATTTTTAGGTAATCCTCTGGAACTTTGTTATGATATGAATTTATAGTTAAAGCTGTAATTCAGATATATTGAAGCCCCTTAAAAGCACGGTTAACACACTTTATTTTTGTTTTGAGCTGAAAATGTTTCTGTTTACTTTTGGTGAATGATTTAGGGAATTAATAGCAAAGATTTTTACAAAATAAACTTTTTTCTCTGTTGTAGATATGTTTGGCACTAATCTGTGTAGTGCTGCACAGATTTTAATGTATATTTATTAAGCAAAGAATAAAGGATTATTTAAAAATAGACATCTTGACTATAGCTTTACAGAAACATCATTTTTAGTATTGGACATCAGAAGTGGGATTTTCTGAAGAGAGAAGAGAAAAGTCATTGGGTATTCTTATATCCAAATTTTCCTTGGTTTCAGCCAAGCCAGACACATGAAAGCAGATAATTCTGGCTAAGTTCTCCTTCTTTTATACACACAGCTGATACACTCTGAGCCCTCAGAGGCCCCACTACTGCAGGGGACTGGCTTTAGGAGCCAAATGTGGAGCCCGGTCTAGGTTTCCCAGACCCAGATCTATCATGGCATCTTCAGGATGCTTGAAGGTGGGGAAGCTTTCTGTTGCACTTACTGTGCTGTCATGGAAGGTGTTAAGTCAGCTGTGTTTCTCAAGTGGAAGCTCAGGCCAATTATAATGCTACTCAGCAGCCTAACAAGTCTTGGGAAGACTTGATATCTTAAAAATAAAATGTATTTCTGTATTTATTATTATATTAGGATAATCTCACCATACATCAGGTTCAGGATGTGCTTTTACACTCGAGATATTATTCTTGTATTTTATCTATTTGATACTTGAGTAATTCTGTACAGAAGAAGCCCTGGAGGAGGAAATGGCCACTCACTCCAGTATTCATGGGATTCTGTCCAAGAACCCCATGGACAGGGGAGCTTGGTAGGCTATGTTCCATAGGGTCACACAGAGTCGGACGTGACTGAAGCGGCTTAGCATGCACTCACTCATGCATATACAGAAGAAAGACCACATTAATGAGATACGTAACTGATAGATGATGTCTCTTGGCAGGTTTCAGAGTTAGTGCAGGTTAGAGACTTAATTTTCATGTGGAAAGTACCTACACTTTGTTCTACGGGATTTATTAGTTTATATGTGTTACTTTATTTAATTCTTACAATAACTATGTAATAGCCATCTCCAATTTGGGGTGAGAAAAATGAAAACTTTTGACATGAAGTTCAACAGAGATGACTAGATCATTAGTTAATTGTAGAAAGTTTTATTTGTCTTTTCCATGACACATGGAATCCGTATGTCAACTTTATACGCATGTGTTTAATCTGACAAGAACTATAATTTATGCCATTGCTTTTTAATAACAATTTTATCAAAAAATTAATGCAACTAGCATATTTCAGTCAAGGACATTAGGTCTGTGTGTATCTATGTGGTGCATATACTTCTAAGTATTTATGGAGTGTAAGAGTATAATAGTAGCTCTATATAATAACAGTCATTGTATATTTTTTAAACTTTCTAAGATTTCTTTTCTATATACACGAGCTTGGTGAAATTATTATAGCCAAAATACCACTGTTTGTCTTTCATTCAATTTACCTGCACTTCATAAAAATGCTTAAATATTACTTCATCATCTTTCAGTTTCCATTTCAGTATGTGAAATCTATAAACTAATTCTTGAATATTTTATGAAGTAATTCTGATTTTTGCAGGTGTTGCTAGCCATTAGGAATATTTAGCTTAATTTGGAACAGAATTCTCTATCTTTTGCTTGCTTTTTCATTTTTGAAAAACAGGTTATAGTAAATCCATCTATGTATAATCCTTCCATGTCTTTGTACAGTAAGGTTCAAAGGGATGAAAGTTAAAGTCACGATATCCTGATTGAAATGCAGAGAATTGTTTTTACAGATAATTCATATCATTGTGTATATGTTATGTGTCCCCTCAGTAAAATTCTGTTTTATGGAATGTTTGAGTAGGATCAGCAGTCACAGTTAATAAAAAAGGACTAATAAAGAATACCCTTTCCTGACTTTGTTGTTGCTGTTTTTGAGGAAGGTTATTCTACAGTGCCTTTTTATTTGTATGAGAGTAGTCTGTTTCTAAAAGAAGAAGTAAGATTGCTAAGATCATGTTTTAAAATACTTTGTGGTATGGTCATGGTGGTATGGTCATGGTGGTATGCTGCCAATTGGTAGTGGAACAAGAGGGAGCTTAAATCTTTTATGCTGACATAATGTTGGTCTTAGGTGGTTTAAGTCTCTCCTTCGGCAGATTTGTGCCTGTAAAATTATTTGCCTTAGAATGAGTAGAGCAGACATTTGGCTGATCATGACCTATGGGATAGTATCAGACCTTGTTTCTCAAAAGTAGAGTCCATGGACAGAAGTCTCTTTGAACATGGGGTTGTCCCTGACTCTGATACAGACTTGGGGGTATGGGTGAGGATGGGGTTCTCAGGTTCTAGGGCACCAGTGACCTAGACTTTAAAAATATATACCACCATGACCACAATGAACCTAAAGACCTATAACAGCCCTCCTTTAGTATACTAAAAAGGTAATTTTTCATGAAATTTCCTTCCCACTCCCTTTACTTCTGATTTTTATCCAGCAGTGTAAAGTTGGTCTGCCTTGCACAGGTGACCCAGAAATCTTCGAGGCAAGAGACAGCTGCTCATGGTCAATATGTGTGAAATGCCTTAAGCGTGTGAGGCCTGGAACAAGACCCAGGAACACAAAGATGGCTCCCAGGAATGTGCAGTTTTCTGCCATATGAGTGGCAACCATATTATTAACACAGCAGAGAAGGGGGTTTGCCATCAAGTGTCTCACAAGGAAGAAATTTTAAAGAAAACTGTAGCATGGTCTAGTTCAAGACTGAACATCACTCTCTCCATTTATTGTGGTGAATATATTACTTTTAGAAATTTTTGCATAATATTAAAGAAATACAAATAAGAACATTTATTAGTTCACTTATACCGTAGATCTTTTCCTTTCCAGATTCTCAGTCGTGAACTGAATTCTTGAGATTAAGGTGATACAGTGATATATTACAATTTATACTGTTGTTTTCTTCCTCCCTTTGAAAGGCATGTTAGGCTTCTTATTAGAGAAAAGCAAGCAGACACTCTTGGCTCAGGATCTTTCACTGGAAAATAAGTTTTGACTTGAACCGGATTTAAGCGTCAGCTTGACAATAGATAGGCAATTGCCGAATGCTCCAGCTAAGGATAAGCTCAGCTTTCGCTGTGTCATGACTGTCCTTGAAGTGTTGTGCGGTCGGGTCGCTGCTGTGCACCGTGCTTAGTGAACGCTCTGGCCCTTTGCTCCACAGGAGAATGACTCGGGCCCTTTGGACACAGTGGGCGCTGTGGTTGTGGACCACGAAGGGAATGTGGCTGCCGCCGTTTCTAGTGGAGGCTTGGCCTTGAAACATCCGGGGAGAGTTGGGCAGGTAAGGAACACTGAGGTGTTTAAACTAGCCTCACAAGTTGAACGTAGAATTTGCTAGCTCACAAGTTTTTGAACCAGTAGAGACATTTTTTTTTTGTCTTTAGAAAAAAACAAATGGTATTGTTCTTAACACTTAGGTAGTATGAATCATCAACTGCCTGTTTAGGATCTTTTCTAAAATGAAAACCCACCTCAGAATACTAGGGTTCTTACTGATCTTTATAACCAAACAAACATAATCGTGTGTTGGACTACTTTCAGTTGGCTGGGTACTGGCCTGGGTATTTATCAGACATGTAATAAATGCACTGAGTCCCATGTTCATTCTTTGTAAATGTCATTCTCTGTAGAAGTGAGCACCTGACTGTATGACTGCTTGCTTTTCAGGTGGGAAAATGGTTTCAGAGTTGCATTTTATATTTCCTCTATTCAAGGAACAGTAGCATTTTGACTCTAATCCTTTCTCTGATTAAGTATTTCAGCGGTTTTATAGACTAACTGGTATTTCAAGTCACCAACACATGATACTACTCACGAAATCGAGGTATGAGGGAGGCTGAATTTATGTGCAACTGGCTTTTTGCGAGCTCACTTGTACATCTTCTTCACCCCCAACTCCCCATCTCCAGCCTTTAGCACTAAATTAAGAATGAAATTTAACAATCCATTTGATCTAATAATCTTTCTGAGTGTATACCAACTTGGCACATTACTTACTGGCTTAACAAATATTTGTTGAGTGAACAAACAAATTGGATGCCCTCAGAATCTGTTGGCTTCCCAAGTGGCGCTAGTGGTAAAGAACCTGCCTGCCAATGCAGGAGATGCAAGAGATGCGGGTTTGATCCCTGGGTCAGGAAGGTCTCTTGGAGGAGAAAATGGCAACCCACTCCTGTATTCTTGCCTGGAGAATGCCATGGACACAGGAGCCTGGCAGGCTGCAGACCATGGCATTGCAAAGAGTTGAACACGACTGAGTACACAGCACAGCAAGGCAGCACGGCACAGAGTCTGTTAAAGTGTCACGGTTGCGTGAGGCGTGTGTGAGCTTAGTACCGGGATCTCACGTTGCCTCTGGAGCGCTGCTTGGCATGCCCGTTGTGCTTTGTATCTTGTGTTTGAAGAAGAGTCCACGTCACAGTTGCTTTGGACGCGGTGGGTAGTGAGTGCTCAGAGCAGGGTGATCTGATTCATGGAGGACATCTTTGCAAAGCCCCTGGTGACATTCTGTGACCTGCCCTTTATGGCGGACAAACCACTCATAGTGCTATGGTGGGAAGGGGAGGGAAGAATAATTAATTTTGTGCTACTCTTTGCCTGCCATGCAAGGGGATTTATGGAACATGATTACTCAACATGTGTAAACGCTTTGAACTCAGTATAAAAAGTCTTTGTCTGGTCATGGTATTTTTCCACATAATAAAGTCTTGTGTATTTGTCAAGTTTGGAATAGGAAAACCAAGCTTGGCATATCAGATCTGGATGCCTTGGTAGAGAAAGAGAGAGAAAAGCCAGCAAAGCCGCCTTCATCGCATTGCCATTCCCATGACTTTTTCACTGGTTTTTGTTTGTTTTGGTTAGCAAGATAGCAACAAGAGAACCAAGGATAGTTCTGGACTGTGTTAGCAGGACATTACATCCAGCAATCTTGAAGCTATTCTGCCGCACTGCACATGGAGTTGTCTTGGAAAAAGAAATACTGTAAAGCTTACACGTACATATTTGAAAACTAAGAGAGTAAATCTTAAAAGTTCTCATCACAAGAAAAACAGTTCTGCGACTGTGTATGCTGACAGAAGTTAACGGATGTTAACTGATCATTTTGCATTCTATGCAAATATTGAATTATTAGTCTGTTTACCCGAAACTAATAAAATATGTGTCAGTTGTACCTCAGTTTAAAAAAAAAGCTTACATATTAATTTGCCCCACGTGACTGGTTTATGAATGTACAGTTTGTGAAGGCTGAAAAATCAGGAAATGGTGTGAAGGAGAGGGTAAAGTTGCTTACATGGAAAGCAGTTGCTTAATCGGGTTATATTGCTCAGATGGAAGAGAGGCAACAAGCCTGGAAACGTGGAAGCATCATATGAGAGGTAGAGGGCTGTCCTTCTTAACAAGCAGAATAGAATGAAACAATACATAAGCAAACTGTCTTTGAAAAGCAAAGACTCATATTTTTAAAAATGTGCTAAAACTAGGTATTCCTATATACATTTTAAATGCACAAAAAGCTATTAAATTTTAGCATATTACACATTTTACCCTGCTATAGATATAACAGTTCAGATGCTAAAGTGGCAATTTGAAAGAAAACTTCATTTGCTTCCTTCAGTTCAGTTCAGTTCAGTTCAGTTGCTCAGTCGTGTCCGACTCTTCGCGACCCCATGAATCGCAGCACGCCAGGCCTCCCTGTCCATCACCAACTCCCGGAGTTCACTCAGACTCACGTCCATCGAGTCGGTGATGCCATCCAACCATCTCATCCTCTGTCGTCCCCTTCTCCTCCTGCCCCCAATCCCTCCCAGCATCAGAGTCTTTTCCAATGAGTCAACTCTTCACATGAGGTGGCCAAAGTACTGGAGTTTCAGCTTTAGCATCGTTCCTTCCGAAGCTTATACTAATTAGAATTTACAAATGTGACATGAAAAAGGAATTATTATGTTCTACTGTCCTCCAAACCCTACCTGACCCACATGAAAACAGGCAGTTGAGTTTAGGGGTTGAGTGTGGATTTGGGATTTTGGTAAACTTTATTCTAACCTCACCTCCCCACTTACCAGTCCCCTCACGTGGACAGGCTACTCAACGCCTGAAGTTCTATTTTCCACAATTGTAAAATGGGGATAAATAGCTACCTCAGAAAGTTCTAGAAGATTAAATGATACCATGCATTTCAATCGCTTATCACAGTCCCTCCTAATAACGTGGCAGTTGCTATTTATTAATTGCTGGCTGTGTGGAGCAAGAGTGTTAATTCCCGTGATCCTACAACACTGTGAAGTGCATGTTACTATATCCTTATTTTATAAAAAAGGAAACAAAGACCCAGAGAAGAGTAAATGATAATTATACTATCATCATTTGCATGACCTACTTTTACTGCATGACAGTAGCTTTGATAACATTTTACTACTAAAAAGAAGGAAGCTTTTTGTTTTTAAAGGTCTGCTTAAGTTCGTTGTGTTTTATCTAACAGAGTGGATAGGAGAGGGACAGTCTCTGATTCTTTTTTGTTACCTGTCACTGTCTCAGCCCAGCCTGTTTCAGAAAATGAAGAAGGAAGACAACTTTAGGTCATGAAATTGAGGAGAGATAGCATAAAGGAAATTTGCTGAGAAAGGAGACCAAGAGTAAGATAAACATTCTTTTCATGACCTCCACTGGGCTTCCAAGGAGTGTCCTTGTGGTCTTACTTACTACTTTTTGGGTGCAGAACTCCAGGTCAAGATAGTTGTGAGAAATGGAAAGGGGACCGATATCCAGGGTTTTCAGTGAAGGAAGGTTGGGCCCTTTCACTGAGGCCGCGTGTTCTCTGAGGCCCTGGCTGACCCAGCACCCATCCTAGGTAGGACCGGTTGAATGGCTGTAGCCCACAGGTTTGCCAGTTTTTCCTGAAATCTATGAGCTGAATCACTTCTGAAGGACTTTCAGTTGCCACCCTCACCCAGCTGTCTTGTTTATTTTAGAAGCATGGTGTTTTCACAGGCAGTAATAGATTTCCTACTGTCTGCCATATTAGGGGTGTTGCATTCAGTTCTTGTTTCTGCTTTTAAGAGAGGTCTTCTCAGTGACAGCGACGGGTGACAACTGGATCACACGAACATGGTCAGATTTCATCTCCCTTATTCTGGACTTAGGGTCATTTCTCAAGGAGGGTCATTAGGGAAGTGGAGTGGGCGTGTGCATCTCAACCTCTTGGGGAACAGTTCACAGATTCCCTGGTGGCTCACCTGGTAAAGAATCCGCCTGCAATGTAGCAGACCTGGGTTTGATCCCTGGGTTGGGAAGATCCCCTGGAGACGGGAACTGCTACCCACTCCAGTATTCTGGCCTGGAGAATTCCATGGACTATATAGTCAATGGGGTCGCATAGAGTTAGAGACGACTGAGAGACTTTCACTTTTCACAGATTCTTTGAGAGAGAAAAAGGGAATCAGGGCATTAGAAAAGCCAAATTTGGAGAACTCTTAGGGGGAGGTTAAAGTATTTCTCGAGAGTAGACCCAGGATTGGTGGGTGGAAGTTACAAGAAAGTGGATATTCCTTAAAGCAATCGAAGGAAGAACTGCCCACCAATGAAAAGGGTCCGAAATGGGTATATTTTCCCACATGAAGTGGTGAAGTTCTTGGTATCAGAACTGCCTGGACTGTTTCCTAAAAACCCCTGTTCTATGCAGAATATTGGAACAAATTAATTCTGAAGTCCTTGTAAAAGGAATAAACCATCATAGAAAATTGAAATCTGTCTGGTTACCATTCTCTGTCTTAGCTTCCACTCCTCCCAAATAAGTTCCTAGAATATAGCAGTGCTATTTTTGTGGGAGTACCTTTTTCCTTCAGCAGTTCACCGAGAATACTGAATATATTGTTGTAGGATTTTTTTTTTAACACTGAATGTTTCAGAGTTTTTCTGTAATCGTTCTTAAAACTCAGTGTTTTGGAGTTTTTTTTCTGTAATAGTTCTTAAGTATCTTTTTTTTTTTTTCTAATTCTTTTTTTTCTAACCTTTGCAGTAAATTCCACATGTTGCTGTGCCAATGTTTATTTAGCCATTTCTTTACCGCTAATATTTTGCTCTTATCAAACAGGTGATCATAAACATTCTTGACCACACCTCCTTGTATTTCTCTGCAATAACCATCTACGGGTTTTTTGAATTCTGCTTCTAACTAAGGAATGGAAAAGTCAGCAATTGTGATTCCCCTTGCAAAGGCAGAGAAATCATAGTAGATATTGAAGAGGGGAATCCAGACATTCTGGGTGGCACACCTGGAAACGAAATGGGAATGATTATCACACACTTTATAAAAACACAGTCGTGTTTTGTGTTCCTGGTGGTTTCAGACACAGAAAGTTGTTCTGCCACCTCACAGAGCGATTAGCTTGAAGAGGCCTTTTTGTCGCCTCTCTTTCTATCTGCCAGAATCGAGAGCAGTGGTGAGCATATACTGAGCCCTTTGGTGCGTAACAGTTGGATTTCCTCTTGTTCTATCCTGAAGGAGGAGGAAAAAGGCGCTAAAGCCTGAAGCAGGGTTTACTGGAGGGTGGCAGGGGGACCACCTGAATTCCAGGCCTGGTTAACAACGCTGATTCCCGGGACAGCCTCCAGACCATCAGGAATATAGCTGGGGACCCACGGTTATTAAGCTCCCCAAGTAATCTGACTGACACACACCTAGTTTGAGAGGTTATTTCAAGGGTCCAGAAGAGCCACACCCAACAAGCCTACAGCAGAGAGAAGATTTTTTTCCGGGAAGGAAGAAGTTACTGTTGATAAGATTAAGAATTTTTTTTTTTCTCTTTTCTGAAAATTTTAGATTAATCCTTAGCTGGAAATGGTTTTGATAGTGTTAGGACCATTGTCTGGGTAGGTCTTACTCAACCTCTGGTTATCACGCGTGTGCTATACATCATTATTAGATGAGGCTTTATTAGATGGGTATAATTTCTGGCTTCTGTTGAAAGCTAGCAATTATGTATAATGTTCTTAAAATGCTGTATTTATATTTATCTACCTTTTTTTCCCCCAGGCTGCTCTTTATGGATGTGGCTGCTGGGCTGAAAATACTGGAGCTCATAATCCCTACTCCACAGCTGTGAGTACCTCAGGTATTTGCTGCTTTCATGACCATTTTTCATTACTTCAACCTCGTAGGTCATTTATTGATTGAAAACAGCATTTTTATGTAAACACAAAGTCTGTGCTAAGACACCTCATGGATCAGAACTTTGATGCTTGAAAGATCTTCGATACTTGGGAATGTTTTAGAATTGTTTCACAGTGTAAATGGTTTGCTAACATTTTCAATACAACTTTGGGGTTAACTAAAATTTAATTATATTTTTAATGGATTTTTTTCCCTCTAATGACTCATGATAGTGCCAAATTTGGGCCAAAATGATATAAAAGTAGCAAGGCATTGAAAAGACTAAGATGTCATTTCTTGAGTAAAATGTTGACATAAATCTTACAAGGTGTATTTCAAAATGTATATCATGGCATATACTTTTGATAAAATGTAGCTCCTCTTTTTGTATTTGTATTAGAAGAGTCTTTATCATTCAGAAATGTGTGTGTGTGTGTGTGTGTGTGTGTCTCGGGAGAGTGGATTTGGGTGGGCAGAATGGTTGTTGTCTAAATCCAGGTTTTCATATGCTTGTGCCAGATGTACTTGAAGCTCATGATGTGGCTGACATGTGCGGCTGACAGAATAATATTGGTTCACCCGCTTTGCTGTGTCATCTCTCAAGTCCGAATCCTAGGGCTTTGTGCTGGATGTCCTCAGGCTTTCTTGGGAAGGTGGGTGGGTATGGCTGCCCTTCCTTCCTTTCTCTCTCTGGTTTCTTCCGCATTGTTTTCTGCCCCGCCACACTGCCCAGCCACCCAGTCCAGTCGCCCTCCTGTCTTACTTACTCCTGCCTCTCTCGGGTCTCTACTGCTAGTGTATATCCTGGACCTCTCCTGGTTTGTCCCACTCCCTTGGCCTGCTCCGTCTTCTTCCCACTGCTAGTAGCTCCAGGCGTGGGCCTCTGCCAGCCTTTCCTCTTCTCACTGTGGGCTTCCTCTCGGTGATCTGATGCTGTCTCAGTGGTTATCTCTTAGAGTGCTGGCTTCCATGTCTGTCCCTACTCTGGACTTCACGCTTGAAGTCCACCTTAGTCCTTTCTGCCTTCCTGTTGGACACATCCCTGTGGGTGTCATGTATGCACATGAGGTTCAGCAGCACAAATAAACACCTTTCTTCCTTATTCCCGCACTGTGGCCACCTTTCTCCTGTGTTCTTTGCCTCTTTTATTGCCATCACTATTTTGGGTCTCCCTGGTGGCTCAGCTGGTAAAGAATCCACCTGCAGTGTGGGAGACCTGGGTCCGATCCCTGGGTTGGGAACATCCCCTAGAGAAGAGAATGGCTACCCACTCCAGGATTCTGGCCCGGAGAATTCCGTGGACTGTGTAGTTCACAGGGTGGCAAAGAGTCGGATGTGACTGAGTGACTTTCACTTTCCGTAACCTATTTAGTCAGACTTGAATTCTTGGCACCGTTCTCAAACTTGTATCTTCTTTCCATTTCTTCTGACCTGACCCTGTTAGTTCAGACCCCTCAACTGCCCACCTGTTGTAGCAGCTTCGTGACCTTGATCCTTTTCTTGCATTGGTGGAAATATTTGATTTTGAGCCACTGAGGTGAAGTCCAAACACAAATTAATGTTGAATCTAAATCATACTAATATTATAGACCAAAAATTGTTTTCTAATTTGAAGAGATGAGCAAAGGTAATCAATCATATGAGTTAATTTTTAGTTTAATATTGCTGGTACATGAAAATCTTTACACGTAATACTTAGGAATTAGTATGGCATAATTAATGCATAATTATGTATGCATAATTAAGTATGGCCCATGTCTATGGAAAATTGTGGTCTTTGAATAAATCAAAGTCTAAAACAGGTGATTCATTGTTTCATTTTCATTTTCCTAAAGAAGTATCAGTTGGTATCATGTGTGGTGTTTTTATTTTTGGTCAATATGTAGTTCAGCAAGTTGGTTTGTTGCTTTTTAAATGTTATTCTTATGTCTGCATGTTAGGAGACCTGAATTCAACTTTAAGCTGGAATTCTGAGAGCCTACTTGACTGTGTCACTTTGGGAAAGAAATTCAGTCTCCTTGGGGTTGTCCATCTCCCTTCTTTTTTGAATTGGTGATATAAAAGTTGGAATAGGAGTGTACTTTATGGGTTTGAGTCTATTAAGTAGAATGCAATAGAGGGGTAAGCTTAAATTGTAAAAATAAGGTCTTTCACCCTTCCCCTTGAATATTTCCTTCTTTGTTCATCTCATATCCACTGAAGATAGTTTTATATGATTAAAGATAACTTTAGGTTTCTAGTCTAAGATATCTAGTGTAGATGTTTAGCTTTGATGCCCAGCCTATCATGTTATAGCCTTCTTAAGTTTAAGGACTAAGATCTTAATGACCCAGATAACCATGATGTTGTGGTTATTCATCTAGAGCCAGACATCCTGGAATGCAAAGTCAAGTGGGCCTTAGGAAGCATCACTATGAACAAAGCTAGTGGATGTGATGGAATTCCCACTGAGCTATCTCAAATCCTAAAAGATGATGCTGTTAAAGTGCCACACTCAGCATGCTAACAAATTTGGAAAATTCAGCAGTAGCACAGGACTGGAAAAGGTCAGTTTTCATTTCAATCCCAAAGAACAGCAATGCCAAAGAATGTTCAAACTACCACACAATTGAGCTCATTTCACATGCTAGCAAACTAATGCTTAAAATTCTCCAAGCCAACAGTATGTGAAATATTTCCAGATGTTCAAGGTGAATTTAGAAAAAGAGGAACCAGAGATCAAATTGCCAACATCTGTTGGATCATCGAAAAAGCAAGAGTGTTCCAGAAAAACATCTTCTTCTGCTTCATTGACTATGCTACAGCCTTTGACTGTGTGGATCACAACAAACTGTGGAAAATTCTTCAAGAGATGGGAATACCAGACCACCTTACCCCTCCTGAGAAACCTGTGTGTAGGTCAAGAAGCAACAGGTAGAACCAGACATGGAACAATGGGCTGGTTCCAAGTTGGGAAAGGAGTAAGTCAGGCTGTGTATTGTCACTCTACTTATTTAACTTCTATGCAGAGTGCATCATGTGAAATGCCAGGTGATGAAGCACACACTGG
Source organism: Bos indicus (assembly GCF_029378745.1). Lineage (NCBI taxonomy): Eukaryota > Metazoa > Chordata > Mammalia > Artiodactyla > Bovidae > Bos > Bos indicus. Next base: position 7,003,967 of record NC_091772.1, on the reverse strand, counting down.
AATCAAGATTGCCAGAAGAAATATCAATAATTTCAGATATGCAGATGACACCACCCTTATGGCAGAAAGTGAAGAGGAACTAAAGAGCCTCTTGATGAAAGTGAAAGAGGAGAGTGAAAAAGTTGGCTTAAAACTCAACATTCAAAAAATAAAGATCATGGCATTCAGTCCTGTCACTTCTTGGCAAATAGGTGGGGAAACAATGGAAACAGTGACAGACCTTATTTTTTTGGGCTCCAAAATCACTGCAGATGGTGACTGCAGCCATGAGATTGAACATTTGCTCCTTGGAAGAAAAGCTATGACCAACCTAGACAGCATATTAAAAAGCAGAGACATTACTTTGCTAACAAAGGTCTGTTTAGTCAAAGCTATGGTTTTTCCAGTAATCATGTATGGATGTGAGAGTTGGACCATGAAGAAAGCTGAGTGCCGAAGAATTGATGCTTTTGAACTGTTGGAGAAGACACCTGAGAGACCCTTGGACTACAAGGAGATCAAATCAGTGAGTCCTAAAGGAAATCAGTCCTAAATATTCATTGGAAGGACTGATGCTGAAGTTGAAGCTCCAGTACTTTGGCCACTTGATGCGAAGAGCTGACTCATTAGAAACCCTGATTCTGGGAAAGATTGAAGGCAGGAGGAGAAGGGGATGACTGAGGATGAGATGGTTTAATGGCATCACTGACTCAATGGACATGAGTTTGAGCAAGCTCCAGGGGATGGTGAAGGACAAGGAAGCCTGGAGTGCTGCAGTCAGTGGGGTCACAAAGAATCAGACACAACTGAGGGACTGAACAACAAGTCATCAGCCAGCAGAACATGAGGATAATAGAGCAAGTCTCCAGTTCTTTCCATCTGTGATTGCTTCACTCTTACTTCTCCTGGGGCTGTTGCTATGAGGTTGACAATGGAAACACATGGCCGAGTTGGCTGAGTAAGTCAGAAGAAAGGTGGAACACAGAATTTTGCAATTTTTTGGTCAAAAAAAAAAAAAAAAAGGACATATGCCGTAGGCTGTTGCAGAAAATCCAGAGACCTGGCCTACATTTTAGTTTTAAAGTTCTTGGTAGATGATTAGTGAAAGACAGAGGGAAGATAGCTAGTTATGGTCAGGGTAGGACTCTCCTAAGGCCAGACAGGTGATGTGGTTATTAGCCTGAGGGATAAACTCCAGCATCTTGTGGGGAAGAAGTTAGAGGGCAGGAGCTCACCTAGCAAACTCTGACTAATGTTCTGGCATCTTGGAGATTTGCTGAGCTTGAGAGGGAGCAAAGGAAATACGTAGGTTCTTGTTCAGATTCTTGATTCACTGGCTGAGACATCCTAGCAAGTAGCTATTTATACAACACGAATAGCATTATCTTAATATCCATGAGGATTTAATGAGCTGACCTATGATCTCTAGAACTTATTCATCTTGCATAACTGAAACCTTGTGAATTTTAAATGGCAATTCTCCATTTTCCTCTTCCCTAAACTCTGGCTGTCACCATTTTACTCTTTGCTTCTATGAGTCTGACTATTTTAGGTACCTTATTTAAGTGGAATCGTGCAATGTCCGTCCTTCTGTGACTGGCTTATTTCACTGAGCATAATGTCTTTTGGGTCCATCAGTATTATCGTGTGTGGCAGGATTTCCTTCTTTTTAAAGGCTGAATAATATTCTTATATGAATATACCACATTTTCTTAACTTGCTCATTTGTCCAAGGGCATTTGGGTTGTTTCCACATCTTGGCTGTTGTGAATAATGATGCAGCTCATGTGGGAGTGCAGATACCTCTTTGAGATCTTGATTGCAATTCTTCTGGATAAATACCCAGAAGTGGAGCTGCTGGGTCCTGTGATAGTCACATGTAGTTTTTTGAGGAACCTCCATATTGTTTTCTATAGCAGCCGAACCACGTTCCTACCTCCTATATATGAGAGTTCACATATCTCTGCATCCTCACCAACATTTGTCTCTTGTCTTTTTGGTAATATCCATTTTAACAAGTGTGAGGTGATATCTTGTGGTGTTCTGTTGCACTTCCCAGATGATGAGTGATGCTGAACACCTTTTCATGTACCTAGTGACCGTTTCTATGTCTTTGGAGAAATGTCAAAGTCCTTTGCCCATGTTTCAATATTGATCTTTTTTTTTCTTCTGCTATTAAGTTGTAGGAGTTCCTTGTCTATTTTGGATATTAATACCTTATCAGTTATGTGGTTTGTGAGTATTTCCTCCCATTCCATCAGTGTCCTTTTCATACTGTTGCTTATTGCCTTAGCTGTGTTGAAGCTTTTTAGATTGACATAGACCTCCTTGTCTATTTTTGCTTTTGTTGCCTCTACATTTACCATTATATCCTAGAACAAAATATACCCATGTAAGACACTTACACTAGAGGGGGAAGAGACTGCCAGTTATATTATGACACATGGCTTTGTCATCACTTAACACATGGCTATTACTTTGCAAGTATTGCATTGGGGGTGTTCTCCCAACAAGAAATATTTGCTTCCTTGATAGCAAGGTCGTGCTTCTTTGCCATTTCCATGCATTCCTATGTATGTAATCACTTTTTGTTTGAATTCTGTATCAGATTGTAGTCCTTTTGAAGACATTGAAAATGGCAGTTAAACTCAACACATGGAGTTCCAACATGGAACGCAACTCAGCAGAAGGGTCAGCAGGGGTTAGCAGATGGGAGCAGCTGACCTCCAGAGGCAGAGCTGGCTGTGTCCCAGCTGCTGCCTGCAGCAGAGCCATGGGAAGATGCTGTCAACTGCAGTGTGCCTCCTGATTTCTGAAAATTTAAAATGTGAAAAAAGAGCATGCCCTTCTTTTATTCTCAGCGTTTTTTGTGAAAATAAACAGTTTGAAGCTTTCTTTAAGCAGTGGTGTAAGCTCCTGAGAACAGGGGCTCTGTGAGTATATTTGTGTTTCCTGAGTGCCTGGCATAGGGCTTTGCACTTAGTAAATGCTTCATAGACAGAATTAAAAAATGTGTGTGTATGGGCAACAATATTATAATCATCAGCCTTGTTAAGAGACTGGAACACAATTATTCCAGCCATTAAAAAGAAAGGATAGTTATGTAATGTGGTGGAGGTTCTAATTATTGCATGATGGCAATCATATTACAGGAAATAAATATATGAAATTAACATGTTGTATACCTTAAATGTATACAATGTTACATGTCAAGTATATTTCACTGAAAAAGAGAGAAATGTGTACGTGATTCTTCCCTCTCATAGGATTCTAAGGTTATCCACCATGAAATTTCCTTAAACAGCATTTTAAAATTTGATTTAATTTGCCAGAATCAGATTCACACATAATTTTTCAGTAACACATCAGATGTGTAATATAAGATACATCTGTGGTCTTTCTCTGGCTATGGAAGGGAAGAGCAGATCGAGGATTAGAAGATCAGAAGGAGGGAAAAAGCAAGAGATTAAGTTTATGCTCTGGCTGACCTCAACATTCGTCTTCTGTTACTTGTCTGTGCCGTCTGGTTTTTTTCTTAAAGAGAAATAGCAAGTCCGGGGGTTTTGTGGCAGCTGACTAGTGATCAGGAGACAGCGGCTGCAGTCTCCCTTTTCTGGTGTTCTGTCATGAAGAACAGTCTGCTACCCTAGAGGAAACCTGGTGATTTCTGACTTTCTGGGTTCTTTGATTTTCCTGGTCTTAGCTGTTTCAGAAATCAGAGGGTGGTGAGGGTGTGCCCCTGGCTTCTTAAGAGTAGGTTCAAAGATGGATGGGATAAAAAAATGCGAAGAATGAGACCAGGCTGCTGCTTTGATATTAATATTTCTGAGCCAGTGATTGGAGTCTCCTCTGCAAGGGTGGGGAAGTATGTCAGTATGTGGCCCCTTCTCGACTCTTTCTCCTAACCACCAGCCACAGGTCTGCCCCTGCCCCTCGGTGGGAGGTTTCCTGTGTGTCTGTGCTTCCCAGATGCCTTTGTCAGGAGGGCACAGGGCTGGCTTGCCTCTGAGGGTGGAGTCCCAAGAGCCAGTGGGACCTCACTGGTGAGACATCTACGTGTGTCCTGGAGTTTGTGGTTTCTGGGGCCCAGGAGGGATGGGGAGGCAGGCAGGAGCCCATGCTTCTGTTTCCTTCTTAGGAGCATCTCTTATTTCTCTTTAGTGCTCTGTCTGTCACAAGCGCTTTTCGTGGCTCAGTCTCTTGATTATCATGAATAAAAGCCCTGTTCTACTCTGGACCCTGGGTGCAGATCACCTAGGGGTCCAGCCTCCTTTCCAACTCTTTTCCCTATTTTGTAGCAGCCTTTCAAGGTGAATCTTCAAGGAGTTGCCTGTATTTCATGTCTATTATTTTACTTAGTCTTTTCCACTTATTGAACTTTATGATTTTTTTTTTTTTTTTGGTAAATATTTATTTATTTATTTTTGGCTGTGCTGAGTCTTCACCCCTGAGCAGGCTTTTCTTTAGTTGCAGTAAACAAGGGATCCTCTCTAGTTGGGGAGTGCAGGCTTCTCACTGTGGTGGCTTCTCTTGCTGCGGAGCACAGGCTCAATAGTTGGGGCTCACGGGCTTAGTTGCTGCAGGGCATGTGGGATCCTCTCGGATTAGGGATGGAACCTGTGTCTCCTGCGTTGGCAGGTGAATTCTCCACCACTGAGCCAGCAGGGAAGTCTACTTATTGATTCTTGTATATACTTTAGTTGGGCCTCTCCCTCCCTTCTACCAGTCTGCTCTTGTCAAGATTTTCAGTCACCTCCAAAGCCCAGTGGTCATCTGTTAGTCCTGTAAGCAGTGTGTGACACAGTTGCTTGAATGACTCGCTCCCTGGAAAATCTGATTTTTGATAGACTCCCAGAGCATCCAACGTGAACGGTTTTCTTCCCAGCTCACTGGCTGCTATCCTCTGCCTCCTTCGTTACTGTTTCTCATCTCCCTGACCTCTCAGTGCCCTGAGGCCAGCCCTCTGCCTTTTCTGTGTCTTTGAATACTCGCTGCCTCAGTGTTATCCAGTCCAATGCAACTCCCACCTTTTAATCTCTACCTTGGGCTTCTTCCCAGAACTTGGTTTTTTAACTGCTTCTCAAAGCACCCACCTGTTGTGTGTAAATAGGCAACTCAGTTCAGTTCAGTTCAGTCGCCCAGTCATGTCTGACTCTTTGAGACCCCATGAACTGCAGCATGCCAGGCCTCCCTGTCCATCGCCAACTCCCAGACTTTACCCAAACTCATGTCCATTGAGTCGGCGATGCCATCCAACCGTCTCATCCTCGGTTGTCCCCTTCTCCTCCCGCCTTCAGTCTTTCCCAGCATCAGGGTCTTGGGCAGTGAGTCAGCTCTTCACATCAGGTGGCCAAAGTATTGGAGCTTCAGCTTCAGCATCGGTCCTCCCAATGAATAGCCCATCCAACAATGAGCTCTTGATGTTGCCCTTCCCTCCCCCACCTGCTTCTCCACACAGCAAAGAGCACCTGCAGCCTCCCATTATCTCAGGCCAAAATCTTGGAGTCATGTCTGACCCTCTCTTCTTTTATCTCACCCAGTCCACTCCAGCAACAAATAATACACTCCTCTCTAAGTGTATTTAAATACACTCCTCTCTAAGTGTATTTAAAATCCATCTACTTCATAACACCCTGGGTGCCATCAGCAGCTTCAGGGTGCTGTCATCTCTGATCTGAGTTGTTGCAGGAGTGCCCAGCTGGCCCCTTGTTTTCTGCTCCTTTTCCCCTTTTATTCAGTTCTCAGTAACTCCTCTAGCAGTTGATGTTTAAACCTAACTCAAATCGCGTGTCATTCCTCCTCTTGAACTGGCCAGCATGTCCCATCTTAGAGCAAGGCCACAGCCTTTACTCAGGGCCGATGAGGTGCTGCCCACCTTCCCCTCAGGCTGCAGCTCTGGCTTTTCCTGTCTGCTCACTCAGCTGCTTCCTTGTGCTCGGACTTGCCAGGGACACTCCCACTCAGGGCCTCTCTGCCTGCATCCTTCCTTTCCCTTTAACTCTCTACCCTGAGTGTCTTGGGCTACTCAGGAAGCACTACTGATAAAGAACCCACCTGCCAATGCAGGAGATGTAAGAGATGTGGGTTTTCTCCTACACTGTTGGTGGGAATGCAGACTAGTACAGCCACTACAGAGAACAGCATGGAGATTCCTTAAAAAACTGGACATAGAACTGTCATACGACCCAGCAATCCCACTGCTGGGCATACACACCGAGGAAACCAGAATTGAAAGAGACACGTGTATCCCAGTGTTCACTGCAGCACTGTTTACAATAGCCAGGACATGGAAGCAACCTAGATGTCCATTGGCAGATGAATGGATAAGAAAGCTGTGGCACATATACACAATGGAATATTACTCAGCCATTAAAAAGAATGCAATTGAATCAGTTCCAATGAGGTGGATGAAACTGGAGCCTATTATACAGACTGAAGTAAGTCAGAAAGAAAAACATCAATACAGTATAATAACACATATATATGGAATGTAGATGGAGAAGGCAATGGCCACCCACTCCAGTACTCTTGCCTGGAAAATCTCATGGACAGAGGAGCTTGGTGGGCTGTAGTCCATGGGGTCGCAAAGAGTCGGACACGACTGAGCAACTTCACTTTCACTTTTCACTTTCATGCGTTGGAGAAGGAAATGGCAACCCACTCCAGTCTTCTTGCCTAGAGAATCCCAGGGATGGCGGAGCCTGGTGGGCTGCCATCTATGGGGTCACACAGAGTCGGACACGACTGAAGTGACTTAGCAGCATGGAATTTAGAAAGATGGTAACAACGACCCTATATGTGAGGCAGCTAAAGAGACACAGAGATAAAGAACAGACTTTTGGACTCTGTAGGAGAAGGCCAAATTCAGACTTAAATTGAAGAAAGTTACTAGACCATTCAGGTATGACCTAAATCAAATCCTTTATGATTATACAGTGGAAGTGAGAAATAGGTTTAAGGGACTAGATCTGATAGATAGAGTGCCTGATGAACTATGGATGGAGGTTCATGACATTGTACAGGAGACAGGGATCAAGACCATGCCCATGAAAAAGAAATGCAAAAAAGCAAAATGGCTGTCTGGGGAGGCCTTACAAATAGCTGTGAAAAGAAGAGAAGCAAAAAGCAAAGGAGAAAAGGAAACATATAAGCATCTGAATGCAGAGTTCCAAAGAATAGCAAGAAGAGATAAGAAAGCCTCCCTCAGCTATCAGTGCAAAGAAATAGAGGAAAACAACAGAAAGGGAAAGACTAGAGATCTCTTCAAGAAAATTAGAGATACCAAGGGAACATTTCATGCAAAGATGGGCTCGATAAAGGACAGAAATGGTATGGACCTAACAGAAGTAGACAATATTAAGAAGAGGTGGCAAGAATACACAGAAGAACTGTACAAAAAACATCTTCACGACCAAGATAATCAAGATGGTGTGATCACTCACCTAAAGCCAGACATCCTGGAATGTGAAGTCAAGTGGACCTTAGAAAGCATCACTATGAACAAAGCTAGTGGAGGTGATGGAATTCCAGTTGAGCTCTTTCAAATCCTAAAAGCTGATGTTGTGAAAGTGCTGCACTCAATATGCCAGCAAATTTGGAAAACTCATCAGTGGCCACAGGACTGGAAAAGGTCAGTTTTCATTCCAATCCCAAAGAAAGGCAATGCCAAAGAATGCTCAAACTACCACACAATTGCACTCATCTCACACGCTAGTAAAATAATGCTCAAAATTCTCCAAGCCAGGCTTCAGTAATACGTGAATTGTGAACTTCCAGATGTTCAAGCTCGATTTAGAAAAGGCAGTGGAACCAGAGATCAAATTGCCAATATGCGCTGGATCATCGAAACAGCAAGAGTTCCAGAAAAACATCTATTTTTGCTTTATTGATTATGCCAAAGCCTTTGACTGTGTGGATCACAATAAACTGTGGAACATTCTTCAAGAGATGGGAATACCAGACCACCTGACCTGCCTCTTGAGAAACCTGTATGCAGGTCTGGAAGCAACAGTTAGAACTGGACATGGAACAACAGACTGGTTCCAAATAGGAAAAGGAGTACATCAAGGCTGTATGTTGTCACCCTGCTTATTTAACTTCTATGCAGAGTACATCATGAGAAATGCTGGGCTGGAAGAAGCACAAGCTGGAATCAAGATTGCTGGGAGAAATATCAATAACCTCAGATATGCAGATGACACCACCCTTATGGCAGAAAGTGAAGAGGAACTCAAAAGCCTCTTGACGAAAGTGAAAGTGGAGAGAGAAAAAGTTGGCTTAAAGCTCAACATTCAGAAAACGAAGATCATGGCATCTGGTCCCATCACTTCATGGGAAATAGATGGGGAAACAGTGGAAACAGTGTCAGACTTTATTTTTCTGGGCTCCAAAATCACTGCAGATGGTGACTGCAGCCATGAAATTAAGACGCTTTCTCCTTGGAAGAAAAGTTTTGACCAGCCTAGATAGCATATTGAAAAGCAGAGATATTACTTTGCCAACAAAGGTCCGTCAAGTCAAGGCTATGGTTTTTCCAGTGGTCATGTATAGATGTGAGAGTTGGACTGTGAAGAAGGCTGAGCGCTGAAGAATTGATGCTTTTGAACTGTGGTGTTGGAGAAGACTCTTCAGAGTCCCTTGGACTGCAAGGAGATCCAACCAGTCCATTCTGAAGGAGATCAGCCCTGGGATTTCTTTGGAGGGACTGATCCTAAAGCTGAAACTCCAGTACTTTGGCCACCTCATGCGAAGAGTTGACTCATTGGAAAAGACTCTGATGCTGGGAGGGATTGGGGGCAGGAGGAGAAGGGGACGACAGAGGATGAGATGGCTGGATAGCATCACCGACTCGATGGACGTGAGTCTCAGTGAACTCCAGGAGTTGGTGATGGACAGGGAGGCCTGGTGTGCTGCGGTTCATGGGGCCGAAAAGAGTTGGACATGACTGAGCGACTGAACTGAACTGAACTGAGGAGAAGGCGAGGGTGGGATAATTTGAGAGAATAGCATTGAGTGTATGGTGTATATTACCATATGTGAAATAGATCACCAGTCCAAGTTTGATGCATGAGACAGGGCATTCAAAGCCAGTGCACTGGGATGGCCCAGAGGGATGGGATGGGGAGGGAGCGGGGAGAGGGGGTCAGAATTGGGAGCACATGTACACCCGTGGCAGATTCATGTCAGTGTGGCAAAACCAGTACAGTACTGTAATTAGCTTCCAATGAAAATAAATAAATTAATTAAAAAAAAATGCAACACACACACACACAAAGAGATGTGGATTTTGACAGGAGAGCCTGGCAGGCTGATGGTCCATAGGGTCATAAAGAGTCAGACACAACTGAAGCAACTTAGCTCACATGCATGCACCTGAGTATCTACACCCCTGCCTCTGCCTCATCAGCTCTTGATTCAGGTGATTCACCTTCTCACAGAGGTCTTCCTCAACCACCCCGTTTTAAACATGTAAATCTTCCCTCAGTAACATCCCCCAGCCCCCTCCCACATTTTATTTTTTCCCATAGAATGTATCATGTCTAACATACCTTTTGTGTCTTTATTTTATCTTTGTAGTCTTCTTCTCTCTGCTACATGAAACTCCATGAAGGTTGAGATTTTCCTCAGCTTTGTTCCCTGATGTCTGAATGGTGCTCATCCGACAGAGTCTTTGATGCTTTTTGAATGAATTGATGTGAATTGATATAAACAAACAGATATACTGGGGCGTGTCTTAGCTCAGACTGCTATAACAAAATACCATAGGCCGTGTGACTTAAACATTTATTTCTCCAAGTTCTGGAGGCTAGGAAGTCCAAGATCATGGTGGCAGCAGATTTGGTTCCTTCTGGCTTGCTGCTGGCCAGTTTTTTGCCGTGTCATCACATGGTGGAAAGAGAGAGAGAGATAGAGGCAAGGACAGAGGAAGAGAGGGAGGGAGGGAAAGAGAGAGAGAGAGGAAGAATGGACATGAGTGAGCTACCATCTCTCTTCCTCTTCTTACCGGGACACTAATCCCATCCTGGGGGGGCCCACCCTCATGACCTCATAAAACCCTAATTACCTCCCCAAAGACACCACCACCACCTTGGGGTTAGGGCTTCAACATCACCTTTCTGGGGGCACAACAGGTGGAGTGGTTTAGGTCATGCCCAGCTGAGTCAGGGCTGAGAGGAGGTAAGTACAGAGTTGAGAGTGGTGTGTTCTGATGAGAACAGAGATCCCTGAAGAAGAGGGGTGAGTCCAAGGTGTGTGGGTCTTAACCTGGGGTCTTATTGGGTGCTCTCTGGATGGTCTTGACTAAGTATTGAAGTTTTCTTTTGTATAAAGAGGGGGACCCTTTGAAGAGGGAGATGCTCATTCTTTTGGAAAAGAGGTGAAGACGGAACTTTTATCTTTTAGCTTGCTCTGGCGTGATGAGCCATGTTTCAGACAGAGGGGGCTGGTTCTTCTGGGTGGGGCCCGGACTCTTCAGCCCACTCTAGCTCCTTTACCTGCCTTGCTAGGGAGTGTTCTTTCTCACTGATGTGGCTGACAGTGTGGCTTCTTGGAAGCTTCTTGTCTGTATGAAACAAGCTTTCATAATCTGTTATTATGAAAGCATAATAAAAAATTAAAAACTGAGACATTACTTTGCTGACAGAGGTCCATCTAGTGAAAGCTGTGGTTTTTCCAGTAGTCATGTATGGATGTAAAAGTTGGACCATTAAGAAAGCTGAGTGCTGAAGAATTGATGCTTTTGAACTATGGTGTTGGAGAAGACTCTTGAGAGTCCCTTGGACTGCAAGGAGATCCAACCAGTCCATTCTAAAGGAAATCAGTCCTGAATATTCTTTGGAAGGACTGATGCTGAAGCTGAAGCTCCAATACTTTGGCCACCTGATGTGAAGAACTGACTCCTTGGAAAAGACCCTGATTCTGGGAAAGATTGAGGGCTGGAGGAGAAGGGGATGACAGAGGACAAGATGGTCGGGTGGCATCACTGACTCAATGGACATGAGTTTGAGCAAGCTCTGGGAGTTGGTGATGACAGGGAGGCCTGGCGTGCTGCAGTCCATGGGGTCACAAGGAGTCAGACATGACTGAGCAACTGGACTGAACTGAACTGAATCCTTTGCACTCAAGATTCTTAGAGGGCAGACACTTAAGCTGAAGTAATTTGGGATTTAATATGTAAATGTCTTGAGAAATCTTTTTGTGTGATTTATGACTTCTAGATGTGAGCATAGATAAAACCCTAATATGTTTGTAAACATCATCCTCTTAAGACCACTTGACTCTTTGGACTGATTGGTTAGTCTGGGTGGGGAGGAAATATTGTTCATTTACAGATGACAGAGTCGATAAATTCCCAGCACACTTCCCAAAACTAAAGTAGTTATGTGGGATGGGAATTCTACTCCAGGACCATCGTTTACTCTAATTAGGTCACTTCATATCTGATGAACTATTAATACATTATTTCCTGCTTTTGGTTCTGAATGTTGCTAGGTTATTTCTTAGGAAGCCAGATTCGTGTGACAGCTTTGGTATCGTGCATTTTGGATGTTTTATTAATAAACGAGTGGACTTTTCCCTGATTGTGAAATAACACTCGGTCATTGAAAAGAATTTGGAAAATGAAATTTTAATGTTGCTATGCTGTGATAGTGTGTTAATATTTTGGGTAGATTTTTGGTAGATAGAACAAATGACTGTCGTTTAGCTTGTTAGTCTTTGCCCATTTAATATTCTGTAATGAATATTTTTATGATACTGTAGATGTTCTTCAAAACTTAATTTTAGATGTGAAGGGTGTGTTTCCCACAAACATGAGCTCAGGCATTTTGCTCTTATGTAAGAAGACTTGTAGCTGCCCTCAAGCTATAACACAGCAGCTGTTTTATAGGCTCTTATCCTGTGCTGTGTAGTGTTTGGCTGTGATACAGGAGAAGACAGTCCCCATTCTCAAAGGGCATGAAGTCTACGGCCTTACTTGTTAACACAGGGAAGTTTCTTGCTAGTCTAGAAATACATTAAAATAAAGGCTTGCTGCGCTGAACCGGGCTCTGCTGTGTCCACACAGCTGAGGGATGCTCCCTGCAGAGCCTCCCAAGTGGACCTTGGCACACCTGGCCGCCTGGCTCCTTTTGCTGCCTTTAGTACCTCTTCCTTCTTGCCATACACCCTCTCCCCAAAGGCCCACCAAAGCCAGTTGCTTTTAAACAGCACCACCAGGACATTCATCTAAGCCCCTAAAATGTCTCCAGTGCTGCAGGAGAGCTCAGGACTTCATGAAGAAAAGTAGGTCTTTCTGAAAGAGACTGTACACTTAGGTGATGGTAGATGAAGTGAACTCCAAGATGTTCTTTTACTGTTTGCACTTTCTCAGATTTTTTTTTGAGGGGGGGGGGGGTTGGTGGGCCAGAGACTTATTTTGCATCGTTTGTTATTTGCTGAAAGAACAGACTTGTAATTTGAAGACGCAAGGTAAAGCAATGGTAGAAACAGAAGCATGAGATCAAGTGATGGGTTAAAGTGCCAGCGCTCTGATCCTTCGTGTAATTCTCCCTTTGATTGTTCTCACTTGAAAGAATGCCTTTTCCTTCCCATTGTCGAGCACTACCTGCTGTCAGTCGGAGAGGGAGGAAGTCGAGCAGCTTGTCAGAGCCTTTCTGAGCCGCCTTCATATGGTTCGCAGAGACAGAGCTGGGTTTTCATTTCTTCTTTCATTCAACAGGAGTCCCTTTCATGTTTGCAAATTGAAAACGCGTGTTTTGCAGTGTGGGGCGAGGATGTGTGTGCCCTCTGGCACACCTGTTTCTCATTTCCTGACTTGAAAGCGCAACCCATCAAAAGGAGCAGAAAAACAATTTCTTTCTGACACGCTGCTCTGTGTTCCCTACTGGACCGAAGGCCTTCGCAGCTTTGCCATCTTGGTTCCCTCTGTAGAAGGTTCTCGTTAGAGGCAGAGTTCACTCGATGCCGGCAGCACCTTTTATAGCACAGGGCCGTTTGGGGTATGATTTTGTTATGGTGGTGGTGGTGTTCTTTTGCTGCACAGGAAATTTACTTGAACTAAGATTGATTTTAAAAAATACACAGAGAGGTCTTAAACATTTTTAAATATTAAATTTAGCTGGGCAGCATCTTACGTTGGAAGCATCTATGTAAGCCGACCAGTGAACCAGTTGGCCAGGAAAAGGGCTTGGTGGAGCATACAAATGTTTAAATTCCAGAGCACTGTTTAACATAAATCAAATATTTCCAAAGCATTACTTCAGATTTGTGTGTACTTTAAAGTCTTGCCAGCTTAAATGACTGTGAGGCACAATATGTTGACTTTGAGTTTGTAAATTGATAATTTGTTGCTATGAAGGTTGTACATGGTATAACTCATCACTTTCTGAAGGTACATAGTATGTCTGATGTTGCAAGCTGTTACGTTTGAAAAAAAAATGATGCTCAGGAATTCAGGCCTTGAGCTCTCAGATGCTTGGAACTTTGGTTCCTCTTAAGGTTTCCCTGGATATTTTCAGAGTAAGGCACATGGTTCTTTAGACCCAAACTTGGTTTAGGTTTTCTACTTCTGAGAGTCATTTGGGATAATAATTTTAATGATGTATCTTCAGAAACAGTTTCTCAGGATCTTTTTTTTTTAACACTCATTCTTCCCACAGTTTAGCATGTATGAATCACCTGTTAAAATCCAGAGTATGGGACTTCCTTGGTGGTCCGGTGGTTAAGAACCAGGGAAACAAGGATCCCACGTGCCACGCAGCATGACCAAAAGGAAAATGCAGATTACGATCCAGTGGGTCTGGGAGAGGCCTGTGAGTCTGCGTTTTTCTTATGCTCCCAGGTGGTACCAGTCCTGCGGTCCATTTTGATGGACAAAGTGGTGCTGTTCCCAGCTGTGCCTTGCCTGTAACACTCATCCCATACACTTTATGTCTCATCACGTTTTAGTGGTTCTAAAGCTAAGGCAATGTGGTGGATATCCTTGACCTTTGGTATCTCTGAGAGCTTTAACTGATCGTCAGCACATGACCATATGGACCTGCATGGATAGGCACCACTGAGGAGGGATTATAGGGCTGGCAGAAATGATATTTATGTTTTCTGACTCATCTGGGATACTCCTAACCTTGATACAAATTAACTAAGGTTCTTGTTGCAAGCAGAGGTGGATAAAACAACCCGCCAGCTCTAAAAGGTGTGGCTAGAGGGGTTAGATGGAGAAGAAAATGGCAGCCCACTCCTGTATTCTTGCCTGGATAATCCCAGGGACAGAGCAGCCTGGTGTGCTGCCATCTATGGGGTCACACAGAGTCAGACGCGACTGAGGTGACTTAGCATGCATGCATGCATGGGAGAAGGAAATGGCAACCCACTCCAGTGTTCTTGCCTGGAGAGTCCCAGGGCCGGGGGAGCCTGGTGTGCTGCCATCTATGGGGTCGCACAGAGTCAGACGCGACTGAGGTGACTTAGCAGCAGCAGCAGCAAAGAGGTTAGAAAGATATAATCCTTAAACAGATGTATTTCAGTTTAACCAGCTCTGTCCATGGTGGCTGGTTAATTTGGGCCAAAAGGTTTATTGGTGAATCATGGAGAAAAAAGTGGAGACACTTAAGTGTAAAATGCAGGAACTGTTGTTTGTGTTTTTATTAGCTTGCTTTTATATACATGTCTTGGTCCTCGTTACTGCATAACAGCATGATTCAGCCTACAGTATAACACATCATGACTGAAGGATACCTTACATTTTAATTTTCAGAATATTTTTATTCGTATCAAGAAAGAGTACATTTGTTCACTGTATTTGTCTTTGGCTTTGATGAAAAATTTTTTTTACAAGCATTGGCTAGTAGAAAACATGGATAATCATTTTTTAAAATCTGAGTTAGACAGAAAGGAATTAGAGATTTTTTTTTTACATTCCTCATTGGCATTTCAGGTCTCTTGACTGGAAGAGAAGGTGTGCTCTGAAGGTGGTTGGGATGTCATGGGCTTGGAAATCAGACTTGGGTTGGAATCATAATGGAGGGAGCAGGTTGGAAGGGTGTGTCTACCTGTTCCCACCAGGACTGGAGCATCTTTCTTTATGGAGGAGAGACGTACAGATATGTTAATTGCCATGGATGTTATCACTTTGTATCAGTGCCCCTCCTGCTACTCGGGATTCAGTGTTGTATGTTTTGTAATACTGTTTTCTGCATCTATTTCTCTATATTCTAGCCTCACGTGACAGTGCTTTCCTGGTTCTTCATAATTTCCTGGTAAATTATATGTGTTGTAATCTATCATAATAGTCACTGTTTACTAATATTGATGATAGAACATTCTGCTAGGATGATGTGATGGTGTGTTCCTGGAAATACGGAATATTTGCCCCATGTCACTAAGACAGATAGTAAAATTTATGTCAGAGGACAGTAACGATTTAAGATTTACTGAAATTTCTTTTATCTGACTTCTTCCTTATCCTTGAAGTTTAGATGTGCCTCTGCTTTACTTGTTAGGCTTTCTTTCGAATGTTAGCGTAAATTTGGTAGGATATAGAGATATAATATTCTTTTTTTTTTTTTTTGGCTCTGGTCTCTCTCCAAAACCATTAGCTTTTATTAAAGGGTTGGAGCCTACATATTTAATTTCACAGGCATACATATTGATTTGTACTTGAATACAGTTTTAATATGCATTAATAGTAGTTCAAAATATGTAAGTAATTTTTTATGTAATATCTACTGTAGAAGACTTCATAGTCTTATATAAAGTAAAAAAGGATCATAGGCAAGAAGCATTACACTCTACCCATGTTATTGTCATAACCCATCTTCCTATTTGGAGGATAATTGCTTTTCAGTGTTGTGTTGGTTTCTGCTGTACAACAATGTGAATCAGCAACAAGTATACATATGTCCCCTCCCTCTTGAGAGATGCAATATTAATGGAAATATTTTTCCATATATTTGTCTTACATGTTTTCATTCATCTGAGTTGTCTTAGTAGTTTTGATTTCATTTCACATCTTAGTAAGAGTTCCTTCTTTGGAGCCTTTCACCTTAGTGTTATAGCCTGTTTATACCTGGAATAAGCATACGCACAGCAGACTTGAGTTTCTGTATGGCCCTGGGCTTTCCTCAGAACAACTTTGATAGGTTAAACCCTGCCCCTGTCATCAAATTCATGGATATTTTTCAGAACTCACTATGTGCTTTGCAGAGGTAAGTTTTATTTTGATCTTCTTCATGTCTGGGGCAACTCTCCTTAGCAAGTCCTAGATATCATCACTTACTTCATTTCTTTATATCTGTCATTGTAATATAAGCAATTTAGCACAATATCGTGAAAAAAAGAGTGCACATTTCTATTTCTGCTCCTACCTGGAGCTACTGTGGCTCAGATCATGAGCTTCTTATTGCAAAATTCAGGCTGAAATTGAAGAAAGAAGGATATTCAAGGGATTAGATGGGGCTGACAGTACCTGAAGAACTGTGGATGGAGGTTTTACAAGAGTAACTAACCAAAACCATCCCAAAGATAAAGAAATACAAGAAGGCAAAGTAGTTGTCTGAGGAAGCTTTACAAATAACTGAGAAAAGAAGATAAGCAAAAGGAAAGGTTGAAAGGGAAAGATATTCCCAACTGAACGCAGAGTTCCAGAGAATAGCAAGAAGTGATAAGAAGGCCTTCTTAAATAAACAATGCAAAGAAAGAGAGAAAAGCAATAGAATGGAAAAGACTAGAGATCTCGTCAAGAAAATTGGAGATATCAAGGGAACATTTCATGGAAGGATGGGTATGATAAAGGACAGAGACAATAAAGACCTAACAATAGCAGAAGAAATTACGAAGAGGTGGCAAGAATAACTTGTTTGTATAGAACTATATAAAAAAGGTCTTAATGACCCAAATAACCATGATGGTGTAGACACTCACCTAGAGCTAGACATCCTGGACTGCGAAGTCAAGTAGGAAGCATCACTACGAACAAAGCTACTAGAGGTGATGGAATTCCATTTGAGCTATTTCAAATACTGAAAGATGATGCTGTGAAAGTGCTGCACTCAATATTCCAGCAAATATGGAAAACTCAGCAGTGGCCACAGGACTGGAAAAGGTCAGTTTTCATTCCAATCCCAAAGAAAGGCAATGCCAAAGAATGCTCAAACTACTGCATACTTGCACTTATCTCACACGCTAGTAAAGTAATGCTCAAAATTCTCCAAGCCAGGCTTCAGCAATACGTGAACCATGAACTTCCAGATGTTCAAGCTGGTTTTAGAAAAGGCAGTGGAACCAGAGATCAAATTGCCAACATCCGCTGGATCATCGAAAAAGCAAGAGAATTCCAGAAAAACATCTATTTTCTGCTTTATTGACTGTGCCAAAGCCTTTGACTGTATGGATCACAATAAACTGTGGAACATTCTGAAAGAGATGGGAATACCAGACCACCTGACCTGCCTCTTGAGAAACCTGTATGCAGGTCAGGAACCAACGGTTAGAACTGGACGTGGAACAGCCGACTGGTTCCAAATAGGAAAAGGAGTACTGTATATTGACTGTATATTGTCACCCTGCTTATTTAACTTCTATGCAGAGTACATCATGAGAAATGCTGGGCTGGATGAAGCACAAGCTGGAATCAAGATTGCTGGGAGAAATATAAATAACCTCAGATATGCAGATGATACCACCCTTATGGCAGAAAGTGAAGAAGAACTAAAGAGCCTCTTGATGAAAGTGAAAGAGGAGAGTGAAAAAGTTGGCTTAAAGCTCAACATTCAGAAAACTAAGATCGTGGCATCCAGTCCCATCACTTCATGGCAAATAGATGGGAAACAGTGGAAACAGTGTCAGACTTTATTTTTTGGGGCTCCAAAATCACTGCAGATGGTGATTGCAGCCATGAAATTCAAAGATGCTTACTCCTTGAAAGGAAAGTTATAACCAACCTAGACAGCATATTAAAAAGCAGAGACATTACTTTGCCAATAAAGGTCCGTCTAGTGAAGGCTATGGTTTTTCCAGTGGTCATGTATGGATGTGAGAGTTGGACTGTGAAGAAAGCTGAGCACCGAAGAATTGATGCTTTTGAACTGTGGTGTTGGAGAAGACTCTTGAGAGTCCCTTGGACTGCAAGGAGATCCAACCAGTCCATCCTAAAGGAGATCAGTCCTGGGTGTTCATTGGAAGGACTGATGTTGAGGCTGAAACTCCAATACTTTGGCCACCTCATGCGAAGAGCTGACTCGTTGGAAAAGACAATGATGCTGGGAGGGATAGAGGGCAGGAGGAGAAGGGGACGACAGAGTATGAGATGATTGGATGGCATCATCGACTCGATGGACATGGATTTGGGTGGACTCCGGGAGTTGGTGATGGACAGGGAGGTCTGGTGTGCTGCAGTTCATGGCATCACAAAGAGTCGGACATGACTGAGCGACTAAACCGAAACTGAACTGAATGCTGTGAAAGTGCTGCACTCAATATGTCAGTAAATTTGGAAAACTTAGCAGTAGCCGCAGGACTGAAAAAGGTCAGTTTTCATTCCAATCCCAAAGAAAGGCAATGCCAAAGAATGTCCAAACTAATGTACAATTGTACTCCTCTCACACACTAGCAAAGTAATGCTCAAAATTCTCAAAGTGAGACTTCAACAGTACATGAACTGTGAACTTCCAGATGTTCAAGCTGGATTTAGAAAAGGCAGAGGAACCAGAGATCAAATTGCCAACATCTATTGGATCATCAAAAAAAGCAAGAGACTACTAGAAAAACATCTGCTTCTTTTTTATTGATTGGTTCCAAATTGGGAAAGGAGTGCATCAGGGCTGTATATTGTTACCCTGCTTATTTAACTTATTTTCGGAGCACATCATGTGTATGCCAGGCTGTATGAACCACAAGCTGGAATCAAGATTGCCAGGAGAAATATCAATGACCTCAGTATGCATATGATACCACTATAGTGGCACAAAGTGAAGAGGAGCAAAGAGCCTCTTGATGAGGGTGAAAGGGAGAGTGAAAAAGTTGGCTTAAAATTCAACATTCAAAAAGCTAAGATTATGGCATCTGTTTCCATCACTTCATGGCAAGTAGGTGGGGAAAACATGGAAACAGTGACAGATTTTATTTCTTGGGCTCCAAAATCACTGCAGATGATGACCACTGCCATGAAATTAAGACACTTGCTCCTAGGAAGGAAAGCTATGACAAAACCTAGACAAATTCTTGAAAAGCAGAGACATCACTTTGTGACAAAAGTCTGTTTAGTCAAAGCTGTGGTTTTTCTAGTAGCCAGGTACGGATGTGAGAGTTGGACCATAAAGAAGGTTGAGCGAGTGAGTGAGTGAAGTCAGTCAGTCGCGTCTGACTCTTTGTGACACTATGGACTGTAGCCTACCAGGCTCCTCTGTCCGTGGGATTTTCCAGGCAAGAGTACTGGAGTGGGTTGCCAAATTTTATTCCCCAGAAAGGTTGAGCACCAAAGAATTGATGTCTTCAAACTGTGGTGCTGGAGAAGACTCTTGAGAGTACCTTGGACTGCAAAGAGATCAAACCAGTCAATCGTAGAGGAAATCAGTCCTGAATATTCATTGGAAGGACTGATGATGAAGCTGAAGCTCCAATACTTTGGCCACCTGATGTGAAGAGCCAACTCACTGGAAAAGACCCTGATGCTGGGAAAGATCAAAAGCAGAAAGAGAAGAGGGTGATAGAGGATGAGATGGTTGGATGGCATCACTGACTCAGTGGACATGAGTTGAGCAAACTCCAGGTGATAGTGAAGGACAGGGAAGCCTGGAGTGCTTCAGTCCCTGGGGTTGCAAAGATTTCGACATGACTGAGTGGCTGAACAACAACAGATGACTGGAGCAGCATGAACGAAATCAGGATTCTGTTAGCACAGAAGGAAATCACAGTTGTGTGGGTTAATGCCAGGATCCGGCCTCTTGATATCAACTGATACTTGATATCATTTGGTGATTATCAATAAGGATGATAACAGCAGCTATCATCTGTTGAGCACTTGCTATGATCAGGCACTGTGCTAAGTGCTTTGTACATAATGATTACAATTTTCAAATGAGAAAACTGAGGTTCAGAAAAGTCAAGCAGTGCCTGAGTGCTGAAAGAATCTAAACAGTCTTTACTTAGTGACAGTAGAGAAATGTGAAAAAAGAGCGGGGCCAAACTGAAATATAATCATCCACTGTCCTACTAGAAATGGTGAGGTGTAGGTGTTTAGAGAGTTAAAAATGTATACTTATCACTTAAATCTGTCCTTACCAGAGCCATGCCTCTTGCCATTATTTTTGGCTAACAAAAATTTGGCTGTGGAAATAGATGTTTTTGTTTTGAAAAATCAAATGCAGTAGATTAAAAAAAAAAAAAACACCACACCACCACAGAGTTTTGTTTATGTCTTCATTTCACTCAAATTGAATAGATGAAATGGGATCTGGCTGTTTCATATTGTTTATGTTCTGCTTTGCTTCTTGGTTCTGGGGCAGGATTCCTGGTTCTGCTTGAATTTGTTTCCTTCTCAAATATCATTTACAAGATGATTGTGGAAATTAATAAAGAGAAAGTATTTCTGTGCAGTAAGCACTGTATTTGTCCTACTGTGACATAATACAATGCTATTTTATTAGCATTATAAAATACCTTTCAGTGTGTGTTCCCTGAACCTCAGTCTACTTTGTTCTTTTTTAGTCCAGAGGGAAGGAAAGTGATTTACATAAGTAACCACTGTAATATTTTAAATGAAGGGTCATGTAAGGGTCTCACTTCTTTTCATTTCATTTAATATAAGGGCAAAGTGTATGCTTGATCTATGTTTCATTTATGTGTAATAAAAGAGCCTACGTGAATAAAGTACATGAAATCAAGGTGAAGTTGGTTTTACTCAGTGAAACTATTATATAAATGGCAGAGATGTGTGTGTGTGTGGCGGGGGGGGGGGGGGGGGGCGTGCATGTGCATCAACAGAGATTATTGCACAGAGGACTGGGGAGTGATGTTATGTCCTCTGATGGATTGTTGTTCAGTCGCTAAGTCATGTCTGACTCTGCAACCCATGGACTACAGCACGCCAGGCTTCCCTGTCCTTCACTGTCTCCTGTAGTCGGTGATGCTGTCCAACCACCTCACCCTCTGTCATCCTGTTCTGTTGCCCTCAGTATTTCCCAGCATCAGGGTCTTTTCCAGTGAGTCTGCTCTTCACATCAGGTGGCCAAAGTACTGGAGCTTCAACTTCAGCATCAGTCCTTCTAATGAATATTCAGGAATGATTTCCTTTAGGATCAACTGGTTTGATCTTATCTCCTTGCACTCCAAGGGACTCTCAAGAGTCTTCTCCAACACCACAGTTCGAAAGCATCAGTTCTCTGGTTCTCAGCCTTCTTTATGGTCCAACTCTTACATCCATACATGACTACTGGAAAAACCATAGCTTTGACTAGACAGACCTTTGTCAGTAAAATGCCGTCTCTGCTTTTTAATACGCTGTCTAGGTTTGTCATAGCTTTTATTTTATTTTTTTTTGTCATAGCTTTTCTTCCAAGGAATAGCTGTCTTTTAATTTCATGTCTGTAGTCACTGTTGACAGTGATTTTGGAGTCCAGGAAGATAAAATCTGTCCCTATTTCCACTTTTTCCGCATCTATTTGCCAAGAAGTGATTAAGCTAGCTTTTTCACTCTCCTCTTTCACCTTCATCAAGAGGTTCTTTAGTTCCTTTCCATTTTCTGCCATTAGGTTAGTATCATCTGCATATCTGAAGTTATTGATATTTCTCCTGGAAATCTTGATTCCATCTTTTAATTCATCCAGCCCAGCATATCGCATGATGTACTCTGCATAAGTTAAATAAACAGGGTGATGATAAGCTTTGATGTACTCCTTTCCTGATTCTGAACCAGTCCATTATTCCATGTCTTGTTCTGACTGTTGCTTCTCAACCTGAACAGGTTTCTCCAGAGGCAGATATGGTGGTCTGGTATCCCCGTCTCTTTAAGAATTTTCCAGTTTGTTCTGATGGGTAGCTTCTGATTTTCATTTCAGCCATCATATAGAATATTCGGTCCTTAATTAGGTGAGGTTACTCAGTCTGAACTAGCAGTCTGTAGTTGTTTAGCTGCCTATTTGCTGCTTAACAAATCACCCCCAAATTTTGTGACTTAGAAGAATAATCCTCTTCTTATGATTGTATGTGTTAACTAGATCTCAAGTGGATCACCCTTTTGCTGGTTTGGTTGGGGGTTCTCGTGTGGGTAGAGTTAGATGGTGGTTTACCAAGGTGTCCATGGTGGCTTCCTCACGTGGCTGGTGCCCAGGCGGGCACAGCCAGAATGATGGGCTCAGCTGGTATGCCCAGGTGCTTTGGCTCTGCTGTCTGCCCATGTCGTATTAGGACTAATTCTGGTCTAACATGGCCTCTTCCACAAGGCAGCTGGATTCTTACATGGTTGCTCAGGACACTCAAAGTGCAAAAGCTATCAGTCCTCTTTATGGTTTAGGCCTGGAACTTGCATTGCATTAGGTAAAGTTAATTACAGGGTCACAATCCAGATTCATTGTGTAAGGGGATTACGTACGGGTATGAATCCTGGGCGGCTTTGTTCATTGGTAGCCATCTTTGAAGATTAGCTACCTTAGTAACTTTTTTTTTTAGTAACCATTCTTCTTTTGAGAACATAAAAACTATAGACCTTCTCCCTGGAAGCATGCTTGTGACTACAGTTACCTGCATAAGTATACATACAATTCTAGAAAAATTGCATGGAATTCCTAGTTGGAGACTCCATAATGTCCATGTAAGTACCCCTAGTTTAACTTATAAAGTTTAGGAATTCACTAACTTCTAAGCTAGTGATCTAAATAGTAACTTAATTATATTAAATAGCTTCATATAATAAAATTCTATTCTGTGGTTGCTTTAGTCTCTTAGAATGACCAATGAGTTGTTAATTCCTGTTTTTTATTGTTTGCTTTTTGCTGTTTTAAAAACAGTGATTTTCTTGTGTTTAACAGTTGTATACTTGTGTATTTCCTTACCAAAATTCCTAGAAATACTCCTTAAGACTCAAAAGGATTGATTATTTTTAAGGATATTGGTGGGTATTGACTAATTGTATCTTTTCTTATTAAGAACTAAGTTTTTTAAAATGGCAATATTGGCTACATATAAAATACTATATTACATAAGTAAGTTATGAAACAAAATGAAATTAAATTCATTGAACTTATCATTAGGTTACAAATGAACGTTAGTAATAGTATCCATGTCTACTCTTTCCCAAACCCCTGCCTGTCCTCCAGAAGTAAAACTATTATCCTGAATTCTGTGTATCATTTTTTAGCTTAAGAAAAGTTTAATCACACATGTGTATACATCTCTAACCAGTATATTATTTGGTTTTATGATTTTTATTGAGCCATAGGAATATGGTGTTATGTGATATACCGTCCTCTGTGACTTGCTTTTTTCACTAAATATTATGTTTCCATAGTATTTGTTCATATAGTTGTTCTATAAAATAAAAATATATTTTAACTTTTAACACTTTGTATGTTGACAAACTGGTACTTTTATTGTTATAAAATATTCTTTATCTCTAGATAATCTTTGTTTTGGTGTTTACTTTGCTTAACATTAATATAGTCAAATCAGCTTTCTTACACTTACTGCTTGTCTGGTATATTATGTTCCATGTAATACTATGTTTACTATTAGCCTATCATGTCTTTATATTAATGTATGTTTCTTATAAACAAGCTGGGTCAATACCCTTTTAAAGTTAATCCACATTGATAATCTGAGCCTTTTACATATAGAGTGCTTAGTCCATTTACACTTAATGTAATTATAGATATGCTTGGACTAAATCTACCATCCTGCTTTTTGTTTTCTATTTGCTCTTTGGTTTCTCTGTTCTTCTTTTCCTATATCCTTTGGTTTGATTATTTTTTTAATATTTCATTTTCTTTTCCTCTATTAACATTTTATTATACTTTTGTGTATTATGTTTTTTGTGGTTGCTCTAGATATTACATATGCATCATTAATTTACCATAGTCTGTGTAGAATAATAATATATTACTTCACAAATGTGAGATTCTTTTAACAGTATAAATCCATTGTTTGTTTCCCGGGCTTTGAGATCTGGCATATATTACAATGTTCAGTTCAGTTGCTCAGTCATGTCTGACTCTTTGTGACCCCATGAACCGCAGCACACCAGGCCTCCCTGTCCACCACCAACTCCTGGAGCTTGCTCAAACTCATGTCCATTGAGTCGGTGATGCCATCCAACCATCTCGTCCTCTGTAGACCCCTTCTCCTCCTGCCCTCAATCTTTCCCAGCATCAGGGTCTTTTTAAATGAGTCAGCTCTTCACATCAGGCAGCCAAAGTATTGGAGTTTCAGCTTTAGCATCAGTCCTTCCAATGAATATTCAGGACTGATTTCCTTTAGGATGGACTGGTTGGATCTCCTTGCAGTCCAAGGGACTCTCAAGAGTCTACTCCAACACCACAGTTCAAAAATATCAATTCTTCAGTGCTCAGCTTTCTTTCTAGTCCAACTCTTACATCCATACATGATTAATGGAAAATCCATAGCTTTGACTAGACGGACCTTTGTCAGCAAAGTAATGTCTCTGCTTTTTAATATGCTGTCTAGGTTGGTTATAACTTTTCTTCCAAGGAACAAGCGTCTTTTGATTTCTTGGGTGCAGTTACCACCTATGGTGATTTTGGAGCCCAAGAAAATAAAGTCTGTTACAGTTTCCATCGTTTCCCCTTCTATTTGCCATGAAGTGATGGGACCCGAATGCCATGATCTTAGTTTTCTGAATGTTGAATTTTAATCCAGCGTTTTCACTCTCCTCTTTCACTTTCATCAAGAGGCTCTTTAGTTCTTCTTTGCTTTCTGCCATAGCTGTGGTGTCATCTGCATATCTGAAGTTATTGATATTTTTCCCAGCAATCTTGATTCCAGCTTGTGCTTCATTCAGTCCAGCATTTCTCATGATGTATTCTGCATATAAGTTAAATAATCAGGGTGACAATATGTAGCCTTGATGTACTCCTTTCCCGATTTGGAACCATTCTGTTGTTCCATGTCCAGTTCTAACTGCTGCTTCTTGACCTGTATACAGATTTCTCAAGAGGCAGGTCAGGTATTCCCATCTCTTTTAAAATTTTCCACAGTTTGTTGTGAGCCACACTGTCAAAGGTTTTGGCATAATCAATAAAGCAGAAGTAGATGTTTTTGTGGAACTCCTTGCTTTTTTGATGATCCAGTGGATGTTGGCAATTTGATTTCTGGTTCCTCTGCCTTTTCTAAATCCAGCCTTAACATCTGGAAGTTCATGGTTCATGTACTGTTGAAGCCTGGCTTGGAGAATTTTGAGCATTACTTTCCTAGCGTGTGAGATCAGTGCAATTTTGCAGTGGTTTGAAGATTGTTAGGCATTGCCTTTCTTTGGGATTGGAATGAAAATTGACCTTTTCCAGTCCTGTGGCCACTGCTGAGTTTTCCAAATTTGCTGGCACATTGAGTGCAGCACTTTCACAGCATCATCTTTAAGGATTTGAAATAGCTCAACTGGAATTCCATCACCTCCACTAGCTTTGTTCCTAGTGATGCTTCCTAAGGCCCACTTGACTTCACATTCCAGGATATCTGGCTCTAGGTGAGTGATCATGCCATCATGATTATCTGGATTGTGAAGATGTTTTTTGTACAGTTCTTCTGTGTATTCTTGCCACCTCTTCTTAATATCTTCTGCTTCTGTTAGGTCCAATACTGTTTCTGTCCTTTCTTGTGCCCATCTTTGAATGAAATGTTCCTTTGGTATCTCTCATTTTCTTGAAGAAGTCTCTATCTTTCCCATTCTATTGTTTTCCTCTATTTCTTTGCACTGATCACTGAGGAAGGCTTTCTTCTCTCTCCTTGCTATTCTTTGGAACTCTGCATTCAAATGGATATATCTTTCCATTTCTCCTTTGCCTTTTCCTTCTCTTCTTTTCATAGCTATTTGTAAGGCCTCCTCAGACAACCATTTCACCTTTTTGCATTTCTTTTTTCTTGGGGATGGTCTTGATGACTGCTTCCTGTACATTATCACGAACCTCCATCCATAGTTCTTCAGGCACTCTATCAGTCTAGTCCCTTAAATCTGTTTCTCACTTCCACTGTATAATTGTAAGGGATTTGATTTAGTTCATACCTGAATGGTCTATTGGTTTTCCCTACTTTCTTCAATTTTAGTCTGAATTTGGCAATAAGGAGTTCATGATCTGATCCACAGTCAGTTCCCGGTCTTGTTTTTGCTGACGGTGTAGAGCTTCTCCATCTTCTCTATATGTGTGCTGAAATTTATTTTAATTACATCACATCTACATTATTGTAGATTGTTTACAGCTACGTTTTGGCCTTTTTTTTAACTCATACAATGCAGTCTCTGGTTTGATGCAAAATAAAGTCTCCAATTTTGACATTAATTCCCTTGGGGTTAATTTAGTGATTGTTTTTAGAATGTCATAGTTAAGATTGGGGGCTATCTCCGGTCCTAAGTATTGGCGGCAGAATTTGTTGTGCTGCTTATCTCCAGCTAACTACTACTTTGATCTTAATCATGGATTCAGGCTTTTGAGCTTTCTTTGCTTATATTTTCTTTGTTTGTGGGATGGTATTAGCCTTATTTCTGTAGTGGTGTACTCTCTTGGAATAAGCATTTTACTTGGAGTTTTAAGACTTGCATTTTAGAATCTTAGTTCTTCCACTTCATGTTTCTTATTTGTCAAATTAGGATGACAGTACCTTCCTTTTGCAAGTGAATTGTAGGGCTTTACAGCGATGATGTTCTGACAGTGCCAGGTGTGCAGTAGTTGATCTCTTAACAGTGAATCAGTCACTTTTTATCTTCCCCCTTAAAAACAAGTAGGTTAGAAAAAACAATCTAAATACACTATTTCATGAATTAACAGCTTTTTAAAAAGGGTTTTTTTAAGTGGTTTGTTTATTATGAGCCTCTTAACTTAATTTTAACCAGAAAGTTATTGACATTCCAGAAGTATTTCCAGCTATAAATTTTGTCCCAAGGAATTTGAAACCATTTAAGCCTAAGCCATTTATGTTTTCTAGGGCGGAACCTGAGATACAGAGGTCTTAAGTGACTCATTTCAGGTTCCATGGGCAGAGGTGGTTCCCCTCATTTCCGCAGTGGAACAGAAGTCCAGAGGGGAGATGTACAGAAGCATTAGCCAGACATGGAATCGGTGCTTGCTGCTCCTGCGGCAGCCACTGCTCTAATGAAATTCTCTCCTGGAGAGTAGTCTGCCCTTCACACACGTAGAATGTTTTCCAGACACGTGCAATAGTAGTGATAGAATTTTATGGGCTCCAACATAAGCCAAGGAACCCCACTTCTGTGAGGTGGTGTTCTCTGAATCTTTCTGCTGCCTGGCACCGTTTGTCCCCAGTGCCCTGATGAGCGTGTCGTGTTTAGATAACTAAATTGGGAAAACTTAGAGCAGGAAGCAGGATCCTGTTTCATCATCTGTATTGAGGCTAACAGTAAATGTCGGATATGCCCTCACATTGAGATGGGACACTGCTGAAGAGCAGGGCCCAGAGAAAGATGGAGCACCTCAAACTTCAGGGTGGGCACCTCTGTGTTGTCAGCCACAGACCCCTGGCTCTCTGATGTGGCAAACTGGATAAAGGCTTTTCACACTCATTTTTTTTTGGAAGCTCTTTTTTTGTATGCAGATATTTGCATTCACAAAACTAGAATTCTTTCCATTTATGTAGTAGATAGATCTTATGTGGTTTGATTATACATTCTCAATAAAATAGACATGAATATCAGTTCAGTTCAGTTCAGTCGCTCAGTCGTGTCCGACTCTTTGCCACCCCATGAACCGCAGCACGCCAGGCCTCCCTGTCCATCACCAACTCCCGGAGTTCACTGAGACTCACGTCCATCGAGTTGGTGATGCCATCCAGCCATCTCATCCTCTGTCGTCCCCTTCTCCTCCTGCCCCCAATCCCTCCCAGCATCAGGGTCTTTTCCAATGTCAACTCTTCACATGAGGTGGCCAAAGTACTGGAGTTTCAGCTTTAGCATCATTCCTTCCAAAGAAATCCCAGGGCTGATCTCCTTCAGAATGGACTGGTTGGATCTCCTTGCAGTCTAAATATCCAGGATTAAGTATATTTAGCATACACACTAAGTATATTTAGCATATGCATTAAGTATATTTAGCACTGTGCTCTAGATGAGAGATTTTCCTTTTTGTCATTGTTCTCATATATTTTTCTGTATTTTAAATAATTATGAAATGTTAAAGCATATATCAGCTGCATCCTGGTCTGTAGGAGATGAGGTCTTTAAGAGATAATTGTAAAATTGCTTTTTCTGTTGGTTATTTATGGTTTATAAGAAAAAACCTGAGTTGTTTTTGGTAGATTACTGTAGATAGCCACCGGGTGCTGATGGGGGAGAGGTTAGAGAGAACTGAACACTGGGGGGACACCAAGTGTGTGTTGGTGCCCATGCCCGTTGGGCCAGACTGGCTCACACATCTTCACTACTCACTCCATCTCTTTATAAAGCCCCTTATGTTTTCTTCTTGTATATAATAGGTTCCAGGTTTGATAACTATGGGGACACTGTGAAGAGTGAAATCACGTGTGTTCTATCATTTTTAAGGCAGCCCTCTCTTTAATTTCACAAGACAAGCTTGAAAACCAGAAGTAACCCAACTCCAAAATTGGCCGTAAATCCTCTGACAGGGAAAAGGTGACGTACCACGTAATAAATTCCTTTGTTGAAAAAGAGATGTTGCAATAGTGGAAACTGAAGTCCCAAATGTTTCCTTTTAAATTTGGAAAGATCTTTCCTCATTACTTCTCTGTCCCTGTGGACTTCTAACAGGGGATGTGTTGAAAGATTTTCAGATGCCCACTCGCCACAGCAAGAGTGAACAGCAGCATTTATAAGATGACATAAATACTTCAAAGTCATCAGCAAGCCTCGGAGATGCGTGGTGTGCCAGGAGCAGTGACTGTGAGCTTTTGTGGCCCCTGATCCTGCTCTGGGGTGCAGGCAGCCTGGAAATGTGGGTTATTCTGTCCTGTGAATGCAGCTTCACTCACCCCTTCTGGGGACTCTTTTGATCAGTACTGAGGTTAGAGCTGTTTGGAAGAAATCGAGAGTCTCCAGAAGGCGAGAAGGTCTGTAAGATTAGGAGTTATACTTAAAAATCCTAATCTCCTGTTGAGGTCCTCTGGGGGAATTACATCCAAATCCTCTACTGTGTAAATGCTGCATCAAAACCCTGCGTATGAACACTGCTTTACACACTGGACACATAAGGGCCTTTGAGCTTTCATTTTGTAATAATCTGGCTCCATTCCTACCACTGCTGCCACCACTAAATGAGACAAAGATAAAACAACTGAAAATTATCTTGAGATGCAATGAAGATGTGTCTTGAGTGTCACCCAAGAGTCGGTAAGTTTTTGTGTGTCTCTGTCCTTAATGCATGGAGAAGGCAATGGTACCCCACTCCAGTACTCTTGCCTGGAAAATCCCAGGGATGGGGGAGCCTGGTGGGCTGCCGTCCATGGGGTCGCACAGAGTCGGACACGACTGAAGCGACTTAGCAGCAGCAGCAGCAGTCCTTAATGCAAATGCTTTTCATTGTGCTACTTAACCTTTTGGAAGTAAAACATGGTTTGACAATATGACTATTGGACTATTATGTTACATGTTTTTAATTATCTTATTAATAATTTGATGGATACATCTATCAATAATGCTGAGGTAAAAATACCAAATGGATAAAACACCTGGATGGAGGTTGGATAAAATAAAACACCTGTAGCATTCATTCATGAACTCATATACAGGACAGTGAAGTGTATGAGACCAAATCTCATTACAGGAGACCCTGCCTTGCCCTTTACCATCTTACCTGAAGAGAAAGTATGGTGAATGCAGGAGTGTAACATTGATGTTGGGCATTGAACTTCTTGGAAAAAAGCGATAGGCGTTTATTACAGAAATTGGGAAAAATAAGAGGAGTACATATTGAATGAAAAATCACGTATAATCCATAATCCCTGGAGAACCACTATTAAAATGTTTCCTACCAAGCTAAGTGAAATCTTCATCATATTATTTGTTTTGTTCTGATAATGCAAGGTT
The DNA here is from genome assembly GCF_029378745.1 of Bos indicus. Taxonomy (NCBI): domain Eukaryota; kingdom Metazoa; phylum Chordata; class Mammalia; order Artiodactyla; family Bovidae; genus Bos; species Bos indicus. Next base: position 6,973,777 of record NC_091772.1, on the reverse strand, counting down.
TAACCACATGATCATTTTGACCCTTGCTTGAGGGCTCAGCTTTCTTGGAAACAGCAGACTTCAGAATTGCAAGTTAAAGGCTAAACTCCTTTTTAACTATATTCTAGGCTCTCAGTGATGGTTGTCAGGCCAGCTGGGAATCACCTTGTTCTAACAGAAACAAAATACAGAGAATAGGATGAGGAGAGACAGAAAATGATAGCTAATGGTTTTTCTTAAGGCAGTCAGTATCCTCACCGCAGCGTGAAGTGCTTTTTCAGTACCCAGCCTCACACCAAATGTTCCATGCGTGTTCTCTCATTTTGTCCTTGTGAGGTAGTTATGACTCCTATCTTCCATTTTTACAGTTGAGGAAACTGAGGTTTAAATCATCTGGATTCAGACATCAGTCTGACTGTAGAATAGAAAAATACTGACCTCCTACTTTGCAGGAACTTGTGGCCTTAAGGTAGGGGTGTGTGTGTGGGTGAGAGAGACAGAGGGAGAGGGAGAGAATGAGAAAATTGAATACATGGAATACAGAAGGTCTCTGAACAAGACCACAGTTCTCAGGTCTTTCCTTTAGTAAAGATACAGAGAAGTTCTTTTGTAACTTGGCCAGTGTTAACTAGAGAAATGATGACATTGATGGAAATGTCAAGATGAGGAAAAAATAAAAATACTTCATTAATTCTTCTAGATTCTAAACAAACCCACACATAAGCGCTCTAACAATGGCTTCCTGGAAGTGATTTCACGTGGCTCAGAGAAGTGGTCATCCTTTACACAGATAAAAGGGGCTCTTAATTATCTAAGACTCCATTTTCAGGCACCATAAGGATTTATTTTAATCAAATTACTCATATTTATTCAGGCAAATTAAAAAATTTGGTTGATGGTAGAAATTAAATGTATCATGAATTTTCCGAAATAGCTCAGTTAATAAAGTCTTTTTTCATGTCTTCTAATGGTGTCTGATAAATACATTTGCATAAACTTATCAGAAATTGACTCAATGTGAAGTTGTATAATTGGGTGAAAGAAGTGGTCTTCTTTTGGTGCAAAGTTTGCCAAGCCATTTTCTTTCACCAGTAAATGGCTCTTTATGTAGATTAGGAGTGCATTTGGTCCCGAGTGTCCGTTGGCAGGTGAACAGATAAGCCAAATGTGGTATGTGCATATGGTGGAATGTTATTCAGCCTTGAAAAGGAAGGGAATTCTGAAACCTGTTTCAGTAAGAAATGAGCCTTGGGGACATTATATTAAGCAAATTAAATCAGTCAGAAAAGGACAAAAGTGTATGATTCCACTTACGTGAGATACCTAGAGTAGTCAAATTCATAGAAATGGAAAGTAGAATGATGGTTGCCAGGGTTGGGGAGAAGTGGGGTATGAGGGGTTGTTGAATGGGTGCAGAGTTTCAGTTTGGGAAGATGGAAAAGTGCTGGAGATGGATGGTTGTGATAGTTGTACAATCTGAATAAGAATGCCACTGAATTATACACTTAAAAAATGATTAAATGGTAAATTTCATGTTATATATATATATATATATAAAACCAATATAAAGAAAAAAAAGTAGAATGAATTTGGGCTTAAAGAAGAGAACTCAATTGTAGACGTTTAAACAGTTTGCTTTTTTTTTTTTTTTGCTTTTGTGTTAAATCCCGCTTAACACAAAGCCTCGGAGGAGCCAGGACTGACTGGACTACTCAGCAGTGCTGTGTGGTGCCTGGGGCTGTCCTTCCTCTCCAGCTTTTCTCAGCAGGTGGGCCTTCTTGCTCATGAATGTCACCCCGTGGTCGCAGGATGAGAGCTGTGCCTCGCTTAGCTGTGCAGGTGCAAGCATGGGAAGTTGGGTTTACTCCGATGTCCCAGAGACATTTAATGTAGTGCTTCCTGAATATCCATATGCTCCTCTGTATTTCACAGCCCTGTTGCAATTGCTGAGACGTTGTGGCTATTTCTGGCCAGTGGACTAGAGTGGAAATGATATGTGTGACCTCCAGGCTAAAGCTGTAAGATGGTCTTTAGTAGCCCTCTCATTCTCCTGGTGGGAATATGATCCAGGAGGTGCTGTTATAGATGATGGAGCCTCCATCAGCCTGGGTTTGTTCCCGGGTGATTATCTGAGGCACACTCTCTGGTGACCCAGGTATAACTTACAGCATTAATGGCAAGTATTTTTGTTGTTAAGCTACTGAGATGTGGGGGTGGTTTGCTTTTGCAGCCTCGTGTAGTTATTCTGGCTGATACTCCAGCGTAGGCTTTTGCCAGTTAAGTTTGATGCGTGAGCGAGACTCGACTTTCAGGAGTAAGAGAATAGATACATGTTAATGAAGCATGGGATTTTAGTTGGATAAGGTGGGGGTGAGGATCTGAGAGCAGTGAGGAATAGTTATAAAGCCACGGAATTAATGGAATGGCACTTTTTGGTGAAGTGGAGGGAATGTTGCAATTAGAGTGGTCAAGAGTTGAGTTGGAAAAATAGGAGGGGTGGGGTAATTGCAACTGAGACTGTGGAAGAGTTAATATTACTGATTATGGCATTGTCATAGGAGTGACCATATGACACAGTGTGGTTAATCAGAAGAGAGGATATCAGAAAATCCAGAAGCTAAGATATTGAGAGATTTATCTAGGTAGATGCTAAAATCAGCAAGAATTATGAGAAGGTGTGGTGTCGGGCATAGTAGAAGTAAGCTGGGAGCTTAAATCTCAAAGGAATGAGTTTGTAAATTTGAAACTGTGTTGATCCTCAGTCTTGAATGGAAGTGTAACTAATTCTAGGTTGACAAGTTGTTTTGTTTGTTTACTGCCTTATCATCTTTAGCTTTAAGATATTATTCTTCTGGCCTCTTCTGTTGCTTGGGAATATGTAACTTACCCGTTAAGGTAAAAAAATTTTTATAGATCTTCTTTTTCTTTGATTGAAAGTGAAAGTGAAAGTGAGCGTTTCTCAGTCGTGTCTGACTCTTTGCGACCCCATGGACTATATTCTCCAGGCCAGAATACTGGAGTGGGTAGCCTTTCCCTTCTCCAGGGGATCTTGCCAACCCAGGGATCAAACCCAGGTCTCCCGCATTCCAGGCGGATTCTTTACCAGCTGAGCCACAAGGGAAGCCCAAGAATACTGGAGTGCGTAGCCTATCCCTTCTCCAGAGTATCTTCCCGACCAATGAATCGAACTGGGGTCTCCTGGATTGCAGGCAGATTCTTTACCAACTGAGCTAATTTTCTTTGATTAGTTTTTAATATTTTCTCTTTGTCTTTGGTCCAGAGTTTCACTATAGTATATTAATGATGGATTTGTTTTTATTCATTTTCTTTGGATCTCTGTATGTATCTTCGATTTAAGGATTTCCTTATAACTTAAATTCTTGAATTTCTTATTTATTATTTCTTCAAATATTAATGCCCCTTCCTCATTTTTTCCTCTTCTCTTTCGAAATGCCTATTAATATGTTGGATTTTCTCGTTTTACACTTCAGGCTTCTTAACTCATTTTCCTTCTCTTTATCATTCTAGGCTGCTTTTAAGTTTTTTCCCATGGGTGTATTTTCTAATTCTCTCTCTTGCATTGAGTTTTAAACAGTTTTTTTTTTTTTTTTAATCTGTAAAGTTTTATTTGATTCATTGGAAAATCTGCTCACCTCTCCCAATCCCTGGCTCCCAGATTGCCTTGTTTTGTTTTTTTGATAATGATCTCCCTTTTCATCTTTGTATGATAGGTTTTTCCATTATCAGGCTTGTCAAACTAAGATCAGTGGGCCAAATCTGGCCATGGCCTGTATTTGCATGCCCAATGAGCAAAAAATGATATTTAATTTTTAAAAGGGTTGTTACAAAAATAAAACAGTATTTAACAGGAATCATACGTAGCCTTCAAAGCCTAAAATGTTTCAGTTCAGTTCAGTTCAGTCACTCAGTCGCATCCGACTTTTTGTGACCCCATGAACTGCAGCACGCCAGGCCTCCCTGTCCATCACCAACTCCCGGAGTTCACCCAAACCCATGTCCATCGAGTCGGTGATGCCATCCAACCATCTCATCCTCAGTCATCCCCTTTTCCTCCTGCCCTCAGTCTTTCCCAGCATCAGGGTCTTTTCAAATGAGTCAGTTTCAGCTTCAACATCAGTCCTTCCAAAGAACACCCAGGACTGATCTCCTTTAGGATGAACTGGTTGGATCTCCTTGCAGTCCAAGGGACTCTCAAGAGTCTTCTCCAACACCACAGTTGAAAAGCATCAATTCTTCGGCGCTCAGCTTTCTTCACAGTCCAACTTTCACATCTATACATGACCACAGGAAAAACCATAGCCTTGACTAGATGGACCTTTGTTGGCAAAGTAATGTCTCTGCTTTTGAATATGCTATCTAGGTTGGTCATAACTTTCCTTTCAAGGAAATGCTAAAATTTTTATTATAATTTTTTAAAAATATAAAATGTTTGTCAACCACTATTCTGTTATCACCACTTCTTTGTTTGGCAATCCCTCTGTTTTTGCATATGCTCATTCTGCCTTATAAGTCTCTCAGTGTGTGTGATTTGTGATTTTTTTATTGTGAATTCATCTTTAGTATGGGTTGTTAGAGGCTGAGGATCCCCATGAGAGAGGAAATGTGTTATAATTCTGATGTCTTTGGGTGTGGGAGTCTCCGGAATAGAAAGCCCACCAGGAGAGAGTGAACTGGAACTAGTCTAAAAGTTGGGATTAATGGGAGAGACCTGGCCATGGAGACTGGCTCTCTGCAGGCTGTGGGGATGTCTAGGGGCCTCCTGTATCCAGGGTTTCCATCCAAATCCCCAGGTTTGGTCTGTAAAGCACTCAGTCAAGGCACAGGCATCTGGACTGGCTAGGGTGGCCATTCACTGAGTATTCAGTAGACAGTCATGGGTCCAGCACCTCTGGGCAGATCTGAAAACAGTAGCAGCGCCTCTGCCTACTGCTGTGTGCTCTGGTGGTAGCACCAAGTAGGTGCTCAGAAACAATCTGTTGTGTGCATGGATGGAGAAGAAGTGGAAATCAAGTTCATATTTTGGGGACTGATAAGTACCAGACAGGAGTCTGCTGCCAACCTTTGCCCTAGACTCCTAGCCAGATGGGAAGAACATGGAGAGATAATACTAGTGGTGGTTTTGTAGATTCCTTTGGGATTTTTTCTGTGTAAACAATTATATCATCTACAAAAGAAGCAGTTTTTACCTTTCCTTTCTGATCTTTATGCTTTCTACTTCATTTTGACAAAGTGCAGTGGCTTGAAGTATTGTTGAATGAAAGTGATAAAAGCAGATATCATTGCCTTTTTCCTGATATTCAGTTCAGTTCAGTTCAGTCACTCAGTCGTGTCCGACTCCTTGCTACCCCATGAATCGCAGCACGCCAGGCCTCCCTGTCCATCACCAACTCCCGGAGTTCACTCAAACTCATGACCATCAAGTTGGTGATGCCATCCAGCCATCTCATCCTCTGTCGTCCCCTTCTCCTCCTGCTCCCAATCCCTCCCAGCATCAGAGTCTTTTCCAATGAGTCAACTCTTCACATGAGGTGGCCAAAGTACTGGAGTTTCAGCTGTAGCATCATTCCTTCCAAAGAACACCCAGGATTGATCTCCTTTAGAATGGACTGGTTGGATCTCCTTGCAGTCCAAGGGACTCTCAAGAGTCTTCTCCAACACCAAAGTTCAGAAGCATCAATTCTTCGGCACTCAGCTTTCTTCACAGTCCAACTCTCACATCCATACATGACCACTGGAAAAACCATAGCCTTGACTAGACGGACCTGTGTTGGCAAAGTAATGTCTCTGCTTTTTACTATGCTATCTAGGTTGGTCATAACTTTCCTTCCAAGGACTAAGCGTCTTTTAATTTCATGGCTACAATCACCATCTGCAGTGATTTTGGAGCCCCAAAAAATAAAGGCTGACACTGTTTCCACTTCTATTTCCCATGAAGTGATGGGACCCGAATGCCATGATCTTAGTTTTCTGTATGTTGAGCTTTAAGCCAACTTTTTCACTCTCCTTTTCACTTTCATCAAGAGGCTTTTTAGTTTCTCTTCACTTTATGCCATAAGGGTGGTGTCATCTGCATATCTGAGGTTATTGATATATCTCCCAGCAATCATGATTCCAGCTTATGCATCTACCAGCCCAGCGTTTCTCATGATGTACTCTGCATATTTCTTAAATAAGCAGGGTGACAATGTACAGCCTTGACGTACTCCTTTACCTGTTTGGAACCAGTCTGTTGTTCCATATCCAGTTCTAACTGTTGCTTCCTGACCTGCATATAGGTTTCTCAAGAGGCAGGTCAGGTGGTCTGGTATTCCCATGTCTTGAAGAATTTTCCACAGTTGATTGTGATCCACACAGTCAAAGGCTTTGGCATAGTCAATAAAGCAGAAATAGATGTTTTTCTGGAACTCTCTTGCTTTTTCGATGATCCAGTGGATGTTGGCAATTTGATCTCTGGTTCCTCTGCCTTTCTAAAACCGGCTTGAACATCTGGAAGTTTACCATTCATGTATTGCTGAAGCCTGGCTTGGAGAATTTTGAGCATTACTTTACTAGCGTGTGAGATGAGTGCAATTGTGCAATAGCTTGAGCATTCTTTGGCATTGCCTTTCTTTGGGATTGGAATGAAAACTGACCTTTTCTGGTCCTGTAGCCACTGCTGAGTTTTCCAAATTTGCTGGCATATTGAGTGCAGCACTTTCACAACATCATCTTTTAGGATTTGAAATAGCTCAACTGGAATTCCATCACCTCTACTAGCTTTGTTCATAGTGATGCTTTCTAAGGCCCACTTGACTTCACATTCCAGGATGTCTGGGTCTGGGTGAGTGATCACACCATCATGATTATCTTGGTCATGAAGATCTTTTTTGTATAGTTCTGTGTATTCTTGCCACCTCTTCTTAAAATCTTCTGCTTCTGTTAGGTCCATACCATTCCTGCCCTTTATTGAGCCCATCTTTGCATGAAATGTTCCCTTGGTATCTCTAATTTTCTTGAAGAGAGCTCTAGTCTTTCCCATTCTGTTGTTTTCCTCTAGTTCTTTGCATTGATTGCTGAGGAAGGCTTTCTTATCTCTCCTTGCTATTCTTTGGAAATCTGCATTCAGATGCTTATATCTTTCCTTTTCTCCTTTGCTTTTCGCTTCTCTTCTTTTCACAGCTATTTGTAAGGCCTCCCCAGACAGCCATTTTGCTTTTTTGCATTTCTTTTCCATGGGCATGGTCTTGATCCCTGTCTCCTGTACAATGTCACAAACCTCCATCCATAGTTCATCAGGCACTCTATCTGTCAGATCTAGTCCCTTAAATCTATTTCTCACTTCCACTGTATAATCATAAGGGATTTGATTTAGGTCATACCTGAATCGTCTAGTGGTTTTCCCTACTTACTTCAGTTTAATTCTGAATTTGACAATAAGGAGTTCACGATCTGAGCTACAGTCAGCTCCCGGTCTTGTTTTTGCTGTCTGTATAGGGCTTCTCCATTTTTGGCTGCAAAGAATATAATGAGTTTGATTTCAGTGTTGACCATCTGGTGATGTCCATGTGGAGAGTCTTCTCTTGTGTTGTTGGAAGAGGGTGTTTGATATGACCAGTGTGTTCTCTTGGAGAAACTCTATTAGCCTTTGCCCTGCTTCATTCCATATTCCAAGGCCAAATTTGCCTGTTACTCCAGGTGTTTCTTGACTTCCTACTTTTGCATTCCAGTCCCCTATAATGAAAAGGACATCTTTTTTGGGTGTTAGTTCTAGAAGGTCCTGTAGGTCTTCATAGAATCTGATATTAGGGAGAAACAATTCAGTGTTTCACAACTAAGTATGAAGTTAGCTGTAGGTTTTGCACATGTTTTTTATTCCTGGAAATTAATAATTGAATTTAGAGGCTTGATCAGGTTGAGGTGTAATTTTTTTGGCATGGGGCAAGACTATAAAGGTGTAATTTTATCAAGGGACATATATCTGATTATATCTTTTTGTGATATTAACAGCCATTGATGATTGTTGCTTTTATCAATTATTACATTATGGATTACAAATTGTTTTATTCTAATTTTGTTGACTTCTTCATTTATTAACCAGGACAGTGCTATGAAGAGAATTTTCCTTTATAAACATTCTGAACACCCTACTATGGAGTTCCTATAGGAACGCCAGAGAAACGCTTGATTGTTTTCTTTCATTTATTCATTTTCAGAATAGTTAATTGGTTCCACAGCATCTTCAAAGGTGTTTTTTTAAAACATAAGCTGTGAATTCACTGTTTGTTTCATTAGTTCATTTAGTTCATTTAGTTGTCTTTCTTATTGATGCTAAATAAGTGTGTACCATTTTAAGCTCTTTAAGAATTCGTTATTTATCACTTTTCCTCTTGGTTTGTTGTTAGGTTTTCGTTCTTTGTATAACCCATGTTTTCTGCTAAAATATGAGGAAATAAATACACTCTTGCTTGCATGATTAAGAACAAAAGGAAGATGTATTGAAAGACTTATTTCTAATATTAACGAATAAAGAATGGACCTATTAGCCTCTGAATCACACTTCAGCTGTATGAAAGTGAAAGTCACTCAGTCGTGTCTGACTCTTTGTGACCCCATGGACTGAATCCTGCAGGCCAGAATATTGGAGTGGGTTGCCATTCCTTTCTCCAGGGGATCTTCCCAATCCAGGGATTGAACCCAGGTCTCCCTCATTGCAGGCAGACTGTTTACCAGCTGAGCCACCAGGAAAGCCCTCAGCTGTATGCCAGCATGTCATAAGAAACCTTAGAAATTTGTGCATAAAACCACAGAAATCAGAACTTCTTTGTTTTTTTTTTTTAATATAAATTTATTTATTTTAATTGAAGGTTAATTACTTTACAATATTGTATTGGTTTTGCCATACATCAACATGAATCCGCCACAGGTTTGGAACCTACAGGAGAACAAACTTTTAATGTCAAGGCTCTTATGTTAAAGGTGATACATGTCAGAAAAGAAGTGATAATTTTAAGTTTCTTGGAAAAAAACCAACCATTGGAAAACCGTATATATATTCCTGTATAACATGAGAGGAAAACCTCTCTGCCACATACTGTATATTTTTGATGTAATGTTAACTTCATGTGGTTTAGCTGTTTGACTTGAGTCATGTGCACATAACCTTCTGAATACCCAATTAGCTTATAATATGACAATTTCCTAATAATTATTATTGTTCTAGAGTATAACATTTCACTGTTCAACATCAAATATATATACAAAGGGAATTAAATTTTATGGACTTTTAATAAGTGTCAAAAATGGTTTCTTTTCTATTAGCTGTATTTTAATTTTTCCCCAACTATAAAAATAATAGTGCAAAGCTTTAACAAAATAGGGATCACCATAATCCTACCCACAAGTTATATATTAAATTGCATACCTAGATGAAGGTCTTAAGTATAGATACTCTCAAGGAGATATCGAGATCTTGAAAGAGATTTATATTTACTTTACCAAAAAATATGGGAAAGGTATTTCTGGCAGTCAGACTAAAACTCCAATACTTTGGCCCCCTGATGTGAACAGCTGACTTATTGGAAAAGACCCTGATGCTGGGAAAGATGGAAGGCAGAAGGAGAAGGGGGCAGCAGAGGATGAGATGGTTAGAAAGCATCACTAGCTCAATGGACATGAATCTGAGTAAACTCTGGGAGATAGTGAAGGACAGAGGAGCCTGGCGGGCTGCAGTCCATGGGGTCGCCAAGGGTTGGACACAATGACTGAACAACAACAAAGATTTCTGGCAAAACATAGGTGATTTAAAAAAAAAAAAGCATGACAGGTTTTGAATAGTTTGTATTTTTGACAATGAGTGTGTAATGTACATGTATACATAATATACACACATGTGTATATGCGTATGTGCATGTGTATATGGGGACACAGGGAGGAGGGAGAGGAGGAGAGGTCTACATATGGAGAGAAAACTTCTGAAATGAATGGAACTATTTTAAAAATTGCAGCTTATATTTTTACAGTAGATTTATTGCCTAATGTCTGTCAGATACACACTAGCCAAACAGAACCGTGTGTTACATCAGTTTGTATTGGTTTAAATTTCGTGAACTTAAGAGCTTTTGATTAAAATATACATACTATTACATATGAAATAGATAACCAGCAAGAACCTACTGTGTGGAAATTATAGAACAGTTTTTTGTAATTATTCAGCAAAGGAAATGAAACAGAACCCTCAATAGTTCCTAGGTAGAGAATCTAAATTCCTGTCTTATGTGAATAATTCGTATGACAAAGGGGAATTATTTTTATTTTCTTCATTTCCTTTCAAGATTAGACAGTCCTGTGTTTCTTTAGTTTCTGCCAAATCTCATGACTGAAGTTACTAAATAGATTACGCATAGAAATCATTTCATCCATCAATGAATTATTTTCCAACATAACTACTTCTTTAGTGGTGCATATGGGCATCTTAGTGCTACTAAGACAAGAAGGATATTTAGTACTGCCTTTGCTCAACCGTTCTTGGTTTCTTTGGATTTCTAGGGTGTGGGGAGCATCTCGTGCGCACCATACTAGCCAGAGAATGTTCACACGCTCTCCAAGCTGAAGATGCCCACCAGGCTTTGCTGGAGACTATGCAAAACAAGTTCATCAGTAAGTATAATGTCAAAAAAATATAATTTCCTTCTAAATAGAGATTGTTTTGCTGAGCTGTAAGCTTCATGAGTCAGGTATCATGTTTGTATTGCTAGACCAAAGTCCAGGGCCTAGCATGGACTTAGACACTCAATTCACATTGGTGTGAAAATAAATTCCATCAAAATAGCTACTACTATATAAAATTTACCATCTAACCAATAGAACACCCAAGCTGTGAAACGTTGTCCAAGATTAGAATGATATACAATAGAATAAAATTCTATTAAAACAAAATTCAAAGGACTACCTCCTTTAAATCTTTTCTGTGATGCAACTTGACTCTTTTTATAGTTGTCTAGGGTTGAGTTGAAATCCAGCCTGGCTCCATTTGCCGTTGTGAAGCTACGTCTGGTTGGAAGAAGGGATGCCTTTGTCTAATCTGTGGAAAGATTTTCTGTAGCCTACCAATTTCCCTATAGATATCTGTTATTTTGTTTAAAACTATTTGACTCTGGATTTTCCCATCTTTTTAACATTGAACTTACCTCTATGAAAGGCTTATGAAATTGTATAAGAAATATTAACCATACTTCTTCTATGCTTTATATAAAATGTTAAAAATAAGTTAGAGTAAGAAGCCATAACGCATAAACTAGGGAAAGACTATCACAGGGTTTAATCTGGAGGGCATCTCCAAGTAGAGAATCAAGAGGATAATACGAGGTGCAAATTATATGGTGAGGACAATACAGACAGGTGTCTAGGGAAAAAAATCACCCTAAAAGGACTCACTGATGGCAGACTCCTAGAACTGGCCCAGGAAGCCAGAAAAAGAGGGGAAGACAGGACTGTGGGCACAGAGACAGAGATATGACAGTGGGGTTGGCATGGCGGGGGCTCGGCACCTACATAACTCTTAGGTAGAGCAAGTGTTCCCGATGGGCAGCAGGGCTGCATCAGCCAGGGATCAGGGCTTTTCCCCCCAGTATTCCCACAGTGTCCAGGTGTCTAGTCACACCCCTTCCCCAACCCTACCTTTAGGGTGCTGGTGTGGGTCTGGCTAGCAAGGGTTGCCCTGATCTATCTTGTCAGAATTTAGGCTTTACCTACTCAAAACACTTTTCATCTCAAAGCGATCTCTGCTTAGAATTTATGAAAGTCCATTCAAAGGACCACATATAAGCATGCAACTGATGGGCTAGATAGGGGGTTCCAGGGATGGGGATAAAACTGAATTACTTCCTCAGATTTATATGCATGGTCGCTCAGCCCTTAGTAAGTATCATGCCCTTTTAGGGAAGATTTTAGCATAGAGAGAGAAAGAAAAACAGATTATAGGCAAAAAAGAACTGGATTTATCTGAAGGAAGAAGAGAGTGAATAACTATAGAAAAGTTTCAATATGAAGAGATTCTGTAACAGGTGCTTTCTTCCAGTCATATGACCTGAGGTTATGAAAACGTAAATAATGGTATGAACTACATGCATACTGGTAAGAATCATCTGATAACAAATTGTGAGCTGAGGAATGTGTTGGGAACGGCCTTTGAGGTCTGCCTTATTTTTCAGAAAAAGGTTGATGGCATTCATGTTACTCCATCCTCAAATGTATCAGCATCAGACTCCTCTTTTTGTTCTTTTGCCTTAAGTTACCATCATGGAATGCTGGGTTGAAAGAAAACCAAATTCTTGGCCTTAACAACGTATATAATTTATGTAATTTGCTGTTAGTTGTCCAGCTATACCAGCTGCGTTCTCAGAACAATGGGAAGGAGTGCTGAGAGGTGAACAGTCAGCACTTAGGAGAAGTTCACATCCTGGAAACCCTGTGGTTATGGCACATGTCCATTTCCTCCCTGTTGAGAGTGACCTGAAGCGCTTTTCTGCATCCGAAACCACAGATTCACTAGCTAGTTGTCCATCTCCAGGTCTGAGCTCCCCTCCTTTCTCTTCTGATACTTTGTTACCCTCGCCTTTTGTATAACTTTTGAAACTACTCAGAGTTAGGTTGCAGTACTCTGTTTTCCCCACTCCATCCCATGACCTCATGCATATTGAACCCCGTCTGAAAAATTCCAGACTCTCGGAAAGGAGTAAGAGACTTTAGAGCTCAGTTTATCACCTGTGCTCACTAAATCGTTGAAGCAACCTATTTTACAAGAGTCCAGTGACTTGCCCAAACTCAGCCGGTTAGTCAGTGGGTGTTGGTTTTGCAAGATCATGCTGCCCCTTCCTTTTATAAGTAAAACATAATGTGGAATAGCGAAGACTATTCTGAGAGTTAGGACAGCTGGGTTCTGCTCTTAACTGTGTGTCTGACTCACTGGATCTAACAAGTTACTTAAGTTCTGTTTTGTTTTCTTTAGGAGAAAAAAAAAAGTTAAACAAGAGACAATTTCTAAATTCCTCCACCATGCTAAATTTTATGAATTCTCTACTAGATTACACTTGTAAATATGAGGTGTAATCATATTTTAATATGAATTTTAATCAGTTTATTTGGAGTTGGAAATGGGATTGGAAAATAAAAAATTTCTGGGACCACTTGAGAATTTTCAAGAAGCATAGATGATATTTACAAAATGTTATAACAAAGTAAATTGATTTTACTAGAAGCCTGGATGAGAAGCAAGGGGGTCAGGTTCTTTACTATTTTATGAAATTAGTTGTTTGTTTTAAAAAAGTCTCTTTGTCCTTAGTTTCCTCATGTGTAAAAGAGGGGTCTAGCTCAATGGTCCCCAAAGTCCTTCCTAGGTCCAAAATTCTGTTCGGTTCCTGGTTTGTTCACCAGCCAACCTAAAATGTGTGTGTGAAAGTCAATTTAGTCTTTACTTGAAACTATAAATTGAAACCATTATAGGTGGGTTGCAAGTTTCTGTCTAAGGTGATTTGGTCAAAATCCTCTCTAGTGATGTTTGTGACAAGCTTGACACCACTTGGTTTTGTGGAAAGGCATCGTGATACTCTTCCTTTCTTGCTTCCTTTGTTTTCTCTTAAAAAAAAAATTCACAAATAATATATCTGGAGATTCTCATGACAGTATATACATATGAATATTTTATATGATGCTCAGGACACATTTATCTAAGCCCCTGGTAGTTCTTCAGCTACAGTTCAGATCTTCCTACCCAGGCACTGGTTCCCGTGGCCCTTTCTGCTCATGGGGCTGCCCCCATCCGTGGTGCTTTCTGTGTGACTGTTTATTCAGTTGCAGAGGCAATTGTTTATCGTGTGACCTCACTCTTCTGATGGACCTAAGAAGAGCTGTTGGTTTTTCAGTTTGTTCCGCTTTTTACTTGTTAGTGTAGAGTGATCACCTCTAAGCTCTGTATATATTGCACCAGAAACTGGACATCTCCTCCATACTCTTTTCCCAGTGCTTGTTATCACATTAAAAAAATTTTTTTTCCCTAAAATCATGGATTAAAAAAATGGTTTCCAGTTTTAATTTATCTCTTTTCTGATGAGTACATTTTCAAATATTACTTGGCCTTTTGTGTGTCTATGAATTATCTGCTCACAACTTTAGACCACTTTTCTGTTGTACTGTTTGGATGATTTTCTTTCAGTTGACATTTAAACTTTTATTAATGGTAAAATTGCCTTAAATAAAATATTCTAAAATGACACAGTAATAATCATCTGTGCAGAATTTTAAAATAACCCTGTCTTTTTGAGTAGTGGTATGTTTGATATCTGTGACCTTCCACAATAATAAGGGATTTTTTAAAAAGTAATTTTACGCTATGATTAAATAATGTGTTTTTATGTATTTTTTCTAAAGTAGTCAGTAACTCATT